>NC_139698.1:8649449-8666949 GCF_964188405.1 Protomyctophum parallelum | reverse complement strand
ATCATCAACTGGCCATAGAAGCTTCTATTCTTTAGTAGTTCTCCATTCTCCTTTTTCTGCTAAGTATCACTGAGGATGTTCCTGTTCTGTTCTCCAACCATCTCTTCTTTACCTTTCTTCTGTTCCATCGTTTGGAAATTATTCTCATGGGGGGGGGGGGGGGGGGGGTTAAGGGAGTCACAGCAGCATAGCATAATAGTGAAACCATGCAACAACAAATGCAGCCATAAACACTTGCTGGTAAACACGCAAGCCGAACTGACTCTTACCGGCCTCCCTGGCGGAGAGCACGCTCGCATTATGTTTCCTGTGGCTGTTGGTAGCCAAGGCTGCCAGTTCCCACCTGATGTCGTGCGGCAGCCCAGACTGCTCCAGACAGCATTGAATAACCTCCAGCTTGCATAACGTCTTCAGACTAGGACTTAAGTCTAAGATGTAGAGGTCGGACATCTCGTCTTCGTCGTCCTCGTCCTCACCCTCCAGATCTTCCAGATTGTATCCCGCAAAGAGGAAGATGCGGTTTCCCACCACGCAACAGCACATCCTGGACATCCACGAAGAGGGGGTTTTCCCCTTGGGCTCGACCTTCTTCCAGGAGAGGGACTCTGGATTGAATTTCCACAGGTCAACCATGGGGTAGCTGGTGAATATGTACAGCTCTCTGTTGTAGGCGAAGGCAGAATGAACCCCACCGCGTCCTTCCGGGAGAAGCTGTGCAGGAGACGTGCTCAGCCAGGAGTTGGTCTCCGTGTCGAACACGCTGATGTTTTCGAACCGGTCCCCTTGGCCGCCGAACACAAACATCTTGGTTCCGATGTTGGTGGCAGAGTGATAGAACGAAACGGGCGGTGGCGTGCCTCTGGCGTTCACCAAAGACCAGAGCATGGCGGCGGCGGCGGCGTCCAATCTGTAGATGTCATTGGTGCATCCGCTCAGCTGGCTGTATCCTCCGTAGATATACATGGCCTTGCCCACGACGCAGGCCGAGTGGCTGCGCCTCGCCCCCGGCGACGTCCCGGAGACGCGCGGCTTGAACCACGCGTGGGCGTCGACGTCGAAAGCGTACAGCTCCTTGCTGTCCTCCCGCGTGTAGGTGCTCCCTCCCCAGATGTAGACGGTGTTGTCCATCAGCGCGGCCGTGTGGCCGTAGCGCATGGAGGGGACCTCGCCGCCGAGGGGACGCTCCGCTCTTCGAGGCGACTTGGCCCAGTGCAGCGACACCGTGTTGAAGACGTGCACGTGGATCTGACCGCGGTTGTGCCGGTACATCTCCCCGTCGCAGTAGCCTCCGAAGGTGTAGACCTTGTGTCGCACTGCCACAGCAGCATGACTGGCTCTCCTCGGCCCCTTCAGGTGCACCATCCAGTGCAACATGTCCGAATTATCGGATTATCTGCTTCGTGCGTTGTAAGAGAATGGACCTCTGTTGTGCGAGCTAACACCTTATGATGGGACGTCGGCACAAATGTCACACAAGGCTTAGCCAATCTGTGTATTACGAAGAGACTTTGATTTCAAACGTACACCTTTGAGAGTGTACAAATGGAATCAAATGGACACGTATTGTATTTGTATTTGTATTGTTTGCAATTATACCTGAGATTCCCTGAGATTCCCTGGACACCACTTTGAGATCAACCACATTTCTGATATCTGCTACTACATGGGAAAAGTATGTTGTCTCTGACTTTAGGCAATTTAGGCATTTAGCAGATTCTCTTATTCCAGAGCGATTTACAGTAAGCAAGAACACAAGGCACATCAGATACATCAAGAATCATAAGCAAGCTAAGAACATAATATCTGTCTAACAGTAGATTATCTGTACAGTGAAGCTATGACTATATAGCCTACATCATAGAGTTCTACCTCTCCTCTCCTCTCCTCTCCTCTCCTCTCCTCTCCTCTCCTCTCCTCTCCTCTCCTCTCCTCTCCTCTCCTCTCCTCTCCTCTCCTCTCCTCTCCTCTCCTCTCCTCTCCTCTCCTCTCCTCTCCTCTCCTCCATTGTCCAGTCTGTACAGCTCTGCATAACAAGGCCATTGTCACTGGGCCCTTAACAGCAGGGGGTTGGGGCCATAACACTGTAGGGGGGCAGAGCAAGACAGACAGACAGACGGACGGACGGACGGACGGACGGACGGACGGACAATCCATTAGTCTCATAATTGATGCCTATTTTAGGACATTGCATTTGCAGTTGTATTCCATGTAAGATAATAGTGTGGGAAAGAAGTGTTCTACAAATTAACTTTAAAATGGTTCATCATTGCTCTAATGTTACAAACATGCGTGTTTTAGAACGTTGGGTTCACACGGCCGGAGTTAAAGCCAACCTAATGGAGGAATGCAAATTGCCTTTTGCAAAAACAAAAACACTCTCTGTCCAACAAATGAACACAATCATTAAAACCACAAGCAACTCAGGAGAGGTGTCTCTGTGCGTGCGTGCGTGTGTGGAATACCAGCCATCTGGCGAACTGCAACTGGAAAATGCACACAAACAAATACACACAAAATCACATGTGCAGTGCACACACACACACATCTACATGCTGGCTACGTGCGTGCGTGTGTGTGTGTGTGTAATTATTCCCTCTCTCTCTAATTCCAGTAAGGTTCCAAAATAAATTGGAAACACACACACGCATACGTACACACATTCCTAGTGTACTGCCTTTATAGAGCCACGTCTGGTCCAACAACATTTTCAGATTAACTGAGAAACACTTTGGCAAGGTGTGAAGCACACACGCACGCACGCACACGCACACGCACGCACACGCACACGCACACACACAACAATCTAAATCTTTTCACATAAATGTAGCGGCGTAAAAGTATACAACATTTGGATCCGAGGTGTTGTAAGTGTTGGAAATTGTAATCGAAATTGTCTCGAGAGTTAAACTATAACATACTTCATTTTCAAAGATCATGTCTACACATTTTGATCAACATTTTCCTGTTGTCTCTTCTAGTGTGTATACCAACATCAACACGGCATGGAATTGTGGACAAACTACATCCAACGACAACAAAATAATATCGTTTTGGGTCTGCGAGGCTAAATGTCATCAAATGGTGTTCCGTGTGGCTCAAATACCCAGTAGATAATGCAGGGCCTTGACGTGAAAAGGGTTGAAAACCACTAATGTAGACGGAGGGACTTACAAAGTGTAAGATCAGAGAGTATTTAAATGTCACCAAAAGCTCAACAAACGTCAGAGTAAACATCCATGTAAATACTAGACAATGTAGTGCCTCGAAGTCACTAGGATACCAGGTAAACATCAAACCGAGCATCTGTCTAAACAACATGCCGTCTAAATCGCATTCTTGGCATTCATGCGGTTTAGACAAACGTATGTCTGTGTGGGTGCACTGGGTGGGGTGTTAATTATACCACAGATAGTTTCGAGGAAGCAATCTGATTGGTTGAAATAGCCATCGACCGGTGCTTCAAACGAGAATGATGGCACACCTAATCAAAACATGAAAAAACCGCTGTGCTGCCTGAGACCCGAGTTGCGCAGAGGGGAGCTGGCTGAGTGGCTATAGGCTAGCAGTTTGCTGACTGGCTATAGGCTAGCAGTTTGCATGGGACATTTGCTGTGTGCTTTACCGAGATTATTGGCACTTCAGTGATGCTTGCGGTAAAGCCTCGTTTCTGACCACATCACTGGCGTGCCAATAATCACGGTAAAGCACACCTTTTCGTGCTACAGTATACTGTATAGCCTCGGCCAGGAGGCGAACCCCAGATCGTTGTATCTGAAAGGCGCATACGTTACCGCCAGGGGGGCAGTCAGTCAGACAGATATTTTGTGAAGCCACTGAGGAAATGGGGATTTCCTGAAAGTTCATATAATGGCCTGTTGTGGCGCTGTCATTGGGCCCAGAAAAACCCATAGCCCCATAGAAGTCCATGTATTTGGGCCCAACTTCACCTAGACTGTATTACCTTAATAAACATGGTCATGAATACTTTCTGCTTCCAGTCACTAGTTTAAAGTCTCATTTCTAATGTCATAATATTCTTTTTGGAAAATTATGGTCCCATTTATTAAAAAAATGACCATAAAGTCGCGTATGTTCTGAGGGGCGTGGCTACCGTTACCGTCTATGATCGGGATCCCCCACCCACTCGAGTCAAAATAAAAACCAACTAAGAAGAAGGGGGGAAGTCCCGCCTTGTTTTTGTTTTTTTTTTGTTTTTTTTAAAGATATTTTTTTGCGGCTTACGCCTTTATTGATTTTTTAAGGGATAGAAAGTAGGCTGACAGGAAACGGGAGAGAGATGGGGGGATGACATGCGGTAAAGGCCGTGTCGGGTCCGGGAGTCGAACCCGCGGCACACCGCGACTGGATCACCAGTCCGGTGCCCAGACCGTTACGCTACGGCCTGGGCCAAGTCCCGCCTTGTTGTCTGGGCCAGCCAATGGGCCAGCTGGGCCCAAACGGATCTAGAAAGATGGCGATGTACAATTCAAGGACTGACAGGCTTCATTTTACGTTCATGTTAGACCCGGGGAACGCTTTGTCCATATTTTTTTACAGTCTATGGTTACCGCCTATGTGTGTGTGTGTGTGTGTGTGTGTGTGCATGTGTGTGCGTGCGTACTTGCGAGTGTGTGTGTGTGTGTGTGTGTGTGTGTGTGCGTGCGTGCGTGCGTGCGTGTGTGTGCGTGTGTGTGTGTGGTGAGGAGTGACTGATTGAGTGAGTGGTTACCAGTTTGTGTGAGTAGACTGCATGGTGTATGAATGTGAGTGGCCAACTAGTAGGTGGATTCTCGCAGGTGATTGGCTCCTGTCTTCATGGGCTTCACTATAAAAGCTTCCTGGTTCCAGAGGCTCAGATGTTTGCTTCCTAGCCAGCCTCCTAAGTCCAAACACCAGCATTTCAGTCCTGCTTTTACATTTACCATCAGTTTCAGATGTGTGAATGAATGAATGAATTTTAATTTGCGTGTCTTGTCGTTAACCCATTCTGACCTGAGATCAGATTCATACGAGGTTTCCACTGGACACACACTGGTCTGATTATAACCCATTCTGACCTGAGATCAGATTCTAAAAATGTCAGTTCTTCGATTTTTCAAAAAATAGCAGACCTACAAGCTCGTATGGCGCCACTCGGTGGCGCGATATGAGCTTGTAGATCTGCTATTTTTCAATAGGTAAAGCACGACATGATGCTAACACCAAAACGGGTGCCCGTTCAGAATGGGTTAAGACCCATCCGGGATTATAAGACACCAACAACATAAATAAACAATATCACGTTCACTTCCCACACAGAAGTTACACAAAGTATTTGATCAAAACAAAAACAGAAATAAGCATTATCATAAAATAAAATAAAATACAACATTTTTCTTTGTCCGCATGTCCCAAGCTTTCTCTATATATTCTGCTAATGCAAATATCTTTTATTCGAAAATCCATCTCAGTCGCTCTGCATCACTTAAACACATCAGATCTATATTTTTACATCTGTTAAATAACTTTTGACGTATAGTGTAGGGGTGTGTTTAGTTGGCCCTCTGTTTTTGTTAGATTTGGTTACCGTGAGGTTATAGCTATTTGTATTTGTTTTGTTTATTTTTGTTAGATAAGAAAAGGTTTACTTTTGTCATTTTTGGCCCCCACGTACCGTACCCTGGGGTCATGTGTACTGTCCTGATTCATCATAAATTATGAAAATAAATCCTTATTCTTGGGATTATAACCCTGAGTGGCCTGGCTGTTTGGGGACTGGGGAGGAAGAAGTCCACAGTTTATCCCATTCTGACCGGGCACACATTTTGGTGTCAGCATCATGTTATGCTTTAGCTATTTAAAAATAGCAGATCTACAAGCTCATATCGCGCCACCGAGTGGCGCGATACGAGCTTGTAGGTCTGCTATTTTTGAAAAAATCGAAGAACGACTGACATTTCTAGAATCTGATCTCAGGTCAGAATGGGTTCATCAGACCAGTGTGTGTCCGCGGAAACCTCGTATGAATCTGATCTCAGATCAGAATGGGTTATGTTACACCTAGAGACCCCTATAGAGCCCAGCTGGGTCGTAGCACCTGACAATGGCCGATCCAATACAGATGTAATAACAGACCCCTGTCTAATCAAAGGCAATTGTTGTATCCAACATCACAGCCTTGTGTCATCATGGTCCACCACGGACTGTCCGTCCGTGACATTATTGCAGTGTTCCTTGTTCATAGTTTTAGTCAGTGTTTTATTTTTCTGCTGTGTTCCTGTGATTTTGAAGTATTGTGTGTTCCTGGTTTCCTATAGTTGCAGTTTTCAGTTTTTTTTTAAGTGGTGCAACCACTTCTACATCCAGCTTACAATGTCCGTGTGCCTGTTTGTGTGTGTGTGTGTGTGTGTGTGTGTGTGTGTGTGTGTGTGTGTGTGTGTGTGTGTGTGTGTGTGTGTTTGTGTGTGTACCCCTGTGTGAGCATGGAACGAGAGAAGTATGTGACATGGCTGCCAACTGCTGGACGCAAACGATACAGAGAAGAAATTGAAACGATACAGAGAAGAAATTGGAATGATACAAATTGGAACGATACAGAGAACCAATAGAAGTAGTTGCACCACTTGGTTCACACTGGTGTGATTTTTTACTTTACACTTGTGTACTGTCGGCTTCGCCTTGGTGTTATTTCACAACAACTACCGCTGTGGGAACAATTATCCATTACATCAGTGGTTCCCGAACCTTTTAGCTATGTACAAGCCCACAGCACGTTGCTTCACACCGTGATATGAGCTTGTAGATCAGTTATTTTCAATACTTCTTTAACATTTGTTTTCGGCCTGGGCCGTGGCTCAGCGGTCCAGGCACCTTGGCTGGTAATCCAGTCTGGCAGTGTGCCGCGGGTTCCACTCCCAACCCCGACTTCCTTTACTGCACGTCACCCCCCCCCCCCCCCCCCCATCTCTCTCTTTCCATTTCCTGTCAGCCTACTGTCTGTCCCTCCATAAACAATATAAAATAAAGGCGAAAGCCATAAAAAAATAAATAAAAACGTTTTCAAATTTTTGGAATTTCTTAGGTTCTTCTTTCATTTCTCATGAAATTACTGACAAAAGTCTTTCCACTAGAAGTTTGTGTCCCGGGCGAATTATATAATTTCTGTTTTGCATCACGGGCTGAAAGGTTTGGGAACCACCATCTGCTCTATGACGTCTATGTGGTGCTATCTTTAGAGAAGCAGGTGTGGCGTATGATGCACGTGCACGTGTCCATGCACGCACTATGAAAACATGCAGGTGCAATAAGAAAACATTGTCACAGTGCACCTTGACAGATATATGAGAACAATTGGGCGTTACATTACGAGTAGCATTCAAATGTGAATAATCTCAGCAATACATGGAAATATGCATGGAGGCAGAACAATCGCCAGTGGCAAACGTTTTGAGCACCACTGATATGGCAACATAACATTTTTCAGAAAACTGTTGGGATTTAAAGGACATTTTTAGGTCCTAATGGGATTGTGTTTTTTGTATACGTTTGTCTTCTAGCCTAGGATGTGAAACTATTACAACTACTACAACTACTACTACTAATAAAAACTGCCCAATGCTTAAACCTCTTGGTCGAGCACTTTGATCACATGTGATCACTATAGAAGTGATGTAGGGGCGAAAGAAAAACATCAAACTAATCGCGTTGCGATCTTTATTAGTCATGACAATACATTACAAATACAATACCAAAAAAGCCAAACAAACAACAAAGTTATTAATACAAGTAAGACGCGCAAACGCGGGAAGCGAACGCAGCTCGTGTGTGTGTGTGTGTGTGTGTGTGTGTGTGTGTGTGTGTGTGTGTGCTACAGCTGCGCCCTGTGTGTGTGTGTGTGTGTGTGTGTGTGCTACAGCTGCGCCCTGTGTGTGTGTGTGTGTGTGTGTGTGTGTGCTACAGCTGCGCCCTGTGTGTGTGTGTGTGTGTGTGTGTGTGTGCTACAGCTGCGCCCTCTGGTGGCGGGCGGGTGGTGTCACAGCGGGACAGACACAGACAGACACACAGACATGAGCAGCAGGGTCTCATAGTAAGTGGCTCACTGCGTTCGCAACAATACTACAACATCAGAGCCAGGGGCGATTAGATTACTGACAGAAAGAGTGAACAACCGCGGCTTTCTTATTTTAGAAGTGCTGAAGGCCTTCGCTGAAGGCACGCTGCGTCGCTGCCCAAGTGACGTGCGATTCCTCCATGTCTCTCGCTGTCACTCAAGTGACTACACTGCAGGCCAATCACAGCGCGTCTTTTCCGGGACTTATGTTACGCTCATTGAAGGCAAATGATTTGCAAAAAATAATAATTGTGCCTTCAATTGTGCCACGCGCCTCAGAGCCTCCGTGCACAGTGCCCACGCGCCTCAGAGCCTCCGTGCACAGTGCCCACGCGCCTCAGAGCCTCCGTGCACAGTGCCCACAGTCCTAGTCCACGCGCCTCAGAGCCTCCGTGCAGAGTGCCCACAGTCCTAGCATGTGACTCTTTCCTGGAAGACAACAAATCAGCCTGTTGTTTTGTTTAGTTTTTTTTCAAAAACAAGACGTTTTTCGTTATAGAGCTCAATATTCTGATAGTGGGACACAAATTCCAATCAGGAGAGAGAACCCCCGCAAACATTCAGTTTGTTTTCTCCTTACTTAAACTGTTTGTCTGCTCCTTTTCTTTTTCATCACTTGAGGTTTTGCTTGTTTCTTTCTCCCGGTAAGATCTAATTGGTGTCTGTGCGCATGCACGTGCGTGTGCATGTACGTGTGCGTGAGAGAGAGAGAGAGAGAGAGAGAGAGAGATAACGGTTTCCAGAGTTAACGTTGAAGGAAGGTCAAGTTCACATCTGGTGTTACCACGGTTACCAGGGTCGATGGTTTTACTGGGGGTCACTGGGAAGATAAAGTGGAGAATGTCGCACATACACACATATGCGCTCACACACACACACACACACACACACACACACACACACACGTGTGTGCGGTGTGTGCGTGCGTGCATTGTTCCCTGGCTGATTTGACTGAGAAGAGAGGAAACAGGAAGTGATTTGAATGACAGCAGGAAGTGAGAATAGAGATAGATCTATCAAGCTGGACTCGCTGTGTGTTGACAACACACTGCTTTGACTGAACCACTGCCTGGAGGGAGAGGAGAGAGAGGGGGGTGGGGGGTAGAGAGAGAGGGGGGGGGAGAGACAGAGAGAGAAGTGGGGGCGTAACTTCATCTTCACTTTATTTGCACATGGAGTTTAGACCTACAGTTGTGAAAGCAATAAGGTCTCATTCTCAGTCCTTCCTCAGTCATTCCCCATGCCTGAGGAAGGACCGAAACGTTGCTTCATTAAAGGAGAATTCCATGCTAGAATGCTTTCTTATCTTTCTTACCTTTCTTTGTAGTTGTTACGTCCCCACCAAAGAGGTCCAGGTGTTTTTTTGTGCAAAAACTCCTTATTGGCTATTTTCCCTACCATAAGCCCTCAATGAATTGCATTGCATTGAATGGGAATTTAATGGGGCTATGGGGTGTTATGCTAGTTTGCTTATTTCCATCGAATGAAGTAGTAAAGTGTGCCGCTTGGGATATTATTTACATTATGAAGAGAGGATATATACAAAGAAATTATAATTTTGAGCAATGGAAATAAGCGAATTAGCACAACACCCCAATGCCCCATTCAATTCCCATTCAATTCAATGCAATTCATTTAGGGCTTATGGTAGGGGAAATAGCCAATAAGGAGCTTTTGCACAAAATAACACCTGGACCTCTTTGGTGGGGACGTAACAACTACAAAGAAAGGTAAGAAAGCCTTTTAGTATGGAATTCTCCTTTAAATAAGAGACAGTGTGCGGGTGTACCTTATTATGCTTTCATTGATGTCCACTGGCCTACGCACCTGTGCATACGCCTGATTTCTAGGTGTGCGAAAGTTTTCTCCTACAGTTGATATAGACCTACATACAGTTGTAAATGTGTATACAAGATACTCACAGTGTGTAAGAAAACAGAACAGTATAAGATATATAAACAGCAGGTTTGTACTCAAAGAAATAAAGCTTAGTCTTGTGCATCGTGTAGGCATCACGTAACCTACAGTATATCTCAATAGCGAGTTGCTATTGGTTACATTGCATAGAGGCCCTTCAATGTGTGACTGGGGTTGATCGAACAATGCATTCATGATTAGCTTTCTCGTCCTTGGAAATGTACGACGATTTGTGAAAATGTTGCGATTTTTAGAGAGAGAGTTATAAGAGAGAATAATGGAATCCTCAAAACCATCCATCCATCTTCAACCGCTTATCCATAGTCGGGTCGCAGGGGCAACACCAGAGAGATCCAGATTTCCCTCTCCAGAGCAACATTAGTAACTTCCTCCTGGGGGATCCCGAGGCATTCCAAGGCCAGTGAATCGATGTAATCCCTCAATCTCATCCTTGGTCTCCTCCCAGTGGGACGTGCCTCGAGGACTTCCCTAAGGAGATGCTCAAGAGGCATCCTAACCAGATGCCCGATCCCCGAACCACCTAAGCTGACTCCTTTCCAGGCGAAGAAGCAGCGACTGTAGCCTACTCCGTGTCTGACCTTCTCACCCTATCTCTAAGGGAGATGCCAGCCACCCGTCGAAGAAAACTCATTTCTGCCGCTTGTATTCGCGACCTTATTCTTTCGGTCATGACCCACACTTCATGACCATAGGTGAGAGTAGGAACGGAGATTGCTCGGTAGACAGAGAGCTTTGCCTTCTGGCTCAGCTCTCTTTTTGTCACAACAGTGCGGTACAGCGACTGCAATATACCACCGCTGCAGCTCCGATTCTCGGCCGATCTCCTGCTCCAAGACATTGTCCAGCACGTTTGCAGATGTTAGACAGATGTTAGACAGATGTCAGACTGACCGCAGTTTTCTGTGAATGGATATAACCTTCCGTCTGCTCACCGAGCCTGATTTGAGTGCTCCTGGATAAGAGATCAGGACGAGATGGATTTCTGTTTCTCGTTGTCTTACTTGCAAGGCTCAAAGTTAACCTTCCATGAGGCGTCTATCCACGTTCTGATGGTCTGCTGCCACCTCAGACCCATTTGGTGATGTCATGGGTGTGAAGATGTATAATCGGTACATAATTATTAGGGCCGGGACTAATTGTGATTAATTACGATTAATGAACTACAGAAAAATTTATGCATTAAAAAAATTAACGCATTTTAATCGCACTATTCTTTTCACCGCGGAACGTTGTCACTGGACAGTTTTCAGACGGACCTGCGCACCAAGTGTCCGTGTCCTCTTCAGACAATAACACCACCAGATGGTAGCGTGGATTACAGCACAGTTGTGTGCAATTATTCAATAAATAATTATTACCCCTATTACTACAAAAACAATGTTTTATTGCTTAAACTTATGTATTCACTATTCATTGATTCACTAGTATACCAAAATCCATTTGAAAAAATTGCTTTCTCACTGTTCTCGGGTCAAATAATGATATGCGATTAAAATGCGATTAATCTAGATTAATTAATCGCAAAGCCTCTGATTAAAGAGATTTTTTTTTTTTAATCGAGTCCCAGCTCTAATAATTATGCTATTGACGGGCCTCCTATAGTTCTCTCTTCTTTCTCTCTATATGTCTTTCTCCTATACTCACATTGATGGCTGTTTGCCTGTGAATCTCATCAAAATGGTGGTCCGTGGCATTGTGAGTTTGTAGATTGGCTATTTTCAAATGGCCAAAATGTATATTGGGCTGAAGTGGTTACTTTTTGTAATAGTAATCAAAATCTACAAAGTAACTAGTAACTAACGTTTTCAAATAAATGTATTTTCAATAGATTTTTCAATAGATTTTTCAATAGATCTTTCAATAGATTTTGTACACATTTTTAACTGGTGAAATGGGACATTCTGCAATATGAGTACGTTTGCTTTTAGTACTTTAAGTACATTTTGATGCCGATACTTTTACTCAAGTACATTTTCAATTACGTATACTTTTACTTGTAACAAAGTAGTTCTAAATTGCAGTATTGGTCTCTTTTACTTAAGTAAAACAATTGAGTACTTTTCCCACCAGTGTATGGACATTGCTGTAGGGTTCAGGGATCTTCCTTGTCCAAGGTGTGTTTGTTTTTAGAGTAGGGAGACAGCTCGCCATTGTGTAGCATTTGCATTGCCCTGATTTATAAGTGACTATTTAGAATTGTCCAGTGTTTGGTTCACTGAATCTTAAGTGCATTAGTTGGAGGACGAGGGCCAGGGGTGTATGCACATATTGTATTCCTTATTTGTACATCCTGGCTTAGATAATTGTTTGTTTAGCACGTCTAGCCAGTCTTTGTCGGCTTACGTATACGTAAGAATATAAGTAGACGACAGTTTAGCTTATTGTTTTCTGGTTAGTAGTTAGCTATAGTTTTAAGGGTTGCATTGATTGATTGAGTGTCGCCTTGGTTTTCTGGGCTGTATTGTTTGCTTTGGCACCTGCTCTGCCCTGTTCAACGCTGCACTCTGCACGTCAACACCTTGTAAAAAGAAAAAGCAGTTACTGTTTTCCCTGCACTTGAAATGTATGTTTAACCTGTTCACAATGATAACACCTTATATTAACTCTTTGCATCACACCGCATGTGTGTTGGCGCGTCCCTTACCTATATGAGACCAGTGGTTCCTAACTTGTACGTGGACCCCCAAATAATTGGCAAAACGGTGAGATTTTAATGATATATTTGAATGGGATCCCGAGGTCTGCCCCGGGGTCTCCTCCCATGCCCCGGGGTCTCCTCCCATGCCCCGGGGTCTCCTCCCATGCCCCAGGGTCTCCTCCCATGCCCCGGGGTCTCCTCCCATGCCCCGGGGTCTCCTCCCATGCCCCGGGGTCTCCTCCCATGCCCCGGGGTCTCCTCCCATGCCCCGGGGTCTCCTCCCATGCCCCGGGGTCTCCTCCCATGCCCCGGGGTCTCCTCCCATGCCCCGGGGTCTCCTCCCATGCCCCGGGGTCTCCTCCCATGCCCCGGGGTCTCCTCCCATGCCCCGGGGTCTCCTCCCATGCCCCGGGGTCTCCTATCATGCCCCGGGGTCTCCTCCCATGCCCCGGGGTCTCCTCCCATGCCCCGGGGTCTCCTCCCATGCCCCGGGGTCTCCTCCCATGCCCCGGGGTCTCCTCCCATGCCCCGGGGTCTCCTCCCATGCCCCGGGGTCTCCTCCCATGCCCCGGGGTCTCCAACCATGCCCCGGGGTCTCCTCCCATGCCCCGGGGTCTCCTCCCATGCCCCGGGGTCTCCTCCCATGCCCCGGGGTCTCCTATCATGCCCCGGGGTCTCCTCCCATGCCCCAGGGTCTCCTCCCATGCCCCGGGGTCTCCTATCATGCCCCGGGGTCTCCTCCCATGCCCCGGGGTCTCCTCCCATGCCCCGGGGTCTCCTCCCATGCCCCGGGGTCTCCTCCCATGCCCCGGGGTCTCCTCCCATGCCCCGGGGTCTCCTCCCATGCCCCGGGGTCTCATATCATGCCCCGGGGTCTCCTCCCATGCCCCGGGGTCTCCTATCATGCCCCGGGGTCTCCTCCCATGCCCCGGGGTCTCCTATCATGCCCCGGGGTCTCCTCCCATGCCCCGGGGTCTCATATCATGCCCCGGGGTCTCCTCCCATGCCCCGGGGTCTCCTCCCATGCCCCGGGGTCTCCTCCCATGCCCCGGGGTCTCCTCCCATGCCCCGGGGTCTCATATCATGCCCCGGGGTCTCCTCCCATGCCCCGGGGTCTCCTCCCATGCCCCGGGGTCTCCTCCCATGCAGTGAGATGTGCATCAAGGCCCATATAGGCGGATGCACGACCTTTGCTTTATCTTTGATTTATTCATGAAATTACTGAAAAAAGATATACAATTGAATTTTGTTTTTAATTCATGATATATGTTGCTTCTTTTTGGAATGTTTTTTTTTAAAGAATAAATTAAAACATATCATGTAGGAAACTAAAAATAAAAGGGGACCCACAAGTGGGTCATCCAGTGACGGTTATGAAACGACTGCTGACTGTACGATACACAGCAATTTGGGTCACGACCTGCATGCTGAAAAGCATTACTGTAAACAAGTCAACAGGTTCATTGTGTGTGTGTGTGTGTGTGTGTGTGTGTGTGTGTGTGTGTGTGTGTGTGTGTGTGTGTGTGTGTGTGTGTGTGTGTGTGTGTGTGTGTGTGTGTGTGTGTGTGTGTGAGCGTGCATGTGTGAGTCATCCTATGTGAGATTGAACCTTGGCAGGCAGAAGGTATCAGCTATCAACAATGTTCCTGGCATAGCATAGGAGGAAGAATGAAAGACATGACAGAATAAAAGAAAGGCAGAGGCATAAAGAAGAGAGGACGGAACAAAAGATATCGGATAGACAGATATGAAAGAAGAGGAGAGAGAGAGAGAGAGAGAGAGAGAGAGGAGAGAGAGAGAGAGAGAGAGAGAGAGAGAGAGAGAGAGAGAGGAGAGGGAGAGGGAGGGAGAGAGAGAGAGAGAGAGAGAAGAGAGAGAGAGAGAGAGAGAGAGAGAGAGAGAGAGAGAGAGAGAGAGAGAGAGAGAGAGAGAGAGAGAGAGAGAGAGAGAGGGGGAGAGGGGAGAGGGAGAGGGAGAGGGAGGAGAGAGAGAGAGAGAGAGAGGGGGAGAGAGAGAGAGAGAGAGAGAGAGAGAGAGAGAGAGAGAGAGAGAGAGAGAGAGAGAGGGGTATGAAATGTTGGCGAGAAACGATATACTTCTTATACACGTCCAAAAGAAAGACAAGTCTCCCTTTACATCGTTGTCATTTACCTTCTACATTTTCTCTCTCTCTCTCTCTCACTCTCACTCTCTCCCTCTCTCTCTCTCTCTCTCCCTCTCTCTCTCTCTCCAGCCTCTCCATCTCTGTCACTCTGTTTTTCTTTGATCTCTCTCTCTCGCTCCTTTCTCCTTCGGAACAATCAGATAAAAAATGACCTTCTCTTCCGTCTGCTCACTAGCTTTTACCCCCCCTCCCCACCCCCCCACCTCTCTCTCTCTCTCTCTCTCTCTCTCTCTCTCTTCTCGTTTGAGGAATGTGTCACACCATCACAAGAGAACAAAGAATTGACAGGATGGGGAGAGAGAGAGAGAGAGGGGGGGGGGGGGAGAGAGAGAGAGCGTCTTGTGAGGTAGAGGATAGGTAGAAACAGTGTGAAGGAAAGAGAGACATTGAGAGAAAAGTTAGATAAATGAAGAGAGAAACTGAGATTATAGGAGAGAGTAGGCCTATAGCTGTTTCCTTCATGAATTGAATTGAATTGAATTTGATGAATTGAATTGAATTGAATTGAATTGAATGAATTGAATTGAATTGAATTGATTGAATTGGGACGAAAAGAGAGAGCAAAAAACTGCTGTGCTATATATTAGCACAGCTATGTATTAAAAGGTCATAGCTTTAACAGAAAAATAAAAATAAAAAAACATTTGGTTTGTATATGAATTAAGCTTGAACTTTTCTAGTATATTTGCTTCATTCTATAAAAACGCATTTTGATTTTGAACTGAATTGAGATAGATAATATATACCAATAGCTTAGCTTATGTATGATTCACCATGACTATTTTATGTACGTATTACCAGGTTTTTGTTCTTATAATTTAAGTCACTCTAGATTACTTCTACGGCTATAGACACTTGTGCCCAAATGTGCCCAAATGTGCCAACGTCATCACATTTGTGATGACGGTTATGGCCGTTTTTAGCCCAAGGAGTGTTTTTCGTACAAAACTAATGCTTGGAATGGATTCAGAATCATGAAAACCCCCTAGTTTGACATGTCACATGCTACTTAACCCATTCTGACCTGAGATCAGATTCATACGAGATTTCCACTGGACACACACACTGGTCTGATGAACCCATTCTGACCTGAGATCAGATTCTAGAAATGTCAGTCGCTCTTCGATTTTTCAAAAATAGCAGACCTACAAGCTCGTATCGCGCCACTCGGTGGCGCGATATGAGCTTGTAGATCTGCTATTTTTCAATAGCTAAAGCACAACATGATGCCAACACAAAAATGGGTGCCCGGTCAGAATGGTTTAAAGCATGATGACATTTGGAATGTTTTACCTTATAATTGTCTATGGTGTGGTATAGCCTATACAGAATTAGCCATAACTTTCTTTTCGCAATGTTTCCGGCAGAAACAGACCTCTCATTCTGTGGACCTCAATGACCAAGTGAATAGAAAAAATCACACCAGTGTGAACCGAGTGGTGCAACTCCCGTCTATTGGTTCTCTGTATCGTTCCAATTTGTATCGTTCCAATTTGTATCGTTCCAATTTCTTCTCTGTGTCGTTCCAATTTCTTCTCTGTATCGTTCCAATTTCTTCTCTGTACTCTGGTGCCCCCTACTGGTATAAATAAGTAACAAACCCGTGCTCACTTATACAGGTACACATACAGGTACCTACCTAGGTACATGGACATTGCTGGATGTAGAAGTGGTTGCACCACTTAAAAACACAAATAAAAACTATGTCATGACATCACAGGTCCTCTCACATTTTGAGTGACTGGCTCCCCGGCTAAAGGTAATCATATACTGTATGTGTGTCTATTAGTGCCCAGGGAACTACTACAGTATGATTACAGGAACAACCAAGGACCTATATCGGTCTAAACAATACTATCAAAATAACAATCTGTACATTGAAACCATATAGGAGATGGAACACGGAAGATATGAACAAATGTAAGGAGAGGTGGCAGAGAGAAAGAAAGAGGGACAGGGAGAGAGAGAGAGAGGGGGGGGGGTAGAGAAGGAGAGGGGAGTTAAAAGAAAGAGAAAGGGAGGGAGGGAAAGGGGAGAAAGAGAGAGAGATAGAGAGAGAGAGAGAGAGAGAGAGAGAGAGAGGGGAGAGAGAGAGGGAAAGAAAGGGGGTGAAGCATGCTTCACTGAGTATGAATGGAGAGCAAGGTCTTTGTCATCACGTGATCACATGCATCGTCACAAATTCAGACCTCTTTATCATGACCATGACCACACACACTCGCACACGCGTGCGTGCGCGCACACACACACACACACACACACACACACACACACACGTCAACGTTTTAGGGACGAAATTTTAGCAATGTCATTGTTAATTATATAGCTGATCTTCAAAAAATAGCTGATCTACAAGCTCACAGTGTGTCACAGTGCTGCACATTGTGAGCGTGTAGATCAGCTATTTTGGGCATGTGCATGGCACAGTAAATATGAACCCTAAACGTGACCCGAATCTCTTGTGACGACCATGAAAACGATCCTCCTCACAATGTCTATTTCTCTATATATGCTTGGGACATTTGGCCCTCACAAGTGTATTATACAAGTGCACACACACGCACACACGCACACACACACACACACACACACACACACGCCTCTGTGTGTGCGGTTCGTATAGATGAGGGGAGGGGCGCTGTGTGTAGCGCACAGTGATGCCAGTTTGATT
>NC_139698.1:8641949-8644449 GCF_964188405.1 Protomyctophum parallelum | reverse complement strand
ATCATGCCTCTTCCCCCTCCCCCTCTCTCTCTCTCTCTTTCTGTCTTTCTAACTCTCTATTTCTCTCCCCCTTTCTGTCTATATCTCTCTTTCACCCCCCCCCCCCCCCCCCCCCTCTCTCTCTCTCTATGGAGGTAGATACCTCTATTCATTCCGTAGACTAGAGGCAGGGTAGTGCGGTTTTCTTGCCGTTTCGCACAGCAGTGCCAGGCCGACATGTTCTGTCAACACCCCGGGTCCTGGCCCGGTTCCACCCCCCCCCCCCCTCCCCCCTCCCTCCCTCCATCCCCACCCCCACCCCACCCCACCCCCCTTTCTCCAGGCTCACCCAAAGTTCACTGCAGTCACAGGTTCAAACCCCTCCCGAACGCAAACAAAAACAGCAAATCGCACGCGCCATGTGCGAGGTCTATAAATCACTGTGTCTTTCATTGTCAGGGACCACCCCGACTCCAAATGGACCCTTATGGGTGGGTAACTCTGAGGGAAATGGAACCAAATGGACCCTGATGGGTGTGTAATTCTGAGGGAAATGGAACCAAATGGACCCTTATGGGTGTGTAACTCTGAGGGAAATGGAACCAAATGGACCCTAATGGGTGTGTAATTCTGAGGGAAATGGAACCAAATGGACCCTTATGGGTGTGTAATTCTGAGGGAAATGGAACCAAATGGACCCTTATGGGTGTGTAATTCTGAGGGAAATGGAACCAAATGGACCCTTATGGGTGTGTAATTCTGAGGGAAATGGAACCAAATGGACCCTTATGGGTGTGTAATTCTGAGGGAAATGGGACCAAATGGACCCTAATGGGTGTGTAATTCTGAGGGAAGTGGAACCAAATGGACCCTAATGGGTGTGTAATTCTGAGGGAAATGGAACCAAATGGACCCTTATGGGTGTGTAATTCTGAGGGAAGTGGAACCAAATGGACCCTAATGGGTGTGTATAACTCGAAGGGAAATGGAACCAAATGGACCCTTATGGGTGTGTAATTCTGAGGGAGATGGAACCAAATGGACCCTTATGGGTGTGTAATTCTGAGGGAAATGGAACCAAATGGACCCTAATGGGTGTGTAATTCTGAGGGAAATGGAACCAAATGGACCCTTATGGGTGTGTAATTCTGAGGGAAATGGAACCAAATGGACCCTTATGGGTGTGTAATTCTGAGGGAGATGGAACCAAATGGACCCTTATGGGTGTGTAATTCTGAGGGAAATGGAACCAAATGGACCCTTATGGGTGTGTAATTCTGAGGGAAATGGAACCAAATGGACCCTTATGGGTGTGTCATTCTGAGGGAAGTGGAACCAAATGGACCCTTATGGGTGTGTAATTCTGAGGGAAATGGAACCAAATGGACCCTTATGGGTGTGTAATTCTGAGGGAAATGGAACCAAATGGACCCTTATGGGTGTGTAATTCTGAGGGAAATGGAACCAAATGGACCCTAATGGGTGTGTAATTCTGAGGGAAATGGAACCAAATGGACCCTTATGGGTGTGTAATTCTGAGGGAAATGGAACCAAATGGACCCTTATGGGTGTGTAATTCTGAGGGAAATGGAACCAAATGGACCCTAATGGGTGTGTAATTCTGAGGGAAATGGAACCAAATGGACCCTAATGGGTGTGTAATTCTGAGGGAAATGGAACCAAATGGACCCTAATGGGTGTGTAATTCTGAGGGAAATGGAACCAAATGGACCCTTATGGGTGTGTAATTCTGAGGGAAATGGAACCAAATGGACCCTAATGGGTGTGTAATTCTGAGGGAAATGGAACCAAATGGACCCTTATGGGTGTGTAATTCTGAGGGAAATGGAACCAAATGGACCCTTATGGGTGTGTCATTCTGAGGGAAGTGGAACCAAATGGACCCTAATGGGTGTGTAATTCTGAGGGAAATGGAACCAAATGGACCCTTATGGGTGTGTAATTCTGAGGGAAATGGAACCAAATGGACCCTTATGGGTGTGTCATTCTGAGGGAAGTGGAACCAAATGGACCCTAATGGGTGTGTAATTCTGAGGGAAGTGGAACCAAATGGACCCTAATGGGTGTGCAATTCTGAGGGAAGTGGAACCAAATGGACCCTAATGGGTGTGTAATTCTGAGGGAAATGGAACCAAATGGACCCTTATGGGTGTGTAATTCTGAGGGAAATGGAACCAAATGGACCCTAATGGGTGTGTAATTCTGAGGGAAATGGAACCAAATGGACCCTTATGGGTGTGTAATTCTGAGGGAAGTGGAACCAAATGGACCCTAATGGGTGTGTAATTCTGAGGGAAATGGAACCAAATGGACCCTTATGGGTGTGTAATTCTGAGGGAAGTGGAACCAAATGGACCCTTATGGGTGTGTAATTCTGAGAAGTAGAACAAGATGTACTCACCGGGGTACAAATTCACATGGACCTTATCACCTTATGCCCTTATATATATATATATATATATATATATATATATATATATATATATATATATACCGTACA
>NC_139698.1:8614818-8634818 GCF_964188405.1 Protomyctophum parallelum | reverse complement strand
GCCCTATCAGGGCCCTATCTTGGTCTCGTCCCTCTCAGCATTAGATATTTTCCCTCAATGTCCCGCCCCATATTTACATACTGGGCCCTGATTGGTTATTATAGCCTGCATGGTTCCAGACGAATCTGGTTGGCTCGTCACCACTTCGGTCCTCCAGCAATTGAGAGAAGGCCAGACTTAATCTGCCTGGGGAAATATGCACGCCATATTTTACTATCTTGAAAAAAAAAAAACACACATTTTCGACACGTTGTGAGGCTTGTAGATCGGCTATTTGAACTGTTTTAAAAATGTTTTAAGAAGATATAGTGTAGCACTCTGACTTCTGACGTGTTAACCCATCCTCCCATTCTGAACGGGCACCCATTTTGGTGTCAGCATCATGTTATGCTTTAGCTATTTAAAAATAGCAGATCTACAAGCTCATATCGCGCCACCGAGTGGCGCGATACGAGCTTGTAGGTCTGCTATTTTTGAATAATCGAAGAACGACTGACATTTTTAGAATCTGATCTCAGGTCAGAATGGGTTCATCAGACCAGTGTGTGTGTCCGGCGGAAACCTCGTATGAATCTGATCTCAGGTCAGAATGGGTTAATGGATATGGTCTCTGTGGAGTGGAAACCAGCTCATTATGTCCCATCCAGTCCATTATACTTTTCAGGATTCAAATTTAAAAAAAAAGGCAAAAAGTTGCTACTTTTGCCATTTCTGTATGTGTGTTTCGAAAGATCATGGTGCTGTCGGTGCTTTTTGTGCGATCGCTAAATCTCTTATTTAGATCTTTGCTCTCCCTCGTGGACCTGTACTGTGGATTACACCAGTGTCAGTCTGCCGTATGTGGATTATGAGGTCGACAGACAGACACGCGCCGGCGTTGGTATCTTAATCCCATGAACAACGCACTGACTTTCTGTCTCTTTTGTGTGTTTTTGAGTGGTGCAAGGAACAGCAATGTCCGTGTCCGCCTATGTGTGTCCGCCTATGTATGTGTTAATGAGCACGAGTATGACTATTAGTACCAGTAGGGGCGCTGTTGTGCCAGAAACAGAGAGAGAGATAGTGCTGTACTGTTGCCTGCTAATGAGAGAGAGAGAGAGAGAGAGAGAGAGAGGAGGGGGGGGAGGGAGAGAGAGAGGGGAGTTGCACCACTCAGTGTGCACGCACGCACGCTCGCGCACGCACACACTGTGACACACACGCATGCACACACGCACACACACACACACACACACACACACACACACACACACACACCTTTATATCTTATCTCAGGTGCTTCTACTTCCGTTTCCTTTTTGCTTTCCTATGGAATAACGATGAGAACTATCTATGCACGAAACAAAGTTAACCCACCTTTTGACCTTTGATGATGTGACAATGAAGTTGATTCCGTAGGTCATTCGTTTCACACAAAAAACACAATAAGTTCAAATAGGGTTTAAGTTGTTAATCGGAACCAATAGTGGGGGTCCCTGCTTAATCTCTCTCTTGGCTATAAGGGTCCTGCTTCATCTCTCTCTAAGCTAAGGGGTCCCTGCTTCATCTCTCTCTCGGCTATAAGGGGTCCTGCTTCATCTCTCTCTCAGCTAAGGGGTCCCTGCTTCATCTCTCTCTCAGCTAAGGGGTCCCTGCTTCATCTCTCTCTCGGCTAAGGGGGTCCCTGCTTCATCTCTCTCTCGGCTATAAGGGGTCCTGCTTCATCTCTCTCTCAGCTAAGGGGTCCCTGCTTCATCTCTCTCTCGGCTATAAGGGGTCCCTGCTTCATCTCTCTCTCAGCTAAGGGGTCCCTGCTTCATCTCTCTCTCGGCTATAAGGGGTCCTGCTTCATCTCTCTCTCGGCTATAAGGGGTCCTGCTTCATCTCTCTCTCGGCTATAAGGGGTCCTGCTTCATCTCTCTCTCAGCTAAGGGGGTCCTGCTTCATCTCTCTCTCAGCTAAGGGGTCCCTGCTTCATCTCTCTCTCAGCTAAGGGGTCCCTGCTTCATCTCTCTCTCAGCTAAGGGGTCCCTGCTTCATCTCTCTCTCAGCTAAGGGGTCCCTGCTTCATCTCTCTCTCAGCTGGGGGTCCCTGCTTCATCTTTCTCTCAGCTAAGGGGTCCCTGCTTCATCTCTCTCTCAGCTAAGGGGTCCCTGCTTCATCTCTCTCTCAGCTAAGGGGTCCTGCTTCATCTCTCTCTCAGCTAAGGGGTCCCTGCTTCATCTCTCTCTCAGCTAAGGGGTCCCTGCTTCATCTCTCTCTCAGCTAAGGGGTCCCTGCTTCATCTCTCTCTCAGCTAAGGGGTCCCTGCTTCATCTCTCTCTCAGCTACAGGGGGTCCTTAGGCTTTGCCTGTCTTAAATACCAATATCCCATTGATATTTGCTTAACCCCGTCTTCTACCTTGAGTCATCCCGAGCTAGCAGAGTGTGTTTAGCTGCATGGGTCATGGGCTTATGAGGCCAGGCGGGACGCTACTCAATGGACCCCCCCACGGACCCCCCCCTCCTGACCCACAACCAACCTTGAAGCTTTTTCCTGCTGATTTAATGATGTTTCTGGTGGCTTTCCTCTCCTACAATCCTCCTAATGCCACAGAAATCCCCTGCTGCCCTCCTCAATCACGCACACATACGCACGCATACGCACACACGCACGCACGCACGCACGCACGCACGCACGCACGCACGTAGCCCTCCTCAATCACACACACACACAAACGCACATACGCACACACCCCTCAATTGGCTCACAGTGGAGCCCGGTGGCTGCACAGCAGCAGTGTTAATTTAGTCGACTAAAACCATGAGGAAAAATGTTCGCCGACTGCCCTCACTTTTCACTGACGAAAACGACATCAAAACTAAATGAAAACTAAGTTATGATGACAAAAACTATCTACTAAATATACTGATACTTTTGTTATCAAAATGTGTGAAATCAGGCAAAACAACTGTAGGTTTAGTCGGCTGAAATCTTATGACATTTAGTCGTCTAAAACTAGACTAAAACTAAAACATTTCAGGTGACAAAAATATGACTAAAACCAAAATAAAATTCCTGTCCAAATCAACACTGCTCTTCAGGCCTCTACCAGCTATAGTTTTTAGCTCATGGGCCTTCCCTATCGCAAGGGTTCCCAAACTACCAAAAATAATTATAATGGCATTTTTACCACAGCAACAGTGTGTGTGTGTGCGTTCCTGTGTGTGTGTGTGTGTGTACGCGCGCGCGTGTGTGTGTGTGTGTGTGTGCATGCGCGCGCGCGTGTGTATATTTACTCTTGATGACAGGTGAGAATGTGTGAGAGGTGTGATGTTTGAAATCCAACTCTATAGCACGCACACACACACACACACACACACACACACACACACACACACACACACACACACACACACACACACACACACACACACACACACACACACACATGCATACACGCACACTCTTTCCTCTGTGTATTTAACTTATTTTGCCCTCTTCTCCTTCTCATCCTGTCCTCTTCTCTCTGTTTAATTTACAATATTCCTCCTTTTATCCATGCCCCCCCCCCCCCCCCTCTCTCTCTCTCTCTCTCTCTCTCTCTCTCCCTCGCTGTCTCTGCTGTCTATTTCCTGTCAGGAAGGTGTAACAGATTATTCTGTCCCCTGGGGCAACTGCAATAACTTCCCCCTCTCTACTTTGACCCTATACCACACACACACACACACACACACACACACACACCCGCAGGCTCGCACGCACACAGGCAATGCAGGCATGCCACGCACACATGCACATGCACATGCACATGCACGCACTTCGGTCAGAAATTCTTGGTCAGCACACAAAAGAACAGTGTGTGTGTGTGTGTGTGTGTGTGTGTGTGTGTGTGTGTGTGTGTGTGTGTGTGTGTGTGTGTGTACGTGCAGTCGCGGTGCACGCATGCATGCCTGTGTGTGCGGGAGCGTGCACAGTGCGTGCCTGCACAGAATATATATGACACCACCGTCCCACTCTGCGGTGGTGCATGTGGTGATGTCATTATTGATTAAGATGATATCATATACTTGCTCCCTTGAACCTGTTTGGTCAGGAGAGTGGCTTTTATTGGTCCAACATGCTCTTACTCTGACTGCCCCGGCAGTGAACCTGGACACGCATATACTGTCGTGAAGGGCTGGTAAACCTTGAAGATGGAGAGGGCCACTATAGTTCCACACTCACTGCAGAGGGCCACTATAGTTCCACACTCACTCCAGAGGGCCACTATAGTTCCACACTCACTGCAGAGGGCCACTATAGTTCCACACTCACTGCAGAGGGCCACTATAGTTACACACTCACTGCAGAGGGCCACTATAGTTCCACACTCACTCCAGAGGGCCACTATAGTTCCACACTCACTCCAGAGGGCCACTATAGTTCCACACTCACTCCAGAGGGCCACTATAGTTCCACACTCACTCCAGAGGGCCACTATAGTTCCACACTCACTCCAGAGGGCCACTATAGTTCCACACTCACTCCAGAGGGCCACTATAGTTCCACACTCACTCCAGAGGGCCACTATAGTTCCACACTCACTCCAGAGGGCCACTATAGTTCCACACTCACTCCAGAGGGCCACTATAGTTACACACTCACTCCAGAGGGCCACTATAGTTACACACTCACTCCAGAGGGCCACTATAGTTACACACTCACTCCAGAGGGCCACTATAGTTCCACACTCACTCCAGAGGGCCACTATAGTTCCACACTCACTCCAGAGGGCCACTATAGTGCCCATTTGCAGACCATGTTTCCAATCAGAGTTTGGAAGCACTCGTCTTCAGCAATGTCCTGCTGCCTCTTGCATTATGTGCTAATTCAAAACAGGTGGTACACAGGGCAGTTGAGTGATATCTAACGAGCACTTCCAAACTCCAGCACTTATAAAAAGAATCACCTCCAAGGACACAAAGTAGCTCATAACAACATGTCTACACAGTGGGTTTTTATGAAACAAACGCTGAGGATAGAAAGAGAATAATTCCGTACAGCTGAAATGTTGGTGAGTTTGATGTTGTTTAATACAATCAGATTAGGACTTTTCTGTTTGGATGAATGGGCTGCCAATGGAATTTGCACCTATAGCACCTTGCCATTAACCCATTCTGACCTGAGATCAGATTCATACGAGGTTTCCACTGGACACACACTGGTCTGATTAACCCATTCTGACCTGAGATCAGATTCTAGAAATGTCAGTCGCTCTTCGATTTTTCAAAAATAGCAGACCTACAAGCTCGTATCGCGCCACTCGGTGGCGCGATATGAGCTTGTAGATCTGCTATTTTTCAATAGCTAAAGCATAACATGATGCTGACACCAAAATGGGTGCCCGTTCAGAATGGGTTAACTTGATACTATATGATAAGATGGCCGCGGCCTGCATATGGAGAATAGTTACATGCACTCACTCCAGAGGGCCACATTGCATATACTGTCGTATCAAAAATAGATAGTCAAACTAGCCAAAAGTTGCTATATTATGCTACAGTACATTAAGCCCCCGATTATAGGGAATTAAACGATTACGTCATTTACGTCAAGGGTAATGAGGGACTTTTTTATTCATTGCGTCAATTACGTCGAGGGCCATGAGGGGGTTAAGGCTCTGTTCCATTTAACTGTGCAGTGGGTCACAAACCATTTTTAATATCAATAACCTTGAGAGTGTATAGCCTACAAATGACACTCTATAGGGCCATTTGGAAGTTGGAACCCACTCAAGGACACTTAAAGAGCCAAACACTTCTCCCCTAGAAGAGTGTGATTGCCCAGCTGCGTGCCGTCACCAGGACCAGCTGAGCCTGGTTGGGTGATGAGCTCTAGATATTATTTAGTCTGTCTGTGTCCTTGCGTGTGTTCAGTGTTCAGCTCTCTAGATATTACTCAGTCTGTCTGTGTCCTTGCGTGTGTTCAGTGTTCAGCTCTCTAGATATTACTCAGTCTGTCTGTGTCCTTGCGTGTGTTCAGTGTTCAGCTCTCTAGATATTACTCAGTCTGTCTGTGTCCTTGCGTGTGTTCAGCGTGTGCGGACCAGCTGAGCCTGGTTGGGTGATGATCTCTAGATGCGTGTGTTCAGTGCTGTATCTTAACCCATTCTGATCAGATTCATACGAGGTTTCCATTGGACACACACTGGTCTGATTAACCCATTCTGACCTGAGATCAGATTCTAAAAATGTCAGTCGTTCTTCGATTTTTCAAAAATAGCAGACCTACAAGCTCGTAGCGCGCCACTCGGTGGCGCGATATGAGCTTGTAGATCTGCTATTTTTCAATAGCTAAAGCATAACGTAATGCCAACACCAAAATGGGTGCCCGTTCAGAATGGGTTAAGTGGGGGTGGCAGGTTGTATGTTTGAGTTGTTACTGGAGTGTTGTATCTTTCTGTAGTGAAAGTGAGTTTTTCATCTCCTGCGTTTGTTTGCGTTCCTGCAATCGGGTCCCATTTTGGGGCGGGAACCCCTTTTGGTGTCAGCATTATGTTATGCTTTAGCTATTGAAAAATAGCAGATCTACAAGCTGTGGCGCGCTACGAGCTTGTAGGTCTGCTATTTTGGGAAAAATCGACTGACATAGAAACATAGCTCTTTCAGAAAACTGTCAGGATGTAGAAGACATTTTTAGAATTTGATCTCAGGTCGAAATGGGTTAAGACTTAACCCATTCTGAACGGGGACCAATTTTGGTGTTAGCACTATGTTATGCTTTAGCTATTGAAAAATAGCAGATCTACAAGCTCATATCGCGCCACCGAGTGGCGCGATACGAGCTTGTAGGTCTGCTATTTTTGAAAAATCGAAGAGCGACTGACATTTCTAGAATCTGATCTCAGGTCAGAATGGGTTCATCAGACCAGTGTGTGTCCAGTGGAAACCTTCGTATGAATCTGATCTCAGGTCAGAATGGGTTAAGATGGCCCTTTTAGGATGAGGGACAAAGTGTTCCCTGATGTCAATAAGGGACACGCGCGCGTCTTCTAGTTTCC
The DNA here is from genome assembly GCF_964188405.1 of Protomyctophum parallelum. Classification (NCBI taxonomy): domain Eukaryota; kingdom Metazoa; phylum Chordata; class Actinopteri; order Myctophiformes; family Myctophidae; genus Protomyctophum; species Protomyctophum parallelum. The sequence continues at coordinate 8,627,815 of NC_139698.1, read as the reverse complement.
AACTGCCGTTGGCAAACGATGGCGTATACGCATCTCATTATATAGACATTCCACCGTTGACAATGTTTTCTATGCATTTGATTCATTATCATGTTTTAAATCGCTCTGGATTAAGAGCGTCTGCTAAATGAGTCTGACTACATTGTAAATTGTGACCCTGCATGCACTCAGCCCCTGCTTCACTATAGGAAACATGTTGCGATGTGGTTGCAAAAGAAAAAGCCATTTAATGAAGACTTTAACTGTTCCAAAGGCACTTAATCATGACCTTGTGTGGCTTATTGCTTTATTCAGTGGTGGGAAAAATACTATAAAAATAGTATTTGTTTACGCAACTAATGGGAGTTGCAAAGCAACGCATTGTGAGCTTTAGATGGGAGTTGCATCGCAACGCATTGTGAGCTTTAGATTGGAGTTGCAAAGCAACGCATTGTGAGCTTTAGATTGGAGTTGCAAAGCAACGCATTGTGAGCTTTAGATTGGAGTTGCAAAGCAACGCATTGTGAGCTTTAGATTGGAGTTGCAAAGCAACGCATTGTGAGCTTTAGATTGGAGTTGCAAATAAATGCTAAATGGTGCATTTATATAGCGCCTTTATCCAAGGCGCTTTACAGAGATTGTGCATTACATTCACCCATTCACACACATTCACACACCGATGGCAGCGGAAACCATGCAAGGCACCAACTAGCACATCGGGAGCAATTAGGGGTTCAGAGTCTTGCTCAAGGACACTTCGACAGTAACTCTGGGGGAGGCCGGGTTCGAACTGGCAACCTTGCGGTTACCATCCAGGCACTCTAACCCTGAGCCACCGCCACATTGTGAGCTTTAGATTGCCTATTTCCAAATGGCCGAAATGTACATATAGGGCTGATGTTTTTTTATTTTTTTATATAATCGGCAACAAAGTCTTATGCACACCTGTATGCTCTGAGGGGGGTGCGTAGGCAGGGCTCAATGTATTCACCTGTATGCTCTGAGGGGGGTGCGTAGGCAGGGCTCAATGTATTCACCTGTATGCTCTGAGGGGGGTGCGTAGGCAGGGCTCAATGTATTCACCTGTATGCTCTGAGGGGGGTGCGTAGGCAGGGCTCAATGTATTCACCTGTATGCTCTGAGGGGGGTGCGTAGGCAGGGCTCAATGTATTCACCTGTATGCTCTGAGGGGGGTGCGTACAGTAGGCAGGGCTCAATGTATTCACCTGTATGCTCTGAGGCGGGTGCGTAGGCAGGGCTCAATGTATTCACCTGTATGCTCTGAGGGGGGTGCGTAGGCAGGGCTCAATGTATTCACCTGTATGCTCTGAGGGGGGTGCGTAGGCAGGGCTCAATGTATTCACCTGTATGCTCTGAGGGGGGTGCGTAGGCAGGGCTCAATGTATTCACCTGTATGCTCTGAGGGGGGTGCGTAGGCAGGGCTCAATGTATTCACCTGTATGCTCTGAGGGGGGTGCGTAGGCAGGGCTCAATGTATTCACCTGTATGCTCTGAGGGGGGTGCGTAGGCAGGGCTCAATGTATTCAGAAAAATGCACATAAACATCGGGATGCCTGAAGAAGGTCTTTGACCGAAATGTTGCCAATAAAGTTCATATTGCAAGTGTGCAGGTCTTTTTCTGAATAATTTTTTTATATAATCAAAATCTTCAAAGTAACTAGTAATAATAATAATAAAACTTTATTTGTATAGCACCTTTCATGACATGAAATGCAGCTCAAAGTGCTTTACAGAACAATGGAGAATAAAAGAAAAGCAAGGCAACGACATTAAAAAACAAGCAGTAATGCAGTACAGTGAGGACATGAAAAAAAAAATACAAGATCAGTTAAAGGCAATGTTGTAGAAGTGTAGTAGTAACTAAAGTTTGCAAATAATTGTAGTGGAGTAAAAAGTACAACATTTGGATCCGAGATTTAGTGGAGTAGCAGTAAAAACGTAAAAGTATCGGATGTTGGAAATACTTGAAGTAAAGTATACGAATACCTCAAATTGTATACTTAATCGTAGTAGTAAATGTAGTTACTTATTTGGCTTCATTCCACCACCAAAAAGCCTCCAGTAAAGACACGCTGAACTATAATGTGGAATCCATCCATGGGAAATTAAGGAGCACGGTAATAAATCAGGTAACGATTGACGTTTGTTTCACGGCACAGATACAGTACAAATAAACACGTGTATGAATGAATACATGACGTGTTGCTCAATGGAAGGGACTGTGTGGGTGTCGGATGATTGACAGGTGCTGGCCTCGGGACATCATGCAATGACGGTCGCACGGCCCGGGTCGTTATTCATTATGGCGTGTGGTGGTGGCGCGCACGCACGCACGTGGGCGTGCACGGACACACACACACACACACACACACACACACTGCTGTGGTTTACGTTGTATAAGCATCATAATTAAACCGCAGAGTAACTTTACAAGGTAATTCATGAGTGTGTTTACCAGAGCTTGTGACTGTGTCTTTGTGTCTGTGTATACGCGTGTGTGCACATGTGTGCGCGCGCGCGTGTGTGTGTGTGTGTGTGTGTGTGTGTGTGTGTGTGTGTGTGTGTGTGTGTGTGTGTATTTGTGTGGTTGAGTTTGTATGTATGTGTTTATTGGTGTGCATGTATAGTACGTGCGATTGTGCGTGCACGTGTTCGTGTGCATGTCTATTTTGTTTATGTGTTGTTGTGGCATTCTCCTGGCACACACCTGGAATGTGTGTACTCTGCATTTAGCAATCCTAACTATTAGTATGTGTGTGTGTGTGTGTGTGTGTGTGTGTGTGTGTGTGTGTGTGTGTGTGTGTGTGTGTGTGTGTGTGTGTGTGTGTGTGCGCGCGTGCACATGCACACATATACATCAAAGGGGGCTTGAGCCCCTGCACTTTTACCCATCTGTAAAAAAGAGCCCTCTCCGCACCATGAAAGCTGCTTTTACTATGGTGCTAATGCATGCGTGTGCGTGTGTGTGTGTGTGTGTGTGTGCGTGTTGCGTGTGTGTGTGTGTGTGTGTGTGTGTGTGCGTGTGGTTTGCGTTGCAGGAGTGAACGTGATGCTGAGGAAGATCGCGGTGGCCGCGGCCTCCAAGCCCTCGGTGGAGATCAACCAGGACGGCGAGACCCTCTCCATCCGCACGTCCACCTCCGTACGGACCACCCACGTCACCTTCACCGTGGGCCAGGAGTTCAACGAGTCCACCGTGGACGGCCGGCCGTGCACGGTGCGCAGCGCACACACACACACACACACACACACACACACACACACACACACACACACACACACACACACACACACACACGCATGCATGCACAGTTGGTAAATGGTATAAATGGTGCATTTATATAGCGCCTTTATCCAAGGCGCTTTACATAGAGTGTGCATTACATTCACACACGTTCATATACACTAATTACGGCGGAAGCCATGCAAGGTATACCAACCTGCACATCGGGAGCAATTTGGGGTTCAGTGTCTTGCCCCAAGGACACTTCGACATGTAGACAGGAGGAGCCGGGATTCAAACCACAGACCCATGGATGGTTGGTCTGCTCTACCTCCTGAACCACAGACCCATGGATGGTTGGTCTGCTCTACCTCCTGAGCCACAGATCCATGGATGGTTGGTCTGCTCTACCTCCTGAACCACAGACCCATGGATGGTTGGTCTGCTCTACCTCCTGAACCACAGACCCATGGATCATTGGTCTGCTCTACCTCCTGAGCCACAGACCCATGGATCATTGGTCTGCTCTACCTCCTGAACCACAGACCCATGGATCATTGGTCTGCTCTACCTCCTGAGCCACAGACCCATGGATCATTGGTCTGCTCTACCTCCTGAACCACAGACCCATGGATCATTGGTCTGCTCTACCTCCTGAACCACAGACCCATGGATCATTGGTCTGCTCTACCTCCTGAGCCACAGACCCATGGATCATTGGTCTGCTCTACCTCCTGAACCACAGACCCATGGATCATTGGTCTGCTCTACCTCCTGAACCACAGACCCATGGATCATTGGTCTGCTCTACCTCCTGAACCACAGACCCATGGATGGTTGGTCTGCTCTACCTCCTGAACCACAGACCCATGGATGGTTGGTCTGCTCTACCTCCTGAGCCACAGACCCATGGATGGTTGGTCTGCTCTACCTCCTGAGCCACAGACCCATGGATGGTTGGTCTGCTCTACCTCCTGAACCACAGACCCATGGATCATTGGTCTGCTCTACCTCCTGAGCCACAGACCCATGGATGGTTGGTCTGCTCTACCTCCTGAACCACAGACCCATGGATGGTTGGTCTGCTCTACCTCCTGAACCACAGACCCATGGATGGTTGGTCTGCTCTACCTCCTGAGCCACAGACCCATGGATGGTTGGTCTGCTCTACCTCCTGAACCACAGACCCATGGATCATTGGTCTGCTCTACCTCCTGAGCCACAGACCCATGGATCGTTGGTCTGCTCTACCTCCTGAGCCACAGACCCATGGATGGTTGGTCTGCTCTACCTCCTGAGCCACCGTCGCCAGTTGCAAGCTCACCCGTGGTGGAAACAAAGCACTCAAATGTTGAAGTAGCCTATAAGTGTCAATACTGCGACGTAGAAAAAAAGTCTGGAATGAAAAATGTAATTGAGTTTTGAAAATAGCCGATGTACAAGCTTCAATCAAATGACCGAAATGTGTATTGCAGGGCTGAAGTGGTTAAAGGACAACTAGAAGATCACAGGATCTACTGGATGAAAAAGTACATATTTAGCCCCATGCTCGAATGCCCCCGACCCGCTGTCAAAAACTGCTAAAAATATTTTAGTTTCTCTATAATAACAACCTAAAACATGAACCTTGGTTGAAAAAAAAACTAAAGTTGTCCTTTAATGTAGCCTATGTTTTTGTAATAATTGTAATCTACAAATTAACTACTAATTTATTGTATAGTGGTGTAGAAGTCAAAGTATTGGAAATTGGAAATACTCTAGTAAAGTAAAACAAATACCTCAAAATTGTACTTAAGTAAATGTACCTTGTTACTGTACACCGCTGACACATGCACGTATACACATAGACCCCCAAAAGAGAAGATTTATGTAAAAAGAAAGAAAGAATTATTCAACTATTCAAACATGAACAATAGCCTTTTTGTGAACTATAAGGAGGACATTTTACGAACACCAACCTTTTTATCCATATATATATATAACACTACTACGGCTGAAAACAGCATGATTTACAAGTTCACAATCAAGTTGTAAATCAGCTATTTTCGGCCGCTATTGACGTGCCACTAATTATGAACCAGGCCATAACTCTAACCCCAACCCTAACACAACCTCTGCATCACTGGCTCTCAACCGGTGGTCCGGGGTCCACCAGTGGTCCTTGAGGAGGTTCCAGGTGGTCCCCAGTGCAGATAAACTATATGCAACAGTTGGTAACCAAATGAACCCTTCTATATCTTCAACAATTGAGGGCGTAAAATGAAACCAAATGGACCCGTATATATGGGTACATTTGGTTTCATTTAACACTCTCAAGAGTAAAATTATTGTTGAACATCTGCATTACTTTATCTTAAAATAGGTTTACACAATTAGAGAATGTAGAATAATTGTAGATTAATCAACGTTTGCCTGTTATCTCTCCTATACCAACATCAATAGAGCATGGAATTGAGGACAAAATCCTGTCCCAACCACAAAACAAATATTATTCTTTCGTTTTTGGTCTGAGAGGCTGAATCTCATCAAAATGGTGGTCCGTGGCTCAAATGCTGAGTCAATTATGGACGTTGATACAAAAAGGGTTGAAAACCCACTGCTCTAGATAATATAATCCTAACCGTAAACCCCAACCCAACTGTAAAAAATAACCATAAAACATCCATTTCTATTGTGAGGACCAGGAAAAATCTCAAATTCTGCTAGAATTGTGGGGACATTTGGCCATCACAAGTGTAGTAATGCAAGCATACTCGCATACTCGCACGCACGCACAGTCGCACACACACACACACACACACACACACACACACACACACACACACACACACACACACACACACACACACACACACACACACACACACACACACACACACACACGCACACACACACACACACACACACACACACACACACACACACACACACACACACCCACACCCACACGTGTATGCGTAATGCGTGCATGGAAACTCAGTCCGCTACGCACACTCAGTACTGATGCTATATCATCTCATCGGGGGAGTTCTCCCCATAGCTGCTGTTTCACTTCTTCACTCTACACTCTACTCTCTCTCTCTCTCTCTCTCTCTCTCTCTCTCTCTCTCTCTCTCTCTCTCTCTCTCTCTCTCTCCAGTGTAACGGTCTCCAAAGCAAACACAGGGTCATTCACAGAGGATGTGTCCATGTGTTATTCTCACCTCACAGTCAGCAGCCAGTCCACTAAGTCACACCCACAGATCAGCAGGGTCACAACCCCCTGTCTGTCTGTCTGTCTGTCTGTCTGTCCGTCCGTCCGTAGGACCACTAAGTCACACCCACAGATCAGCAGGGTCACAACCCCCTGTCTGTCTGTCTGTCCGTAGGACCAGTCCACTGAGTCACACCCACAGATCAGCAGGGTCACAACCCCCTGTCCGTCTGTCCGTCCGTCCATAGGACCAGTCCACTGAGTCACACCCACAGATCAGCAGGGTCACAACCCCCTGTCCGTCTGTCCGTCCGTCCATAGGACCAGTCCACTGAGTCACACCCACAGATCAGCAGGGTCACAACCCCCTGTCCGTCTGTCTGTCCGTAGGACCAGTCCACTGAGTCACACCCACAGATCAGCAGGGTCACAACCCCCTGTCTGTCTGTCTGTCCGTAGGACCAGTCCACTGAGTCACACCCACAGATCAGCAGGGTCACAACCCCCTGTCCGTCCGTCCATAGGACCAGTCCACTGAGTCACACCCACAGATCAGCAGGGTCACAACCCCCTGTCTGTCTGTCTGTCCGTAGGACCAGTCCACTGAGTCACACCCACAGATCAGCAGGGTCACAACCCCCTGTCCGTCCGTCCATAGGACCAGTCCACTGAGTCACACCCACAGATCAGCAGGGTCACAACCCCCTGTCCGTCCGTCCATAGGACCAGTCCACTGAGTCACACCCACAGATCAGCAGGGTCACAACCCCCTGTCTGTCTGTCTGTCCGTCCGTCCGTAGGACCACAATGGGAACAAGTAGTCCCCACTCTCCTTTTAGCCCTGAAGTCTGACTGCACCAACGCGCTGTTTGCATTCATGATTCATGTTTTCAAAGAATAAATAATGTTTCCTTAAAGTGCTCCTTTAGGCCTGCGGGCCGTTGGCTCAGCGGTCCAGGCACCTTGGCACCCGGCAGCCCGAGTCTGGCAGTGTGGTGTCGCAGGTTCGACTCCCGATCCCGACGGCCTTTACTGCTGTTTTCCATGACACTGGTGGATGTTTACTAATAATTGTGTGTGTCTGTGTCTGTGTGTGTGTGTGTGTGTGTGTGTGTGTGTGTGTGTGTGTGCGTGCGTGTGTTTGTATGCGTGCGTGCGTGTAGAGTCTTCCTCGCTGGGAGACGGACAGCAAGATCAGCTGTGAGCAGACTCTTCAGAAGGGGGAGGGGCCTAAGACGTCCTGGACCCGGGAGATGACCAATGACGGAGAGCTGATCCTGGTAAGGCCCGTTGAGTTATACAGTAAATGATGTACGGTCTTGTCCGCCCGCAGTTGTTGTAGGCAAGAGGCACTTCTGCATTGGCCACAGAAGCGGGGTGTGGTTATAACTAAGCCAGTGGCGTGCACAGATAGACACTAGGGGGTGCTAGAGCACCCCCTGCCCTTTTGGCAATGTGCCCTTAAAAAAAAAGAAAAAAAAATATTTTTTTGTGTGTGGAGGACCATGGTGACATTGATCAAATCTTGATAAAAAAACACGCTTCTACTATATTATTTAGGCCCCCCCACACAATCTAAAGCTATGTTTCTATGTCAGTGGTTCTTTGATTAAAGAAAAAATAGCAGACCTACAAGCTCGTAGCGCGCCACTCGGTGGCGCGCTATGAGCTTGTAGATCTGCTATTTTTCAATAGCTTAAAGCACCAAAATGGGTTCCCGCCCCAAAATGAGCACCTGCCCATCTAAATGTCTGTGCACGCCACTGACAACCTCCTCTGTACGTGTCCAAACCTCAACATTTTAGTCTCTGCTACCTCCAGCTCTGCTTCCTGTCTTTTCCTCAGTCTCTCTAAACCATACAACATAGCTGGTCTCACCACCGTCTTGTACACCTTCCCTTTTCATTCTTGCTGATACTTTCCTATAATCACCAAAATGAAATATGGCAGATGACCGCCCGGGTCCGGTTGGGTAAATTGTGTGTGTACCCTGTCAGAGTAAAGTCAACATTGAGGCATTTGACCTCGTTCTCCCTCCCAAGAGAGAACGCAAACTCGACACAGATTAGACATTTTGTTCTTGCAAGTACAGACATAAAACATGTGGGTATGAAAGTCAACACAAGAACCAACACATGTACGCCTCCAGTCCAGGACAGGGAGCAGTAAGGCAGGCAAGGCAGCTGGAGAGAGACTGCATGATTGGCACACGCACACCGACTGAACCTGTTCAACCACAACCACCTCAAGCCTCAAGTCCTCATCCTCGCCACAGAGAGACCATTTATACTGCCACCACAGTGGTCGCTCCTCTCTGTCTGTCTGTCTGTCTGTCTGTCTGTCTGCCTGCCTGCCTGCCTGCCTGCCTGCCCGCCCGCCCGCCCGCCCGCCCGTCCGTCCGTCCGTCCGTCCGTCCGTCCGTCCGTCCGCCCGCCCGCCCGTCCGTCCGTCCGTCTGTCCGTCTGTCTGTCTGTGAGAAGTGCGGCGTTCCTTAATCTCATATCGGTTAAATTTCTTTATTTCACAAGCTCTATTCACACGGGACTACTATTACCCGGGGGACCTTTGCTAATTAGTCATAATCCGTGATCTTAATCCCACACAAATAATGGGCCATATTTTAGACAGAAGTCAGCTATACACTATTGTCCCATATCCTAGTCTTGTGTTTTTTCTAAATGAAAACAGATTCTTGACATTTTCAATTTCCAGCCCTATACAGGTTTACTGCATTATAGTCAGAGCAACGGGCACGAGTTTAATTCAGAGAGAAACAACTAAACAAAACAATAATTTGCCCCAAATGACTGAGATGCCGGTTTGCATGCAGGACTATATAGTGTTATCAGATTGCCTCTGTGTTAGCCCGGGGTCCACCTATGTTTTCTATAGCATCGGCAGGATCCTCCGGGAGAAGCTAGATGCAGCTGCGCGACATGAGACTAATTAATTAGAGCGACAGAGAGAGAGAGAGAGGAGTGTGTGTGTGTGTGTATATGTGTGTGCGTGTCAGTGCGTCAATTTAACAAAGATGCAGACAATCAGAAATCAGCAGAGAGTGATGGACGTTTGCGCTACTAGCTATGCCGAATTGAAGTGGACTCGGTCCCAGACTTTATTTATTCTCCCTAAAAACGGCTGGGTTTCCGAGGCTACCATCAGTGTTTGCTTTAACATGGTGGTGATTTGCCACAGAATTTTAACTTCAGTTTACTCTGCAACTCTTCCACATTCCCAGAGGTCCCCGGGTAACTCTAGTCCCGTGCGAAGGCTGCATGTGGGTGAAGTGTTATGTTGGGAGTGACTCGTTTGGGAGCAGTGCCAGGGTTAATTGATCGGCAGGTGTTTCCAACTGTCTAATTGAGTGCTCTCTTTGTGCTATACCTGGGCTCAAGGCTATACACATTACACACACGCACGCACAATGAGAGAGAGGGAGAGAGAGAGAGAGAGAGAGAGAGAGAGAGAGAGAGAGAGAGAGAGAGAGAGAGAGAGAGAGAGAGAGAGAGAGAGAGAGAGAGAGAGAGAGAGATGATTTATAGTGGTGCAAAGTTATGAAGGATTTTGATTTGAGTTCCGCAAGCATGTCATATTGACAACATCCACGGGTCATTATAATTTCTACGTCTTTTTTAGTTTTCTAATCTTTAAAAACACAGGCACACTCAGATGTTTCTATAGGCCGCCCACTCATTAAAACCGTTCGGTATCTACCACCACCAGCTGGCCTGTATGGCATGATCAGATGACCAGGATTTGTCACTATAGCCTCCAGCAACATGCAAAGGCCATTGGGAAACAAAGCCTTTGTACTTCGTCTGACCCCGGGGTAAAGTTAAAAGTGGACATGTTGGACAAACTATTCTAGCCTGGAAACCAGACTGTGAGATGGAGGATGACTGAGTTAAGCAGTCACACCTGGCCTGAGTCAAACTAGAACTGGACTCAGAGCTATGGGTGTGGCTGCGCACCTGTTGTGCATCATGGACTTGATCAAAGGGAAAACAGGTTAAATCAGTCATTCTCCACAAACACTCAGAAAAAGAGCTTCTGTCCGGACAGTGGAGAGCTATCGCCTCTCCTGTGTAAAATAGGATTATTGTGTATAATTCCCTGCACATGGAGGAATAAAGCTACAAACTTAAGAAAGCTGCCCTGTGTTGTGTCCTTCCTTGCCCTGGGTAGTGACCAGTCAGTCACACAGACAAATAAAAATAAAGGGGGGGGAAATTAAGTAAAATAACCTTTGCAGTGATAGTACTGTCTGGCCAGGCCAGGCTAAACCTATTCAAGTACTGTTTTCATGTTTTCCATGTAAACACTCATTTCACATATTTCCATTCTTTTTTTTGTGATTAGTATTTTATTAGATCTTTTTTTTTACGCTTATTTTCTTTTTTTACAATACAACAGCCCAGATGGGCTGACACAGAACAACACACAAAAAAGCCTAGCCGTACAAAGTACAAGCCGTTTGTACTTAATCTTTGAGACAAGCTACTGGCAGTATCAACCAGGTAGCAACACAATAAACAAAGTGGGGAAACACAAAGAGCAGAATTATCAGATAAAAAAGGAGGGAGTGATGGAGGCTATGCTATCCATAAAATAGAAACCTCATGTGAGCAAACAAGGATATGACTAATACAGTATATGTTCATGTAGAAACAAAACTAACAAACAAACATCTAACTCAGATCGTCTACACCAGTAGTTCTCAAAGCGGGGTCCGGGAAACCCCAGGGGTCCTTGAGGGAGTTCCAGGGGGTCCCCAGCTAAATGATACTTAGGAACCAAATGGACTTTGATGGATCTCTAAGTGTACAAATGGATCCAAATGGACCCTAGCCTGGGGGGTCCACCTATGCTTTCTATGGCATACAGTAGGCAGCTCCCGGCAGGATCCGCCGGGAGAATCTAGACGCAGCCGTGCGACATGAGACTAATTAATTAGAGCGACAGAGAGAGAGAGGAGTGTGTGTGTGTGTGTGTGTGTGTGTGTGTGTGTGTGTGTACGTGTGTGCGTCAATTTAACAAAGGTGCAGACGATCAGAAATCAGCAGAGAGTGATCGGCGCTACTCTATGCCAAATTGAAGTGGACTCGGCCCCAGACTTTCTTTTTTCTCCCTGGAAATAAAAAACGTCTCGGTTTCCGAGGCTAAACGGACCATCTGGTTCCATTTGTACACAATCTCAGAGTTAAATTAACATTGATTTTACAATATAAATTGGGGCCCCAGAGATGGAAATGCCATTAAATAGCGTTAGTCCGTACGTAGCCTAATGCATGTCAAACTGGGGGAGATGAAAACCGTTTAAAATCACTGCTAGAGCCGTGTGTAAATCTTCTCTCATCGGGGTCCTTGGCCTATCTTGTCAAATGGGGGTCCGCAGGCTAATAAATGTCAATTTGGGAAACAATGTGGTCTATATACTCTACACGTTATAATAATGATTTCCATCTATTCTGTCCTTTTTCTGTTTTCAGACCATGACTGCAGATGACGTGGTGTGTACCAGAGTCTACGTACGAGACGTACAATAAGCCACGGCAGCACTTCTCTTCACCCCCCCCCCCCCCCCTCTCCCGCCACCCACCGCCCATCTGTCCCCCTCGTCACTTAGCCCCTCCTCCTCCTCCTACCCCCATGGGCTTTGTTCGGACTGCAGGCCGATCCCGTTCGAGTCCAAAAGATGTGACCACGTGTCTTTTTTTTCAGACGCCCGTTGACTCAATCCGCGTCGGTTTTCTGTAACGACACGGTGTGTGAGAACTGCTTTTTATATACTATAGGTCGGGCTGTGCTCGCGGGAAAAAAAACAAGCGCTCTGCAAGCTGCAGGGCAGCCCGTCGTGAGCTTGTAGATCGGCTTTTTTGCGACACCACCATAGATAAGTGAGCCGACGCCAAAAAATAAATAAAATAAATACATGTTTTATTTTTAGTTTTTCTGTTTTTTGATTAAAAAAAAGCGATCTGATGCAAATCGGGATAGCCCCCCCCCCCCCCCCTAAAGAATGCTGTTTGTCTGCAGTCTGAAAGAACAAAGCCTAGAGACCCCACATCAAGGCAGCATGGGAGAGATCAACTCTACAGCATCTATTTTCTATACACCACTTTCTCCGCTCATAGCTTCACTCTATATGTAACTGTCTTTTTGAATGTTGTATCATCTATATCTACTGTACGCCTCGAGGGTCGTCCACACCAAGCATGAGAACCACCACTGTTACTTCTTTCATTTTTAATTAAACCCTCCTATTAACTCAAGTGGATCATGGCGGAGTCCGAGCCGCCACTGTAACAACAACAACAACAGCAGCGGAGAACGATATTATCGGGATCACTTTTTAAGATCGATTCAACGAAAGGAAAATAAACCCGATATCCAGTCAAAATGCAAAAGGTGTTTCAAGGCGTAAATCGTACACGGCACTGTTATTTCCGACGCGCTTTACAAGGTTTACGTTACATTCACGCGTTGAACAGAAGTAAGCCAAGGCTTACTTGTATACTTTTGATATGCTTTTGTTTTGTAGTATGATCAAGTGAAGCGGTATAATTTGCGAGGAGGGCGGG
>NC_139698.1:8604818-8609818 GCF_964188405.1 Protomyctophum parallelum | reverse complement strand
AGAGCCTTCATTAGTATCATTTCTGACTCTGTTTGACCAGAATGGAACAGAGCCTTCATTAATATCATTTCTGACTCTGTTTGACCAGAATGGAACAGAGCCTTCATTAGTATCATTAACACTGACTCTGTTTGACCAGAATGGAACAGAGCCTTCATTAGTATCATTTCTGACTCTGTTTGACCAGAATGGAACAGAGCCTTCATTAGTATAATTTCTGACTCTGTTTGACCAGAATGGAACAGAGCCTTCATTAGTATCATTAACACTGACTCTGTTTGACCAGAATGGAACAGAGCCTTCATTAGTATCATTAACACTGACTCTGTTTGACCAGAACGGAACAGAGCCTTCATTAGTATCATTAACACTGACTCTGTTTGACCAGAATGGAACAGAGCCTTCATTAGTATCATTTCTGACTCTGTTTGACCAGAATGGAACAGAGCCTTCATTAGTATAATTTCTGACTCTGTTTGACCAGAATGGAACAGAGCCTTCATTAGTATCATTAACACTGACTCTGTTTGACCAGAATGGAACAGAGCCTTCATTAGTATCATTTCTGACTCTGTTTGACCAGAATGGAACAGAGCCTTCATTAGTATCATTTCTGACTCTGTTTGACCAGAATGGAACAGAGCCTTCATTAGTATCATTAACACTGACTCTGTTTGACCAGAATGGAACAGAGCCTTCATTAGTATCATTTCTGACTCTGTTTGACCAGAATGGAACAGAGCCTTCATTAATATCATTTCTGACTCTGTTTGACCAGAATGGAACAGAGCCTTCATTAGTATCATTAACACTGACTCTGTTTGACCAGAATGGAACAGAGCCTTCATTAGTATCATTTCTGACTCTGTTTGACCAGAATGGAACAGAGCCTTCATTAGTATAATTTCTGACTCTGTTTGACCAGAATGGAACAGAGCCTTCATTAGTATCATTAACACTGACTCTGTTTGACCAGAATGGAACAGAGCCTTCATTAGTAGGCTATCATTAACACTGACTCTGTTTGACCAGAACGGAACAGAGCCTTCATTAGTATCATTAACACTGACTCTGTTTGACCAGAATGGAACAGAGCCTTCATTAGTATCATTTCTGACTCTGTTTGACCAGAATGGAACAGAGCCTTCATTAGTATCATGGGTGACACCTGTGAAGGAAGTCTGGAAGGCGCCCCAGTTCTTTCCAAATTGCTTGTGTGCACAGTGCATGTGCTTAGAGAGCCTATCAGCGAACATGGTGACAGAAGGTGACTGTATACTTCCTGTATGGACACTATGGATTGACCAATCAGCAAGCTGAACAGAGTGCCAGCACGGGTCAGTGGGCGTGTCACCAAAGGCAGGAAATGCCAACAGGATTATACAGGGGAGACTTGATTGACAGCAGATGTGCTTAACAAGGAGCAGTCTCTCTCTCACGCACGGGCACGCACACACACGCACGCATGCACGCACACACACACACACACACACACACACACACACACACACACACACACACACACACACACACACACACGCACATACCCATGCACGCGGGGGGTGGTTTTGTCACCATCTGACTTAAATGTGCTATATAGCACCTTTAAGATATGTTGCACCAAAAGATGTTCCCATAGTATTGCAAGGCAAATAATCTGTCTGTCTGTCTGTCTGTCTGTCTGTCTGTCTGTCTGTCTGTCTGTCTGTCTGTCTGTCTGTCTGTCTGTCTGTCTGTCTGTCTGTCTGTCTGTCTGTCTGTCTGTCTGTCTGCATCTCTCTCCTCTCTCAATCCATCATGCAGTTTCTCTCTCCATCTCTCTTTCCCTCTCTCTCTCTCGCACACACACACACACACACACACACACACACACACACACACACACACACACACACACACACACACACACACACACACACACACACACACACACACACACACAGCTGCAGGTTGTTACAGTGTCACCCCAATAAACTGCTCTCCTCTGCCCCAGTAAAAGAGCTAGATAACAGCCCCTCCCTCCCTGTTTATTGCCCCCCGGGGCAGTAAAAGACAGCTGTCTGCCCCTTCAAAATACCCCGTCGGACCCCCCTGTAAAACTCACACACACGCAATGTGTACACACGCACGCACGCACACACTCGCGCACGTCCACACACTTGCATGTCTTGCGCAAGTACTACATACGCACACACGCCAGTGTATTGATCAAGGGCACTTATGACACGATGCTCGGAGGAGCGGGAATTGAGCTGGGAACCTTCCATCTCCTTTCACTGGCGGTTCTCAACCGTTTCTGAGTCATTGAGCACACTCCCAGATTGATTGATTGATTGATTGATTGATTACTTAACAGTTAAGTAATCAATCAAGAGTGCAGTTCAATGCACGGCCTGTTAAGAGGATTTAAACCTTGTTTCCATTGGGGTCCTTCGTACTCAATTCATCGAAGCGGACTGCAAGATGTGTGGCGTTTTTTGATGTGTGACCTCACTGTGTCAGAAAACGTCGACATTTTTCAGCGCACGTTTATTTTAATGATCCATTGATCGATTGATGGATTTTATTAACACGAGTATTTACAGTATACAGTCACAGGAAGTTACAGTCAAAGGTTATGCTAAAAGGACAACACAGAAAAGAAGAAATCCCGGGCTTGTTCCCAATGTTTCCATTGTGCTCATTGTAAGCGATCAATCGATTGTGTTCTGGCTTGCATGGAGCAATGGAACTTACCAGTGATCCACTGTGTGTGCGATGATGGGGGCAATGCCCCGCCTAGTGGGAGAAAGAAAGAGAACGTGTTTGTTCAGACCACCTACTGTATATACCGACAATCTAATCAGGGTCAAGAGTTCCGTTGTGTAGTGCATAGGCAAGCAGCTGGATTTACACCACCCAGGTGGTCTCATTGACTTCATTGTTAATGTCAGACCTAGTTAGAAGATTATCAGGCCTCGGGGGCAGAGTGGCCGGTATAGAGCACTGAACTGCAAGGTTCCCTGGCTGCAGCTCCAGTTATACTAGTGTCAAAGTGTCCTCTTGAGCAAGACTCAGGAACTCTTAATTGCTCTCGATTTGATAGAGACGAACGAATGGTGTTCCCAGGTGGCCTAGTGGGAATTGAAATGGAAACTTGTTGACCGGGGGCCAGACAGGGGCTGGATTAAGGCCGGATTAAGAAAGGCTTTGTCGTGCTTTGTCGTGTCACACTACCGACACGCTATGAGCTTGTAGATTGGCTATTTTCAGAGTGCAACCAAGTATAAAATTCACTTTTAGTTCTATATACCGGATCTCTTCTCCACTAGTCCCTCCCTAACATTGTAGTCGGGGCGGCAGTGGCTCAGGTCTAGAGTGGCCAGATGGGAACCACAACTTTCCCAGTGATCCCCCAGAGTTAGTGTCCAAACCGGGCCTAATTGCTCTCCCGATGTGCAGGTTGGTGCCTTGCATGGTTTTCCTCCGCCGTCTGGGTATAAATGTGTGTGTGTGAATGGGTGAATGCAATGCACCAATCTATGTAAAGCGCCTTGGATAAAGGCACTATATGAATGCACCATTTACCATTTATTTGTTGACAAAATTGTCGGGATATTTAGTCTTAGTTTTATTCATCGTAGCTGATGTGTTTAATAAGTTGTTGTCTTTTTTCTCGTCAGTGAAAAAAGGTAGTCGACGTCGACGAACATTTTCTCGTCATAGTTTTTAGTGGAACAAAATCAGCACCGCTCCGGGCGCGCTCAACACTGCTCCGGGCGGCGTTCAACACTGCTCCGGGCGGCGCTCAACACTGCTCCGGGCGCGCTCAACCATGTGGGCTTTAAGTGGTTAATCCGGCCCAGGGGCCAAGTGCTCCAGCCACTGGAGATCAGTTCACTTTCCCTTTCTATAACCACTTAAGCCCTGGTGTATTTACATGACCCGCAGTCTGGAAGAAAGTACTCACAGGTTTTACTTAAAGTATTTACTTAAAGTATTAAAGTGTTTTATGTAAAAGTATCAACATGGCCTGGGCCGTGGCTCAGTGGTCCAGGCACCCTGGCTGGTAATCCAGTCTGGCAGTGAGTGTGCCGCGGGTTCGACTCCCGATCCCGACGGCCTTTACTGCATGTCTTCCCCCCCCCCCCATCTCTCTCCCCATTTCCTTTCAGCCTACTGTCTGTCCCTCCATAAAAATAAATAAAGAAAAGTATCAACACTGCAATATGGAAGTACTGTTACAAGTAAAAGTCCTGAATTAAAAATTAACTTTTTGTACTAAAAGTAGAAAATATACTGATTTTAAGTTTTTAATGAAATGTACAAAAAAATCTTTTGAAATAGCCAAAATGTATATATAGGGTTGAAGTTGGTAATATGCAGTATATGTTTTGTAATATTAATCTAAATCTACAAAGTAACCAGTAACTAAAGTTTTCAAACAAATGTACTGGATTAAAAGTACAATATTTGGATCCAAGATGCAGTGGAGTAATAATAATAATAATAATGAATTGCATTTTTACAGCACTTTTCCAAGTGCTCAAAGCGCTTTACAATGGTTCATTCATTCATACATTGGGAGGTGAAGCGGCAAACAGTCAACGCCAGCATCCTCACTTCCCACATTCACACACCGATGGTGGCGAGCTCACACCGACCGACTCATTGGAGGCAATGTAGAGTTCAGTGTCTTGCCCAAGGAGTCAAGGACACTTCGACATGTGGACAGGAGGAGCCGGGATACGAACCACCGACACAGGGATCATTCTGCTCTACCTACTGAGCCACAGCCGCCTTTAGAATTAAATGTAATGTAAGTATTTGTGAAAGTACAAATAACCCAAAGTTGTACTAAAGTACAGTACTTAAGTAAATGTATTGAGATACTCTCCACCACTGGCGAGCAGTCTTAACCACTTAAGCCCTGATGTATTGACATGACCCGTAGTCTCGCGCTGCCAGATGACGGGTCTGTCGGCTCTGGAGCAACGGAAGCTACGAATACGACCAGCGGA
>NC_139698.1:8474818-8599818 GCF_964188405.1 Protomyctophum parallelum | reverse complement strand
CTTATGGGGGTCCCAGGCATATCTCTTCTCTTATGGGGGTCCCTGGCATATCTCTTCTCTTATGGGGGTCCCAGGCATATCTCTTCTCTTATGGGGGTCCCTGGCATATCTCTTCTCTTATGGGGTCCCTGGCATATCTCTTCTCTTATGGGGGTCCCTGGCATATCTCTTCTTGGGAACCACTGGAGAAAGTTAGAATAGTCAGTCTTAATAATGGAACCTAGTTTGGTCCTCCGAGAATAAATTAAACTGTATTAACTTGCACACTTTTGCAGTCATGATTTTATTGTTTCCCGTTTAGCTGAGATGGCCACTCAGCCAACGAGTTCCACCTGGGGAAATGCTTGGAGATTAACAAACATAATGGGGCAAGTGGAATGTGGGTTATAGATGCAATATGTTTGGGAAGTGCAATAATGTGGAGTTCTATTGTTGAGGTTTTGATTGAATGCCTATAACAATTGCCTGTGATGTGTTTCAGTAAGGATTGGACTGGACCATGTCAGGATTAGCCTGGTTAATAAACCAGACCGAATCAGCCGTTGGCAAAAATAAATTGCCTGCCGGTGGATTATGGTCTGGAGAGGCTCAATTGTACGCCCATTTCCTACACCAGAGAAATGGGGCGGCCAATCGGGACACGGTATGCAATATGGGCGGGCTTTGGTACAGTGACTTTCAATGCTTGAGACCTTTGACTGACAGTAGCTCTGACCAATTGCGTCAAAGAGAAAATGTTTCAACCCGCCCCCCCTGGAAATGAAATCCAAGCTGAGCCTCCCCAGACTAATATCCCGCGGTCCGTGCGATATTAGTCTGGTTTATTAACCAGGCTATGTCAGGATAGCAGGGGGGGGGTAAGATGTGCTGTTGTGATTGATTATTTATGTTGTAGTGTGAAGGATTTATAACTTGTATGGTTCATGTAGTTCACAGAAACTTGTAACATTGTATGGTTTAAGGTTATTTATTTATATGTATTTATTGTATGTTCTCATTTGAAGACACTGTAAATGGTATAGGCCATTATCTCCAGCTGGGTATAAAAGGCTGCCATTTTGCCAGTGAACGGAAGTCTGTGCTGGGAGTAGAAAGCTTCCTGTTTTTATGCCGGTTTGTTGAATAAACCTACCATTGGTATAACCTTTACCAATGCTTCTGTACTGTTTCCCCAGCCACTAACACGGTCATTCTTACAACGATATTAAGGTTCACTCGTCTCTGGGTGTTTTCTGTGAAACTCCTCAGTGTTTCCTGGACTGAAGTTCAAAACCACAAGCAGCCAAACATGAACGGTGGAGGACAC
The DNA here is from genome assembly GCF_964188405.1 of Protomyctophum parallelum. Taxonomy (NCBI): domain Eukaryota; kingdom Metazoa; phylum Chordata; class Actinopteri; order Myctophiformes; family Myctophidae; genus Protomyctophum; species Protomyctophum parallelum. Next base: position 8,598,512 of record NC_139698.1, on the reverse strand, counting down.
GGGTTTTCTGTGACATTTTTTTTTAAGAAGCGCTGCCGTTGTTCCAAAATGGCATCCAAGATGGGGGGAAAAAATTAGTAGTTTTTCTTTGTGACGTTCTCTCTTTTTTTTCCCAAAGAGGAGAGAACTCTACGGCAGTGGGTTTTCAACCAGTGGTCCGGTCCGGGGACCACCAGTGGTCCTTGAGAGGGGGTTCCAGGTGGTCCCCAGCTAAATGATGGAGAGTTGGTAACCAAATGGACCCTTATTAGGACAGGTTTTGTTCCATGGCCCTTTTGTCCCATAGAGCAGTGGTTCTCAAACTATTTAGCTCAGAGTCAAGACCCAAAAGAGACAGTTGGACGTTTGACGATTTTTCTTTCTATGTTTTCAAATAATAGCCCCCTAAATTTTTTTTATTATTTCACACGTGTGTGATTTTTTTTTAAGGATTTTCTTTTATTTACTCAAAACCCTGTTTGTCAAACACACAGAGAGAGAGAGAGAGAGAGAGAAAGAGAGAGGGAGGATTATCTGGCCTTACAGGGTTATCAACTATCAGTGTGGCATGACTCATTGTGTTTTTTTTAGAACACACACACACACGCACACGCACACACACTGTCACGCCTCGCTCCTCTGCCTTAAAATTTTAGCATTGACTCAGGTCCAAACCACTGGAATAATATGTGGCTTGACCTTAATGGTTATGTGGTTGATTTATGTTCTGTATTTGCTTAAGTCAAGAAAGGAAGTTGTTGTTACTATTCTTGCCTTTGTACTTGTTTACTAATACTGCAGACGTCCTTCGGACTTATTCTGTTATTCTCTGTATGTTCAGTATTTTGCCTTGTCTTCCTGTTCTGTTTGGTTTTCTGTTACTCTGTTGGTTTTGTGTATCTTAGTTTGTAGTATGGGTCCCTAGTGTTTCCTGTCTGCCTAGTTGCTGTTCCCTACCTTGTCTCACCTACCTTGTGATGTGTCAGTGTTTTCACCTGTGTCCTCTTAGTCCTGTTAGCCTATCCTGTGTTTGATTGTATTTTGAGTTCACCTGTGTCTAGTTAGTCTTTGTCTATTTATATACCCCAGTTTGTGCAGTCCCTTGTCAGATCATCATTTCATGTCAGAGTGTATACTGTGTCCCTATTTTGCCTGCCCCATTTTATGGTTAGTTTAAGTTATAGTTTAATAAACATCCTGAACTGTGAATCCTGCCTTTTGGTCGTACTGCTTTTGGGTCCTCTGAACGCACCCTGACACACACACACACACACACACACACACACACACACACACACACACACACACACACACACACACACACACACACACACACACACACACACACACACACACACACACACACACACACTCACATGGTTGACATGTAGGCCTACTTATGAGTGTTATTCTAATTCTACAGCTTCCGATCAACAAGTTCATCACATGTCACTTCAACCACAAATCCAGATGCCTTACAAAGTAGACCCTTATGGGTCCATTTGTATGTACACTCTTAGGGAGAATATATGAACTATTTTGGCGGGCCTTGATGCTGTCGTAATAGAGCACCGAAGTCCTGACGTAACTCGCTCATCCCTTCGATTCCCCTGGTTCACAGAAGTAATTTATCTATGGAGAATAACATGGGGTGATCTTAATATCGTCTACTATAAGCGTTGTGGTCCAAAAATAAACAAGCTGTCTCAGCGTTATTGTCTGGAAGGTGTCTCTGTATCGTTTGCAACAGTCAGTCACTCATATATGATACAGTCTGCTTCTAGCGAAAATGTAACTAATTCAGTAGCAGTAACATTAGCGTTTTCTCTCAGTCAGTTGATTCTTCATATCCATATGAGTGAAGCGGCCGGGGTGACATGTTTATTTTTCAAACACAGTTCTTATATGAGGCGATCTAAAATAAAAAGTACATGAACCTGTGGATTTGCGCCCTCTACCGATATTGACGTCAGACTTCGGTGCTCTATGACAGTTTTTTCACTTAAAATAGACGATCTAAAAGCCCACAACACGTGGTAGCGTTGTGGGCTTGGGTATGTACAAATACATATTGAATATAAATAGGAATTAAATAAAGGTTTAAACAGAGCTGTGTTACATCAACACTTTGGGTAATACTATCTTGTGAAACTATAAAAAGGATTGTGTGCATTTTAGGAAAGGTTAGCTTTATACTTTTGACAGCAGTATTTCAGTGTTTTTGCATTCAGTTAGTATACAAAATAATTTGCGAAGTGTAATTGAATTGAAGGAATTAAGGTGCTCTGTTAATATAACTGAATTTATATGTACCGAGATCATTTGCTGTACGCAGTGTAGGGTATAAAGTAGTGTACACACAAATATTTGTATTCCTTAAGGTGCTTGTATTCCATTTTTGACATCCTGCTCCTGCCACAGCAGCTCACAAATCTCGCTGCTGTGTTTTGCACATTGTTGTACTTCACCCAACAGATTTTTGAGTGGTGCAGGAACAGCAATGTCCATGTTCACCTACCTATGTGTTGGTTCACCTATGTGTTGGTTCACCTATGTGTTGGTTAATGAGCACGAGTATATGACTCTGACTACCAGTAGGGGTGCTGTTGTGCCATAAATAGAGAGGGATAGTGCTGCAGCCTGCTAATGAGAGAGAAAGAGAGAGAGAGAGAGGTGGGTGGAGGGGGAATTGCACTACTCAGTTCACTCTAAAAGAATGTTGTTTAGACAGATGCTGTAGGTGTAGGTCAAGATGTTTACCAGGTATCCTAGTTACTTTGACACGCTGACTTGTTTTCTTTGCAGACTACTTAAGAGGCTATTATTCACCCTGTGGTTTGGTGACCGGGGTTCGTGGCATTCACTCTGATTTGCCACTTGTACGTCTCTCCGGATGAGAGCGTCTGTTAAACGCCTCAGTTGTAAACACTGTGACTTCACATTGAATTGCGACGATTACGATCAAGAAATCACGTTGCGTTCGGTCCGGTGTGAGCATCTGTGTGGGCTCGTGGGCAGAACCTCTTTTAAGCTTGATTTATGCTTTATAGTACTGTATATAGTTGCACGCCAGTGTTGTGCACCAACGATAACAGATCTATGCTCTTCTAGGTTTTATCTTGGGTATCGGCTATTATCAGTGTGCGCAGCAAAGTATTAGAACAGAAATCGTTATTGTTATTCAGCAGATACATAGAATGCATATAAGTGAACAAATGTTTTGTTCCTCTGGCTTCCAGACTGCTAGTTAAAAGAAAAGCTAAAATATAAAAAAAATGCTAAAATCAACTATAAAGCAATAAAATCACTGTCAGTTCATGATAGACAGATATTGCACCGTCGACAGGAGTTCTTATAAGCATATAAGGATAACGGTTAGGGGATATTAGTACCATAATCCATTACCAGTCGACATGTCATTCAAGATCTTTCCCACTTACACCTATTAGTCTTTTTTTCTTTTTTTTATTATTCTTTTTTTTATCCCACGATTTTGTAACCCATTTTTCACCTCATTTTCACCACTGTCTTTAACTTGTTGGAACTGTTGAGAAACAACGATAAAATGGTAAAATGGTCAAATGGAAAATGGTAAAATGGTAGAAAGGTAAAATGGTAAAATGGTAAAAGGTCAAATGGTAAATGGTAAATGGTAAAATGGTAAAATGGTAAATGGTAAATGGTAAAAGGTAAATGGTAAATGGTAAATGGTAAAAGGTAAATGGTAAATGGTAAAATGGTAAATGGTAAATGGTAAATGGTAAATTGTAAATTGGTTAAATGGTAAATGTAGTGTCTTTATCCAATGGGCTTTAGGCTACATTGTGCATTACATTCACCCAGCCGTAAAAAAAATCTTCAAATCTCTTCAAATGGGGGTCTGCGGGCTAATAAGTGTCCATTTGAGGGTCAAGCTTGACATGAAAAAGTTTGGGAACCACTGGCCTAAAAGGCACATCATCAGACCGGGGGGTTCTTGAAATGAAAAATGGTTTGGAGAACCAGTGCCGTATTCACACATTACTATCAGGTATTCCACACTTCATAGTTCCAATAGACGCTGGCTGCCGGTGACAGCCTCGCAGTGTCTGTGGCACTTTGTCTCTGCATGCCTGAAATGTCATGACTGTGACTCTGATGTGTGTGCGTGTGTGTGCGTGTGGGAGCGTGTGTGCGTGCGTAAAACAGACCAGATTATTTTAGGTGATAAACTTGTTGAGGGGTGCCTATATACAGTTTTTGTCCCCACACGTCTCAAATTTGCCATTGACAATGAAAGTACAAATTAGGTCAAGTATCTGCCAAGTATGACGTAAATTTGTACGATGACAAGAGCACCCCTCACTTCAGACGGGTGTGATTTCTGAGCCCCTCCTATATACAGCTTTTGTCCCCACAAAATGTCCGCAACACAAACATTAAATGCCATTGACAATGAAGGGGGAAATTTACATCATCTTGTCCCCACACGTCTCATATTTGCCATCGACAATGTAAGGAGAAATTAGGTCAAATGTCTGCCAAACATGACGTGAATTCGTGGCAACAGGCATTCTGATTGGCCAGTATGAGATGATGTAGGATGATATACGATGATAAGAGCGACCCTCACTTCACACGGATGTGATTTTTGAACAGATTCTGTGCTGCGCTACCGAATCTGTCAGCAAGGCCATTCAGAATGTGCATGCATACATTGTTAATTGTGGGAATGAAAACACAGGCGCACCACAGGAAGTGGAGGGCTGAGTGCGGGCCAACATCCTGTTATACACATTCTATTGAGGCCCTGCCCCTCCCAGAGGCAAATTCAAAGGAAACAAACAGCAGAGGGCGCTGTTTTTACTTTTCTTGTCGATGGCTTCCCAGATTGGAAACCTTATAACTCCATATTGTATTGTATTTATTGTATTTATTTTTTGGTAAATGAATGCCCTACTTTGCCATACTACAGTGTCACACAAAAATACTTTTAAATTTGAACCCTGAAAGGTTGCCGTCTTGGGAAAACAAGGTATTCAGCCGATGCTATATGAATGAACGACAAGCCACATATTGAAGAATATAACATTACAAATTAGAAAAGGAGTGAAATTAAGACTCCAAATCTGAGGCCATGGTTCTCATGAAACAATAAGGTTGCAAATACAAGCAGCCAAATTTAGTTTTCTTCAATGGGTGGCTGGCACCCCCCTTAGAGATAGATTGCGACGTTCAGTCACGCGAGCAAGACTCAGAGAGTCGCTGCTTCTTCGCCTGGAAAGGAACCAGCTTAGGTGGTTCAGGCATCTGGTTAGGATGCCTCTCGGGCATCTCCTTATAGGGAGGTCCTCGAGGCACGTCCCACTGGGAGGAGATCCCGGGGCAGACCAAGGCACAGTTGGACGAAACTCCTGAGGCGTTCCGAGGCGTTCCAAGGCCTTGGAACGCCTCGGGATCCCCCAGGAGGAAGCTACTAATGTTGCTCTGGAGAGGATCGTCTGGAGCACTCTGGTGGAGCTGTTGCCCCCGCAACCCGACTACTGATAAGCGGTTGAAGCTGGATGCATGGATGGATGGATGGAAAGACTTGCAATTGGACCATCCTGAGCACATTTCATTCAAACTGTGTCCAGTTTATCCCATTTTCTACTTTCTCCCACGTACCCCCTGTAGTACCTCGGCGTACCCCGAGGGGTACACGTATACCCCCATTTGACTCTTTCAGGTGCTGCAGTACCAGCAGCCACCTCCATGACCTGTGATGATGTTAGACTGGTCTGTAGTCATAAAAGGCCAGTGATGGAAAAGGTACTCAATTTATTTCACTTAAGTATCAATACTGCAATATAGAACTACTCCGTTACAAGTAAAAAGTCCGGAATCCAAAATGTACTTGAGTAAAAGTACAAAAGTATTCACTTCAAAATGTAGGCCTACCTAAAGTACCAAAAGTAGAAAGTATACTCACTATGCAGAATATTCAAATCTATAAGCTCACAGAGCTCTACAGACTAAATTCCATAAATCCACTGTAGAATAAATTGAGATAATTGAGCTCTTTTAAAGAAATCAAGCCAAAAACAAAGCACTCCAAACAGATAACAGACTACAGATGTAGAGACAATCTCTCTTGTGAAGAAGCTATTACACTGAGAAAAATACAGATGGATTCTGGCCAAAATGCTGCTTTACTGTAATTGAATGACTTCCATCATAGTGCTGTAGGCGAAAATAAGTTGAAACACAGTGACACCTAGTGGTGCAAAATGGAAGTAGAGCCTGTATGTAGGATTCACAACTGACTCAGTCAATCTGAGGCTTGAACCAAAATAAATTGCAATAGTAGGCTAATCGTACAAGGTTTTTTAGGATCCTTAGGGTCATCGAAATAACATAAAAAGCATTCGTTTTGCACTAAAAACATAGCTTAATGTGCCCAAATTAGTGTTTGCAATGGATTGGATGAAATGGATTCACAATCATGAAAACCCCCTATAGTTTGACACATGTCACATGCTACTTAAAGCATAATTAAAAAAAATATAGACCGATTCCGTACCGGTTTCATGGTCGCAGCCTACGTATTTCCTGTAGGCGGACTCGACGTAGCTGCGGGAGTAAAACCCTCACCAGGCGCACATCTTCCACTACAGTGAACGGCAGAGTGACTGATGTTAGTTTGCCTCAAACTTTACTCTTTTACCTGCTTTTTTACTAACACTAACATTACAAAGATGCCCAGAACATCGAGATGAACCTGTGTAGTTTATGGCTGCTCCAACAGTAGTGGCAACATAACAAATAAAATAAAACGGAATGTCTAATACACTGACACGAAACAAGACAGGAACGCCCAAAAACGTCACAGCCGGTTATTTAACAAGACAGGAACGCCCAAAAACATCACATCCGGTGTTTTACCCCGGGCAGAATTTTCTATGGCTGCCAATGCAACTTTTTCCAATCCTTAATCACATACGGCAAACACCTATGCCGATAATATCTAACTTGCGGAGGTAACGTGCCTTGTCCGCGGGCAACAGATCTTTCAACGTATGGCATTGCAAATACGTTAGATAATCGCTACTCTGCGCAATATTGTTTTGAAAATGCCGCAAATTGCATTGCAGTGAACGAGAGCAAATCACAAATCACAAATCTTACCCCGGGGGGTGGGCGGAGCCGCGGAGTCGCAGCTGACGCCCCTCCCTCCGCTCTGATGACGCGTTGTTATGTCAATGTATATCCACCGCGATGGCTGAGACCAGAGCCATTGAGCAATGGTTGAGACAAAGCAGTGAAAGATACATAACGCCAGTCTTACCCAATACCAAATATTTCTGTTTTATTAACACAAGGCTGCTGTACTTTATACCTCATACTTTAAATGCTTAGTATGAGGTATAAAATACAGCAGCCTTGTGTTCATAAAACAGAAAGATTGGGTATTGGGTAAGACTGAAATTATGTATCTTGCAGGATTCTTCACTGCTTTGTCTCAACCATTACTCAATGGCTCTGGTCTCAGCCATCGCGGTGGATATTAGACATTCCGTTTTATTTTATTTGTTATGTTGCCACTACTGTTGGAGCAGCCATAAACTACACAGGTTCATCTCGATGTTCTGGGCATCTTTGTAATGTTAGTGTTAGTAAAAAAGCAGGTAAAGGAGTAAAGTTTGAGGCAAACTAACATCAGTCACTCTGCCGTTCACTGTAGTGGAAGATGTGCGCCTGGTGAGGGTTTTACCCCCGCAGCTACGTCGAGTCCGCCTACAGGAAATACGTAGGCTGCGACCATGAAACCGGTACGGAATCGGTCTATATGTTACCCCAACTTTCAACTCCTGAATTTACCTTAATCCACTAATTATTATTATTTACAATTTTTTATATGTTAATCCACTAATTATTATTTACAATTTTTTATATGTCATTTTTAGATAACCATAAGGATCATTATAAAAAACCTTGAACTATTACTATTGCAATTTATTTTGGGTCACACCCCTTTTTAGCTTAGATTGACTGGCCTATCTCTGCCTCTCTCTTTCTCCTCTTCCTGAAGCATTGATGAGATCAATTGCCCTCAGTGTCATCACCTGTGACGACCAGGTGAACTAGGTTGGCTAACGAGCTACAGACACTATATAAACTCTGGGCTGTGTGTGACCACCTTTCTGTCTTTCTTGAGCTTGAGTTGATGTGGCAGGTTCTCTGTCAGGTCCAGTGGTGTAATTCGTTTCTAGAGCGGTACTGCTCAAATTGGGGGGTTCTTGGACTTCCAAAAAAATAGCAGATATACAAGATCATAGTGCGTTATGTGACGTGCTATGATGGCGTAGATCTGCTATGTGCTATTAGCAGATATACAAGATCATAGTGCGTTATGTGACGTGCTATGATGGCGTAGATCTGCTATTAGCAGATATACAAGATCATAGTGCGTTATGTGACGTGCTATGATGGCGTAGATCTGCTATTTTTGAACATCTTTAACTAAAAATACCTATGTTTGTATTGGCTACTAAAATGGCTCATCTGCAAACTCACAATGTGTCGCATTACTTGGACACTTAGATGAAAGAATAATGAACACAAATCTTCTGTCATGGGGGTCCCTGGTACATCTTTTCAGCTACGGGTCTGTGGCCACAGATGGTACATCAATCTGGGAATCACTTTTCTAGAAGGGAAGGAAAAACACACTGGCAAGCCCTTCTGAATAAATATAAATGGTGTATTCACAGGTCAGGTGTGATTTCCGTATCTCATGTTCCTCCAAACACAACTGATGTTTAATTATGCAGGGCTGATCTGCTCACACTGCCAGGTTGGACACACCTGGACACAATCATCTGCAATCAAGCCAGCCCTATTTAAACCCCAGTTTGACTCCGAACTCCAGTTGTTTCTCCACTCAGACAGAGCAGAACCAGATCAGAAACCAGTAGGCAGGATAACTGACTGTGTAGCGCACAGTTCTTCAGTATGTAGTTTATGATCCTTAGGGTCATCAAAATAACAATAAAAAGCATTTGTTTTGCACTAAAAACCTAGCTTAATGTGCCCAAATTAGTGTTTGCAATGGATTGGATGAAATGGATTCACAATCATGAAAACCCCCTATAGTTTGACACGTCACATGCTACTTAAAGCATAATTTAAAAAAAATAAGTTACCCCAACTTTCAACTCCTGAATTTACCTTAATCCACTAATTATTATTATTTACAATTTTGTATATGTTAATCCACTAATTATTATTATTTACAATTTTTTATATGTCATTTGGATAACCATAAGGATCATTATAAAAAACCTTGAACTATTACTATTGCAATTTATTTTGGGTCACACCCCTTTTTAGATTAGATTGACTGGCCTATCTCTGCCTCTCTCTTTCTCCTCTTCCTGAAGCATTGATGAGATCAATTGCCCTCAGTGTCATCACCTGTGACGACCAGGTGAACTAGGTTGGCTAACGAGCTACAGACACTATATAAACTCTGGGCTGTGTGTGACCAGCTTTCTGTCTTTCTTGAGCTTGAGTTGATGTGGCAGGTTCTCTGTCAGGTCCAGTGGTGTAATTAGTTTCTAGAGCGGTGCTGCTCAAAGTGGGGGGTTGTTGGACTTCCAAAAAATAGCAGATATACAAGATCATAGTGCGTTATGTGACGTGCTATGATGGCGTAGATCTGCTATTTTTGAACATCTTTAACTAAAAATACTTATGTTTGTATTGGCTACTAAAATGGCTCATCTGCAAGCTCACAATGTGTCGCATTACTTGGACACTTAGATGAAAGAATAATGAACACAAATCTTCTGTCATGGGGGTCCCTGGGGCCCAGATTGACTCCGAACTCCAGTTGTTTCTCCACTCAGACAGAGCAGAACCAGATCAGAAACCAGTAGGCAGGATAACTGACTGTGTAGCGCACAGTTCTTCAGTATGTAGTTTATGATCCTTAGGGTCATCGAAATAACAATAAAAAGCATTCGTTTTGCACTAAAAACATAGCTTAATGTGCCCAAATTAGTGTTTGCAATGGATTGGATGAAATGGATTCACAATCATGAAAACCCCCTATAGTTTGACACACGTCACATGCTACTTAAAGCATAATTTAAAAAAAAAAGTGATGTTACCCCAACTTTCAACTCCTGAATTTACCTTAATCCACTAATTATTATTATTTACAATTTTTTATATGTTAATCCACTAATTATTATTATTTACAATTTTTTATTTAGGTTTTTTATTTAGGTTCTCTGTCAGGTCCAGTTGGGGGTTGTTGGACTTCCAAAAAATAGCAGATATACAAGATCATAGTGCGTTATGTGACGTGCTATGATGGCGTAGATCTGCTATTAGCAGATATACAAGATCATAGTGCCTTATGTGACGTTCTATGATGGCGTAGATCTGCTATTTTTGAACATCTTTAACTAAAAATACCTATGTTTGTATTGGCTACTAAAATGGCTCATCTGCAAGCTCACAATGTCGCATTACTTGGACACTTAGATGAAAGAATAATGAACACAAATCTTCTGTCATGGGGGTCCCTGGTACATCATATTATTAACATAACAACAACATAACATTATATATTATTTACATTTTTTTATATGTTAATCCACTAATTATTATTATTTACAATTTTTTTATTTAGGTTTTTTATTTAGGTTCTCTGTCAGGTCCAGTTGGGGGTTGTTGGACTTCCAAAAAGTAGCAAATATACAAGATCATAGTGCGTTACTGTATGTGACGTGCTATGATGGCGTAGATCTGCTATTAGCAGATATACAAGATCATAGTGCGTTATGTGACGTGCTATGATGGCGTAGATCTGCTATTTTTGAACATCTTTAACTAAAAATACCTACCGTATGTTTGTATTGGCTACTAAAATGGCTCATCTGCAAGCTCACAATGTCGCATTACTTGGACACTTAGATGAAAGAATAATGAACACAAATCTTCTGTCATGGGGGTCCCTGGTACATCATATTATTAACATAACAACATAACATTATATATTATTTACAATTTTTTATATGTTGATCCACTAATTATTATTATTTACAATTTTTTTATTTAGGTTCTCTGTCAGGTCCTGTTGGGGGTTGTTGGACTTCCAAAAAATAGCAGATATACAAGATCATAGTGCGTTATGTGACGTGCTATGATGGCGTAGATCTGCTATTAGCAGATATACAAGATCATAGTGCGTTATGTGACGTGCTATGATGGCGTAGATCTGCTATTTTTGAACATCTTTAACTAAAAATACCTATGTTTGTATTGGCTACTAAAATGGCTCATCTGCAAGCTCACAATGTCGCATTACTTGGACACTTAGATGAAAGAATAATGAACACAAATCTTCTGTCATGGGGGTCCCTGGTACATCATATTATTAACATAACAACAACATAACATTATATATTATTTACAATTTTTTATATGTTGATCCACTAATTATTATTATTTACAATTTTTTTATTTAGGTTCTCTGTCAGGTCCAGTTGGGGGTTGTTGGACTTCCAAAAAATAGCAGATATACAAGATCATAGTGCGTTATGTGACGTGCTATGATGGCGTAGATCTGCTATTAGCAGATATACAAGATCATAGTGCGTTATGTGACGTGCTATGATGGCGTAGATCTGCTATTTTTGAACATCTTTAACTAAAAATACCTATGTTTGTATTGGCTACTAAAATGGCTCATCTGCAAGCTCACACTGTCGCATTACTTGGACACTTGGATGAAAGAATAATGAACACAAATCTTCTGTCATGGGGGTCCCTGGTACATCATATTATTATTAACATAACAACATAACATTATATATTATTTACAATTTTTTATATGTTAATCCACTAATTATTATTATTTACAATTTTTTTATTTAGGTTTTTTATTTAGGTTCTCTGTCAGGTCCAGTTGGGGGTTGTTGGACTTCCAAAAAATAGCAGATATACAAGATCATAGTGCGTTATGTGCCGTGCTATGATGGCGTAAATCTGCTATTTTTGAACATCTTTAACTAAAAATACCTATGTGTCAGGAATGCATTACGGGTGGACCCAAAAGCAGGCAACAGGAAGCAAAGCAAACTATCTTCAAAGTGTTTATTTCAATAAACCAAGATAGGGCAAAATAACGGCACAGCAAAACATGTACACTCACTTGACAAAGGTCTATGGACCAACAAGGACACTCTGCAAACAAAGGGCTTAAATAGACAGGGGTAACAGGACACAGGTGAACTCAAAATACAATCAAACACAGGATAGGCTAGGGGACTAAAAGGACACAGGTGGAAACACTGACAAGTAACACGGTAGGATAGACAAGGTAACTAACAGTAACAAGGAAGACAGGAAACACTAGGAACAATACTACAAAATAAGATACACAAAACTAAGGCAACAACAGAGTAACAGAAAACCAAAACCAACGAGAAACAGACAGGAATACAAGAGCAAATACATATAAATGACAGAAATACATATTAAAGTCCAAACTCTAAATAAGGACAGTCAAAGTTCACGGTCCGAGGAGCGGATCGTGACACTATGTTTGTATTGGCTACTAAAATGGCTCATCTGCAAGCTCACAATATCGCATTACTTGGACACTTAGATGAAAGAATAATGAACACAAATCTTCTGTCATGGGGGTCCCTGGTACATCATATTATTAACATAACATTATATATTATTTACAATTTTTATATGTTAATCCACTAATTATTATTATTTACAATTTTTTTATTTAGGTTTTTTATTTAGGTTCTCTGTCAGGTCCAGTTGGGGGTTGTTGGACTTCCAAAAAATAGCAGATACTGTATACAAGATCATAGTGCGTTATGTGACGTGCTATGATGGCGTAGATCTGCTATTAGCAGATATACAAGATCATAGTGCGTTATGTGACGTGCTATGATGGCGTAGATCTGCTATTTTTGAACATCTTTAACTAAAAATACCTATGTTTGTATTGGCTACTAAAATGGCTCATCTGCAAGCTCACAATGTCGCATTACTTGGACACTTAGATGAAAGAATAATGAACACAAATCTTCTGTCATGGGGGTCCCTGGTACATCATATTATTAACATAACAACATAACATTATATATTATTTACAATTTTTTATATGTTGATCCACTAATTATTATTATTTACAATTTTTTTATTTAGGTTCTCTGTCAGGTCCAGTTGGGGGTTGTTGGACTTCCAAAAAATAGCAGATATACAAGATCATAGTGCGTTATGTGACGTGCTATGATGGCGTAGATCTGCTATTAGCAGATATACAAGATCATAGTGCGTTATGTGACGTGCTATGATGGCGTAGATCTGCTATTTTTGAACATCTTTAACTAAAAATACCTATGTTTGTATTGGCTACTAAAATGGCTCATCTGCAAGCTCACAATGTCGCATTACTTGGACACTTAGATGAAAGAATAATGAACACAAATCTTCTGTCATGGGGGTCCCTGGTACATCATATTATTAACATAACAACAACATAACATTATATATTATTTACAATTTTTTATATGTTAATCCACTAATTATTATTATTTACAATTTTTTTATTTAGGTTTTTTATTTAGGTTCTCTGTCAGGTCCAGTTGGGGGTTGTTGGACTTCCAAAAAATAGCAGATATACAAGATCATAGTGCGTTACTGTATGTGATGTGCTATGATGGCGTAGATCTGCTATTAGCAGATATACAAGATCATAGTGCGTTATGTGACGTGCTATGATGGAGTAGATCTGCTATTTTTGAACATCTTTAACTAAAAATACCTACCGTATGTTTGTATTGGCTACTAAAATGGCTCATCTGCAAGCTCACAATATCGCATTACTTGGACACTTAGATGAAAGAATAATGAACACAAATCTTCTGTCATGGGGGTCCCTGGTACATCATATTATTAACATAACAACAACATAACATTATATATTATTTACAATTTTTTATGTTAATCCACTAATTATTATTATTTACAATTTTTTTATTTAGGTTTTTTATTTAGGTTCTCTGTCAGGTCCAGTTGGGGGTTGTTGGACTTCCAAAAAATAGCAGATATACAAGATCATAGTGCGTTATGTGACGTGCTATGATGGCGTAGATCTGCTATTAGCAGATATACAAGATCATAGTGCGTTATGTGACGTGCTATGATGGCGTAGATCTGCTATTTTTGAACATCTTTAACTAAAAATACCTATGTTTGTATTGGCTACTAAAATGGCTCATCTGCAAGCTCACAATGTTGCATTACTTGGACACTTAGATGAAAGAATAATGAACACAAATCTTCTGTCATGGGGGTCCCTGGTACATCATATTATTAACATAACATAACATTATATATAATTTACAATTTTTTATATGTTGATCCACTAATTATTATTATTTACAATTTTTTTATTTAGGTTCTCTGTCAGGTCCAGTTGGGGGTTGTTGGACTTCCAAAAAATAGCAGATATACAAGATCATAGTGCGTTATGTGACGTGCTATGATGGCGTAGATCTGCTATTTTTGAACATCTTTAACTAAAAATACCTATGTTTGTATTGGCTACTAAAATGGCTCATCTGCAAGCTCACAATATCGCATTACTTGGACACTTAGATGAAAGAATAATGAACACAAATCTTCTGTCATGGGGGTCCCTGGTACATCATATTATTAACATAACAACAACATAACATTATATATTATTTACAATTTTTATATGTTAATCCACTAATTATTATTATTTACAATTTTTTTATTTAGGTTTTTTATTTAGGTTCTCTGTCAGGTCCAGTTGGGGGTTGTTGGACTTCCAAAAAATAGCAGATATACAAGATCATAGTGCGTTATGTGACGTGCTATGATGGCGTAGATCTGCTATTAGCAGATATACAAGATCATAGTGCGTTATGTGACGTGCTATGATGGCGTAGATCTGCTATTTTTGAACATCTTTAACTAAAAATACCTATGTTTGTATTGGCTACTAAAATGGCTCATCTGCAAGCTCACAATGTCGCATTACTTGGACACTTAGATGAAAGAATAATGAACACAAATCTTCTGTCATGGGGGTCCCTGGTACATCATATTATTAACATAACAACATAACATTATATATTATTTACAATTTTTTATATGTTGATCCACTAATTATTATTATTTACAATTTTTTTATTTAGGTTCTCTGTCAGGTCCAGTTGGGGGTTGTTGGACTTCCAAAAAATAGCAGATATACAAGATCATAGTGCGTTATGTGACGTGCTATGATGGCGTAGATCTGCTATTAGCAGATATACAAGATCATAGTGCGTTATGTGACGTGCTATGATGGCGTAGATCTGCTATTTTTGAACATCTTTAACTAAAAATACCTATGTTTGTATTGGCTACTAAAATGGCTCATCTGCAAGCTCACAATGTCGCATTACTTGGACACTTAGATGAAAGAATAATGAACACAAATCTTCTGTCATGGGGGTCCCTGGTACATCATATTATTAACATAACAACATAACATTATATATTATTTACAATTTTTTATATGTTGATCCACTAATTATTATTATTTACAATTTTTTTATTTAGGTTCTCTGTCAGGTCCAGTTGGGGGTTGTTGGACTTCCAAAAAATAGCAGATATACAAGATCATAGTGCGTTATGTGACGTGCTATGATGGCGTAGATCTGCTATTAGCAGATATACAAGATCATAGTGCGTTATGTGACGTGCTATGATGGCGTAGATCTGCTATTTTTGAACATCTTTAACTAAAAATACCTATGTTTGTATTGGCTACTAAAATGGCTCATCTGCAAGCTCACAATGTCGCATTACTTGGACACTTAGATGAAAGAATAATGAACACAAATCTTCTGTCATGGGGGTCCCTGGTACATCATATTATTAACATAACAACAACATAACATTATATATTATTTACAATTTTTTATATGTTAATCCACTAATTATTATTATTTACAATTTTTTTATTTAGGTTTTTTATTTAGGTTCTCTGTCAGGTCCAGTTGGGGGTTGTTGGACTTCCAAAAAATAGCAGATATACAAGATCATAGTGCGTTACTGTATGTGATGTGCTATGATGGCGTAGATCTGCTATTAGCAGATATACAAGATCATAGTGCGTTATGTGACGTGCTATGATGGAGTAGATCTGCTATTTTGAACATCTTTAACTAAAAATACCTACCGTATGTTTGTATTGGCTACTAAAATGGCTCATCTGCAAGCTCACAATATCGCATTACTTGGACACTTAGATGAAAGAATAATGAACACAAATCTTCTGTCATGGGGGTCCCTGGTACATCATATTATTAACATAACAACAACATAACATTATATATTATTTACAATTTTTTATGTTAATCCACTAATTATTATTATTTACAATTTTTTTATTTAGGTTTTTTATTTAGGTTCTCTGTCAGGTCCAGTTGGGGGTTGTTGGACTTCCAAAAAATAGCAGATATACAAGATCATAGTGCGTTATGTGACGTGCTATGATGGCGTAGATCTGCTATTAGCAGATATACAAGATCATAGTGCGTTATGTGACGTGCTATGATGGCGTAGATCTGCTATTTTTGAACATCTTTAACTAAAAATACCTATGTTTGTATTGGCTACTAAAATGGCTCATCTGCAAGCTCACAATGTTGCATTACTTGGACACTTAGATGAAAGAATAATGAACACAAATCTTCTGTCATGGGGGTCCCTGGTACATCATATTATTAACATAACATAACATTATATATAATTTACAATTTTTTATATGTTGATCCACTAATTATTATTATTTACAATTTTTTTATTTAGGTTCTCTGTCAGGTCCAGTTGGGGGTTGTTGGACTTCCAAAAAATAGCAGATATACAAGATCATAGTGCGTTATGTGACGTGCTATGATGGCGTAGATCTGCTATTTTTGAACATCTTTAACTAAAAATACCTATGTTTGTATTGGCTACTAAAATGGCTCATCTGCAAGCTCACAATGTCGCATTACTTGGACACTTAGATGAAAGAACAATGAACACAAATCTTCTGTCATGGGGGTCCCTGGTACATCATATTATTAACATAACAACAACATAACATTATATATTATTCACAATTTTTTATATGTTAATCCACTAATTATTATTATTTACAATTTTTT
Source organism: Protomyctophum parallelum (assembly GCF_964188405.1). Taxonomy (NCBI): domain Eukaryota; kingdom Metazoa; phylum Chordata; class Actinopteri; order Myctophiformes; family Myctophidae; genus Protomyctophum; species Protomyctophum parallelum. The sequence goes on along the minus strand of NC_139698.1, from coordinate 8,581,311 downwards.
TATTTAGGTTTTTTATTTAGGTTCTCTGTCAGGTCCAGTTGGGGGTTGTTGGACTTCCAAAAAATAGCAAATATACAAGATCATAGTGCGTTACTGTATGTGATGTGCTATGATGGCGTAGATCTGCTATTAGCAGATATACAAGATCATAGTGCGTTATGTGACGTGCTATGATGGCGTAGATCTGCTATTTTTGAACATCTTTAACTAAAAATACCTACCGTATGTTTGTATTGGCTACTAAAATGGCTCATCTGCAAGCTCACAATGTCGCATTACTTGGACACTTAGATGAAAGAATAATGAACACAAATCTTCTGTCATGGGGGTCCCTGGTACATCATATTATTAACATAACAACATAACATTATATATTATTTACAATTTTTTATATGTTGATCCACTAACTATTATTATTTACAATTTTTTTTATTTAGGTTCTCTGTCAGGTCCAGTTGGGGGTTGTTGGACTTCCAAAAAATAGCAGATATACAAGATCATAGTGCGTTATGTGACGTGCTATGATGGCGTAGATCTGCTATTAGCAGATATACAAGATCATAGTGCGTTATGTGACGTGCTATGATGGCGTAGATCTGCTATTTTTGAACATCTTTAACTAAAAATACCTATGTTTGTATTGCCTACTAAAATGGCTCATCTGCAAGCTCACAATGTCGCATTACTTGGACACTTAGATGAAAGAATAATGAACACAAATCTTCTGTCATGGGGGTCACTGGTACATCATATTATTAACATAACATAACATTATATATTATTTACAATTTTTTATATGTTGATCCACTAATTATTATTATTTACAATTTTTTTATTTAGGTTCTCTGTCAGGTCCAGTTGGGGGTTGTTGGACTTCCAAAAAATAGCAGATATACAAGATCATAGTGCGTTATGTGACGTGCTATGATGGCGTAGATCTGCTATTAGCAGATATACAAGATCATAGTGCGTTATGTGACGTGCTATGATGGCGTAGATCTGCTATTTTTGAACATCTTTAACTAAAAATACCTATGTTTGTATTGGCTACTAAAATGGCTCATCTGCAAGCTCACACTGTCGCATTACTTGGACACTTGGATGAAAGAATAATGAACACAAATCTTCTGTCATGGGGGTCCCTGGTACATCATATTATTAACATAACAACAACATAACATTATATATTATTTACAATTTTTTATATGTTAATCCACTAATTATTATTATTTTAATATTTACAATTTTCTTATTTAGGTTTTTTATTTAGGTTCTCTGTCAGGTCCAGTTGGGGGTTGTTGGACTTCCAAAAAATAGCAGATATACAAGATCATAGTGCGTTATGTGACGTGCTATGATGGCGTAGATCTGCTATTAGCAGATATACAAGATCATAGTGCGTTATGTGACGTGCTATGATGGCGTAGATCTGCTATTTTTGAACATCTTTAACTAAAAATACCTATGTTTGTATTGCCTACTAAAATGGCTCATCTGCAAGCTCACAATGTCGCATTACTTGGACACTTAGATGAAAGAATAATGAACACAAATCTTCTGTCATGGGGGTCCCTGGTACATCATATTATTAACATAACAACAACATAACATTATATATTATTTACAATTTTTTATATGTTAATCCACTAATTATTATTATTTACAATTTTTTTATTTAGGTTTTTTATTTAGGTTCTCTGTCAGGTCCAGTTGGGGGTTGTTGGACTTCCAAAAAATAGCAGATATACAAGATCATAGTGCGTTATGTGCCGTGCTATGATGGCGTAAATCTGCTATTTTTGAACATCTTTAACTAAAAATACCTATGTTTGTATTGGCTACTAAAATGGCTCATCTGCAAGCTCACAATATCGCATTACTTGGACACTTAGATGAAAGAATAATGAACACAAATCTTCTGTCATGGGGGTCCCTGGTACATCATATTATTAACATAACAACAACATAACATTATATATTATTTACAATTTTTATATGTTAATCCACTAATTATTATTATTTACAATTTTTTTATTTAGGTTTTTTATTTAGGTTCTCTGTCAGGTCCAGTTGGGGGTTGTTGGACTTCCAAAAAATAGCAGATATACAAGATCATAGTGCGTTATGTGACGTGCTATGATGGCGTAGATCTGCTATTAGCAGATATACAAGATCATAGTGCGTTATGTGACGTGCTATGATGGCGTAGATCTGCTATTTTTGAACATCTTTAACTAAAAATACCTATGTTTGTATTGGCTACTAAAATGGCTCATCTGCAAGCTCACAATGTCGCATTACTTGGACACTTAGATGAAAGAATAATGAACACAAATCTTCTGTCATGGGGGTCCCTGGTACATCATATTATTAACATAACAACATAACATTATATATTATTTACAATTTTTTATATGTTGATCCACTAATTATTATTATTTACAATTTTTTTATTTAGGTTCTCTGTCAGGTCCAGTTGGGGGTTGTTGGACTTCCAAAAAATAGCAGATATACAAGATCATAGTGCGTTATGTGACGTGCTATGATGGCGTAGATCTGCTATTAGCAGATATACAAGATCATAGTGCGTTATGTGACGTGCTATGATGGCGTAGATCTGCTATTTTTGAACATCTTTAACTAAAAATACCTATGTTTGTATTGGCTACTAAAATGGCTCATCTGCAAGCTCACAATGTCGCATTACTTGGACACTTAGATGAAAGAATAATGAACACAAATCGTCTGTCATGGGGGTCCCTGGTACATCATATTATTAACATAACAACAACATAACATTATATATTATTTACAATTTTTTATATGTTAATATCCACTAATTATTATTATTTACAATTTTTTTATTTAGGTTTTTTATTTAGGTTCTCTGTCAGGTCCAGTTGGGGGTTGTTGGACTTCCAAAAAATAGCAGATATACAAGATCATAGTGCGTTATGTGACGTGCTATGATGGCGTAGATCTGCTATTAGCAGATATACAAGATCATAGTGCGTTATGTGACGTGCTATGATGGCGTAGATCTGCTATTTTTGAACATCTTTAACTAAAAATACCTATGTTTGTATTGGCTACTAAAATGGCTCATCTGCAAGCTCACAATGTCGCATTACTTGGACACTTAGATGAAAGAATAATGAACACAAATCTTCTGTCATGGGGGTCCCTGGTACATCATATTATTAACATAACAACATAACATTATATATAATTTACAATTTTTTATATGTTGATCCACTAATTATTATTATTTACAATTTTTTTATTTAGGTTCTCTGTCAGGTCCAGTTGGGGGTTGTTGGACTTCCAAAAAATAGCAGATATACAAGATCATAGTGCGTTATGTGACGTGCTATGATGGCGTAGATCTGCTATTAGCAGATATACAAGATCATAGTGCGTTATGTGACGTGCTATGATGGCGTAGATCTGCTATTTTTGAACATCTTTAACTAAAAATACCTATGTTTGTATTGGCTACTAAAATGGCTCATCTGCAAGCTCACAATGTCGCATTACTTGGACACTTAGATGAAAGAATAATGAACACAAATCTTCTGTCATGGGGGTCCCTGGTACATCATATTATTAACATAACAACAACATAACATTATATATTATTTACATTTTTTTATATGTTAATCCACTAATTATTATTATTTACAATTTTTTTATTTAGGTTTTTTATTTAGGTTCTCTGTCAGGTCCAGTTGGGGGTTGTTGGACTTCCAAAAAATAGCAAATATACAAGATCATAGTGCGTTACTGTATGTGACGTGCTATGATGGCGTAGATCTGCTATTAGCAGATATACAAGATCATAGTGCGTTATGTGACGTGCTATGATGGCGTAGATCTGCTATTTTTGAACATCTTTAACTAAAAATACCTACCGTATGTTTGTATTGGCTACTAAAATGGCTCATCTGCAAGCTCACAATGTCGCATTACTTGGACACTTAGATGAAAGAATAATGAACACAAAACTTCTGTCATGGGGGTCCCTGGTACATCATATTATTAACATAACAACATAACATTATATATTATTTACAATTTTTTATATGTTGATCCACTAATTATTATTATTTACATTTTTTTTATTTAGGTTCTCTGTCAGGTCCAGTTGGGGGTTGTTGGACTTCCAAAAAATAGCAGATATACAAGATCATAGTGCGTTATGTGACGTGCTATGATGGCGTAGATCTGCTATTAGCAGATATACAAGATCATAGTGCGTTATGTGACGTGCTATGATGGCGTAGATCTGCTATTTTTGAACATCTTTAACTAAAAATACCTATGTTTGTATTGGCTACTAAAATGGCTCATCTGCAAGCTCACAATGTCGCATTACTTGGACACTTGATGAAAGAATAATGAACACAAATCTTCTGTCATGGGGGTCCCTGGTACATCATATTAACATAACAACATAACATTATATATTATTTACACTTTTTTATATGTTAATCCACTAATTATTATTATTTACAATTTTTTTATTTAGGTTTTTTATTTAGGTTCTCTGTCAGGTCCAGTTGGGGGTTGTTGGACTACCAAAAAATAGCAGATATACAAGATCATAGTGCGTTATGTGACGTGCTATGATGGCGTAGATCTGCTATTTTTGAACATCTTTAACTAAAAATACCTATATTTGTATTAGCTACTAAATTGGCTCATCTGCAAGCTCACAATATCGCATTACTTGGACACTTAGATGAAAGAATAATGAACACAAATCTTCTGTCATGGGGGTCCCTGGTACATCATATTATTAACATAACAACAACATAAGATTATATATTATTTACAATTTTTTATATGTTAATATACTAATCATTATTATTTACAATTTTTTTATTTAGGTTTTTTATTTAGGTTCTCTGTCAGGTCCAGTTGGGGGTTGTTGGACTTCCAAAAAATAGCAGATATACAAGATCATAGTGCGTTATGTGACGTGCTATGATGGCGTAGATCTGCTATTTTTGAACATCTTTAACTAAAAATACCTATGTTTGTATTGGCTACTAAAATGGCTCATCTGCAAGCTCACAATGTCGCATTACTTGGACACTTGATGAAAGAATAATGAACACAAATCTTCTGTCATGGGGGTCCCTGGTACATCATATTAACATAACAACATAACATTATATATTATTTACACTTTTTTATATGTTAATCCACTAATTATTATTATTTACAATTTTTTTATTTAGGTTTTTTATTTAGGTTCTCTGTCAGGTCCAGTTGGGGGTTGTTGGACTACCAAAAAATAGCAGATATACAAGATCATAGTGCGTTATGTGACGTGCTATGATGGCGTAGATCTGCTATTTTTGAACATCTTTAACTAAAAATACCTATATTTGTATTAGCTACTAAATTGGCTCATCTGCAAGCTCACAATATCGCATTACTTGGACACTTAGATGAAAGAATAATGAACACAAATCTTCTGTCATGGGGGTCCCTGGTACATCATATTATTAACATAACAACAACATAAGATTATATATTATTTACAATTTTTTATATGTTAATATACTAATCATTATTATTTACATTTTTTTTATTTAGGTTTTTTATTTAGGTTCTCTGTCAGGTCCAGTTGGGGGTTGTTGGACTTCCAAAAAATAGCAGATATACAAGATCATAGTGCGTTATGTGACGTGCTATGATGGCGTAGATCTGCTATTTTTGAACATCTTTAACTAAAAATACCTATGTTTGTATTGGCTACTAAAATGGCTCATCTGCAAGCTCACAATGTCGCATTACTTGGACACTTAGATGAAAGAATAATGAACACAAATCTTCTGTCATGGGGGTCCCTGGTACATCATATTAACATAACAACATAACATTATATATTATTTACACTTTTTTATATGTTAATCCACTAATTATTATTATTTACAATTTTTTTATTTAGGTTTTTTATTTAGGTTCTCTGTCAGGTCCAGTTGGGGGTTGTTGGACTACCAAAAAATAGCAGATATACAAGATCATAGTGCGTTATGTGACGTGCTATGATGGCGTAGATCTGCTATTTTTGAACATCTTTAACTAAAAATACCTATGTTTGTATTGGCTACTAAAATGGCTCATCTGCAAGCTCACAATGTCGCATTACTTGGACACTTAGATGAAAGAATAATGAACACAAATCTTCTGTCATGGGGGTCCCTGGTACATCATATTATTAACATAACAACAACATAACATTATATATTATTTACAATTTTTTATATGTTAATCCACTAATTATTATTATTTACAATTTTTTTATTTAGGTTCTCTGTCAGGTCCAGTTGGGGGTTGTTGGACTTCCAAAAAATAGCAGATATACAAGATCATAGTGCGTTATGTGACGTGCTATGATGGCGTAGATCTGCTATTAGCAGATATACAAGATCATAGTGCGTTATGTGACGTGCTATGATGGTGTAGATCTGCTATTTTTGAACATCTTTAACAAAGAATACCTGCAAGCTCACAATGTGTCGCATTACTTGGACACTTAGACAAAAATGAACACAAATCTTCTGTCATGGGGGTCCCTGGTACATATTTTCAGCTACGGGTCTGTGGCCAGTGGCCACATACAGTACATCAATCTGGTGATCACTTTTCTAGAAGGGAAGGAAAAACACACACTGGCAAGCCCTTCTGAATAAATATAAATAGTGTATCACAGGTCAGGTGTGATTTCCATATCTCATGTTCCTCCAAACACAACTGATGTTTAATTATGCAGGGCTGATCTGCTCACACTGCCAGGTTGGACACACCTGGACACAATCATCTGCAATCAAGCCAGCCCTATTTAAACCCCAGTTTGACTCCGAATTCCAGTTGTTTCTCCACTCAGACAGAGCAGAACCAGATCAGAAACCAGTAGGCACTGGGCAGGATAGTAGTCCACTGACTGTGTAGTGCACAGTTCTTCAGAACCACCTCCATCTGATGTTATTAGAATAGAAGCTGCCATGCAGATCTGTGAACATGAACCCCTCCTGCATATTGCACACAACTTGAATCCAAAGGAAATCCCACCAATAAAATATCATGCAGAGTTGCAAGAAACTTTTAACAAACTTGTACACCGCTCCATTGTGCAGTGAAGATCCAGTGATGAACATACAACACGACGACCAATTCGACAACCTGTGTCATGCACGCTCAACTGTTTGTGAGCACATAAAAAGTTCAAAAATATGTCAAAGGCACAGAAACAGGAATGGGTGAATGTAATGCACAATCTCTGTAAAGCGCCTTGGATAAAGACGCTATATAAATGCACAATTTACCATTTAACATGTTATCGAGTGTACACCAAACCAGATCAAACAATGGTATTCGGTGGGTAGATCTTGTTGAGCTGTTCATTTTTAAAGTAGCTCTCAAGTAAAAAAAAGCATGGGCACCCCAGCTGTAAACGTATTAAAAAAACAAAAACATAAATGCCATTTAAATATAGAAAACAAAAAAGAAAAGGGATAGATTGATTACTTTATTGAAAAATACATTTCAAAAGCTTTATCCTGAGACAGCTGTAGAACCCGTCCTCTTGCTGGTCCCACCAGGAAGTTGTTCCAGCAGATCGTGGATGTTCTCATTATAGATCTCAAAGAATGACACCCAGAAAGAGAACTTGGCTTCAGCATCTACTGCTGCGCTGGCAACACCACTCACAGAGGCTCCTTCCTGATAAGTGGATGCAGGCACAGGTCAGTGAAGACATGCCGCTACCTTCCTCCTTCACCAGACTCATTAGTAGGTTCTTAGTCTTGTCTTCATGTGCCTGCTGCTTCTCATTGAGCCTGGTGAATTCGCTGTAGCGTAGAGGTTTTACGGTGCTCCAAGCACTGTAAAACCGTGAAGATCAGCGCTAGAGTTCTGGGGCACTCCGGGTCACTCTCTGGACCTAGAAATGTAAAGGTCTTGCCCGAATTGGTGACGCCATAGGTGAACAGGAGGGAGTTGCGTCCAGCTATGGTTTGTCTGACTAGGTCCTGCGCTGTCCCCTTACAACTTCCACTCCTTGAACTACTTCCTGCCCTTCCACAATAAAGGCCTTGTCATGAAAGGGGAAGGGGAGCAACAGTACAATACAGAAAAAAACAAAAATACCTTTGTATTTTGCCAGGAGACAAACGTAAAACACAAAAACAAAAGCTTGTCCCTCTCCAGACTGCATGAACAGCGCTCGGTTTCTGCCCCCTCAATCGGTCTCCTCGGTTTGGTAGTTGGATGTCCATTTGTCTCCACACCTCAGTTTACATGAGAGAGATGGTTCCTTGTAATTTTGGTTCCTTGTAATTTTGGGCCTTCTTCCTCCGTGGCCTCAAGGCTCCCATCCTACCTGGAGACGCAGGGCTTTCTCTCTCTTACGCCACCGCCTGGGCCTGGTTTGTCTGACCAGGTGCTGCGCTGTCCCCTGAAACGGCTGCTCCTGGCTGCAGTCTGGTCCGAACACCTTTGAGAACGTGAACCTCTTTTCAATCCGGTTGGTTGGAGCATGGACAGTTACAGTTACAGTGTCCTCCACTGTCATACCCTGCACATCTCCTTTGACTGTCTCAGAGGAGGTGAAGGGTCTAATTCTCAGGTACCCCTGGAGGTTGTCCTTCTCCACCTCCCCGGAACTCTCTATCTCCTGAAGTTGAAAATGATACAATTCTCATACCTGTTCCTCAGGATTCTGGCATCATTGACACGGCCAGGATACCCCACGAAGGTGTTTATGAACCTGGCCTTCGCGTCACATAAACCTTGCAGCTGCAGAATCAGAAGCAACTTTATTGTCACATCACAGGTTTACAGGTGAAACTAATTCATCAGTGGGTTAATAATTTTTTGAGGCCCCATCGTTTATGACATTTCCATAAAGAAAGGGGAGAATAAGAACAGTGCAAAGGGGAAGAAAAAATCTACATATTGTTTTACACATAGTAGGCTACTTGATAAGACATAAGGTGATACCTGTATGGAAGGGAAGACCTTTCGGTTCATATACTCCTGGCAGTGTGGTCCAGAGGGGAGCTTTATGCGTATATGGCACCCATCGATGGCACCAACACATTTGAGGAACACTGGACTGTTGCCCAGGCCTTCAAACCCTCGCCCAACCTCTGCCAGCTCATGAGCAGCAGGGAACCGGATGACCTATTGTTAAACAAAAAAACATGATTATTTAATTACTGCAATGCATATCCGTTTCTTAAGAGTTGTGTCATATACAGTATGTTTCAATGAGTGTGTTGTTTGTTGTTCTTGTTGTTCTCGTTTTGTATGTTGAAGCATGTGTATTTGGAACATACATTACATACAATACATTCACACACACACACTCACACACACACACACACACACACACAGATATTGCACTTGCACTTATACACAAAACAAAAAATAAGTATCTAAATAAGAAAAAAATAAAATAAAACATTTGTGTAGTTCTTTAGTTTTCAGTTCTGTTTCTTTTCCTCTTAGACTGGACAAATTCATTCTTTCTGCCCCTAACTATATACGTAAGTCTTTCCAGTCCAATACAGTTCATAATTTCCTTTTGCCACATCCTCAGTGTTGGAGCGTCTGTGTTTTTCCAGCATATAGCGCAACAGCTCTCCTTGCTTGAAGAAGTCCAAAATCCAAGATTTTTGTCTGGTTCATTGTCTGTAGAAGGTTCTTTGGATATATTCCAAGTATACAGAGTTTTGCGTTTAGCGGAACTGTAGTTCTAGATATTTCCGACAGACACGTTATAACTCCATTCCAAAATATTTTCATTTTAGGACACTCCCACATACAATGAAATAGAGTACCTTTCTCTGTTAAACATTTAGTACAAACATCTGGAATACTAGCGAAAATATGATGGAGTTTAACAGGAGTTATATACATTCTCATTAACCATTTATATTGAAGTAGTTTAAACCTTGTGTTCATGGTCTGTTTTTGTGCTTTTAAACATGCCTGTTTCCTGTCTCATCAATGTCTTCTTGAATGTCTAGTTTCCAAGCATTTAATTTGTCTATTGTTGAATCAGTACTGTAGTCAACTAACAGTTTATAGTATACCGATATGCCTCCCTTCTCTTCTGAGATCAATGTTTTCTCACGTTTTGATAGGGGTGGTATATACATTATCCGGACATATTTTAACTGTACATATTTAAAAAAATGTTTATTTGCGATTTGGTATCTTTGACATAAGTGTTCAAATGAGAGCATCACTCCATCAGTATAAAGGTCCATTATTTTCTTGATACCTTTGTTGTTCCATAGCTTAAAACCTCAATTTTTGGCAGGTACAAACTGGTCATTGCCCCATATGGGAGTGAACTGGGATAGTGTAGGCATACCACCCATGTGTTTATGGGCGGCATACAGAACTGATATTGTGTTTTTGAGGAAAGGATTTTTTGTACGTTTTTTATTGTTTTAACATCTGAGGAGTATAGAGCGTCGCAGTCCCTCCCACTTTCAGAACGACGAGTGGCCCAGGAAATGAAATGCAATGCATTTCTCCCATAGGATTTTCTTTTAAGTATTTATTTAAAGACGGTTACGCCGCGGACAAAGCCAACTCGGATCGTGACAAATCATGACAATGAACACAATGTTTTGGGCCGATCAAATAATTTATAAGAAGAAAAACAAAACAAATAGTGTTTATTTTCTTCTTTCTAATGATTTGATCGGCCCAAAATATTGTGTTCATTCAATTTAACTTTAATTAACTTTAACTTTAATTCATCAATAGATCGACTCTGACGGTATTACTTCCGGTTTAACAACATAAACATCCGGTACTAGCTTCACCCCGAGTCACACTATTAGCGGTATTACCGGATTGACTGCCCGTCAATCACGGCAACAGAGATGGTTTGGATGTATTGATTGAATTCGTACCAAGTGTACCAGTGCCCTCGATCATCTACAATCTTAAATGAATTACACTACTAGAAAATAAATACAGAAAAACACATCTGTGTGTATATACAATACAAACTCAGACGCAAATCGATGAAACATCTGCCCAATACATTTACATGTTTCCCAATATTACGTCGAATGCCTAATTTTTTAAATGGCATTTGATACTGCAGAATGTAGATATAACAATAAATCATTAGTACATGAACAAATGTTTGATTAAGATACTAGGAATTGAACAAACAGCTTTTTTTATTAAAATGACTTCAGTCCTCCAACTCCATATCCAACTCTAAATAAATACAAAAAAAGAAAAGACTACGGTTACAATACAGCAATTAAAATTTTGCCTATGATAAAAATTACAAGTCGAGCCTCTGCTAATACCTTCTCCAAAATCCAAATCGGATGCCAGCTCCTCCAAATCACCTCCGGGATTGTCCGTAGCTAAATAGTCATAGAAATATAGAATCACATGTCAATTGCGTTTATTAAAAATGTCTATATGTCGTCTAGCAGAATTCATTTAATGCAAATACCTGCTTCGACTTCAGCCGCCGCCGCAGCACCACCACCAACATTGTCCATGGCTAAATATTCAGAAAATAGAAATCATGTCAATTCCCAGTTAATACAATTATGTGATTAAATAGAGTCTTATCCTGTGAACTACGTCTCTGCGTCTCAGTCTTGCACTCTCACACCAACTACGAAAACAACCCATGCACATAGGCCCCGACGCCCGTCACTCAATCCCAATCCTAAAAGTCCCACCTCCAAATCACTCCTATTGGCTGAAGCCATAGCCGCCGCTACACTATAAACAGAAATTCAATAAACCTATGATAATTATATAACCTCTGCTAAGTATCAGCTTACCTCCTTCCATTCCCTCCTCAAACATGTCCGCGTCCAGAGCTAAAGTTTAATAATCATAAAATAAAATCGTGTTATATTATACCCAATTAAGAATCAACCTATTCTAGGAATTATAAATGCATCTTACTTTCAAACATGGACACGCAGGAGGCACAGGTCACAGGCTTTGGTGGCCTTCTCTCGATAAACTTTATGTTTTTCGACACCACCAAATTGGCATCCTCGATTTGTTTAATTTTTTTCTCCAAAAATGTCAATTGACAGGTAAGGCTGTTGTGGTGGCTCACAACAGCCGAACCAACAGACAGCACGTTGTGTGCCAGATCGGCCCGGCTCACAGCCGTGTCGTTAACTCTATGCTGTAAAAGAAACAAACCAACCAAAACACAAATATATTAAACCACCAGATACAAGGGGTCGTGAGAATTAGAAAAATATTTGAACTCGACATTTACTGTTAAAACTTACCGTCAATAGCTCAAACTGATCTCCTATGATGGAGGACCTTTCACGGGGGTTTGGGACTTGTCATTGTGTTTTTGTTGTCTAGACTCTAGACTGGTGCGCGGTTCTTCATTTTAAACTGAAATACATGGCATTCATGGATATGAAAAGGGTTGAAAATCAATGTGCCTGAGAGTAAATGACTGAAAAGGCTGGAATAAATGATAAACTTGTAAGCCTGTTTCTAGCTTTTTCACATGAATAACGATTCAACTATCTCTACACCTGCACAGAACTCACAATATCTGGACTGCATTTTTTCTGGAAAATATGTACTCTGTGCCCAGTAAAACAAACGTTTATACAACAATCACAAACAGCATTAACAGCAGTATAATTATTCGGGAGATTATATTATGATGCTCATTTAATACACACAAATACATAATATACTATAGTTAGTGTAGTTGAACATGGGTGTGTGAGGGAAATAGCAGACAGAACATACCGGTAAGATTTCCCCCCCCACTTTATTTAATAATTAATTCCCATTCCCAGCAGCAGCTCTTGATCCTGTAAGAGTGAATAAAAGAAAGAAGAACGTTTTCAGACAACATTGTAGCGATCGCCTATCACTCGCATACAAATACATAGTCATTATATTTCAATAATATAGCCTACCCAAACTAAATGAATGACTCACCATGACCGCCGCATGAAGGGCAAGGAGGTACTGAACTCCAGACAGCCTTTCTGTCGCTTCAACGCTGTGTTCCGGAGCTCGAGGGAGGCGAGCTTCTCACGAAGCCGCCCTCACTGCTCTTCCATGGCTACAATCTCGGCCGTTACCTGGCGGCCCACGTCAGTGATTTTCTCCGCCATTTCCGACCTCTCCACTGTCAGACATCGATACTTATACTAAAAAAACAATAACATTAAGTCGACCTGCATGTATTAACAGGATGCAGAATTGGATACGTTTTCAGAATTATGGAAATATGGTTGATAAGCCGGTTACTATAGGCTGAAATGGCACCGAGGAATATAATGTACACTATTAAACACATGTGTGTATTTCTTCATTTAATATTTTTGTGTGGATGTGTGAATGATAAATACTTACATGGATCAAAGACATTTGGTCACGAAGCTTTTCTCCTTTGACGGAGTTGGCCCGGGTGATCTTGGAAGGAGAGGAGAGTGGAGACGACATTCTTCCTTGTAATATATTTTGGTGTGTGCAAAGTAGCGCAACAATGATCTTGCCTATATAGGCTTAATTATAATTAGTTGCAGCTGGTTCCACAGGTGAAGCAAGTGTGTGTGTGTGTGTGTGTGTGTGTGTGTGTGACTGGACTTTTTTATCCCCTTTTTTCTTTTAAAAGAACGACACCGTTCACCAACAAAACAACGATAGTTTATTTAGGAGATTAATTAATTATTATCATATTGGCATAATAAACGTACGTTTACATTGCCAAAGCAAAAGTGGAATAAAAACAACTTCATGAAACAATAACATAAAGGTGTAAACAGAGCTGTTACATTAACACTTGAGTAATACTTTATGAAACTATAAAGATTATGCTTTTTCTGTCTGTCTGTCTGTCTGTCTGTCTGTCTGTGTCTGTCTGTCTGTCTGTCTGTCTGTCTGTCTGTCTGTCTGTCTGTCTGTCTGTCTGTCTGACAGACAGACAGACAGACAGACAGACAGATCGTCTGTCTGTCTGTCTGTCTCCGTCCGTCCGTCCCTCCCTCCCTCCCTCCCTCCCTCTCTCTCGCTCTCTCTCCGTCACTCCCCCCCCTCTCTCTCTCTCTCCCTCCCGCCCCCCCTTCTCTCACTCTCTCTCCGTCCCTCCCACCCTCCTCTCTCTCTCTCTCTATCTCCGTCCCTCCCTCCTCTCTCTCTCTCTCCCTCCCTCCCTCCCTGGGCGCGTTCGGCTATGCGCACCGGGAATGTGGTCATTTTGTTGAGTGTGGTGGGCGGTGATGTCACAGAGTGTGTTCAGTGTGCCTAATTTACGAACGATCAGTTACAACACACCATTCACACTGAGCAGCCCTCAGGGTAGGGTTGCTCAGGGTAGGGTAGGGTTGCTCAGGGTGCGTGCACTCGGCACACCCGGTGCGCAGTGCACTGGATTTTAGAAGGACAACGCACCGAGTGCACTGAATAAACGAACGACAATAGAGCACACCAGTGCGTTCAGGGCGCATTTCCGAACACGCCCTTAATATACATGCACACTTATTTTTCTCCTCGATGTTGCGACATGCACTCAATGTAATGACGTACGTAGGGCTGCCCTGGAGGCCGCCCTAGTAGTTTGAAGACGCATGTTGCCCGCTGCACAGCCATTCAGAGTTTTCTAACGTTTGTCACAGCTTGAAACAATAGGAATGACCGACCTTGGATGCATATCAATGGTGATGCCAGGTCCATATTGGTCGAGTCGACTGTATGGCTGATGGATTTATGATGATAAACCAATTCAATTTCAGAGATGACGTTTGCAAGGTAAATGCACAATTAAACACTAAAACACTAACACTAAAGTTTGCCCATACAGTTGATATACAGTATGTGGGTATATTAGGTCTACATTTAAGAGGTTATTTCAATCAGTGATCGCGACATAGCCCCTATAGTTGAAATATCCACAGCACATCGCTGGACATAGGCATTAGTCCCACACTACACAAGATGTGCACGCCTAACTGCTATTCACTAGTTGACGTGTGTGCATGGGCTGCCTACTTCAGATAATAATTTTATACATAATTCCCTCCCTAGGGAAATATCCTCCCATTTTGCCCAGAATAGCAGATCTACAAGCTCATGAAATCAATGAAAAGCTTCCATCTGCAACACAATTTTATACAATGGCCGGTATACTATCTCTCTTTGTGTTCGTCCAGCCATATCTATTCTAGACTTTATACACTGTTGTTCACATCCAAGATCATCAAAGGAACACTTACACACACACACACACACACACACACACACACACACACACACACACACACACACACACACACACACACACACACACACACACACACACACACACACACTATATAATAAGTGTGTGTGTGTGTGTGTGTGTGTGTGTGTGTGTGTGTGTGTGTGTGTGTGTGTGTGTGTGTGTGTGTGTGTGTGTGTGTGTTCGTGTGTGTGTGCGCGCGAGTAGCCGACTTATCCCGTGCTTAAACCTTCATACGTTCAGTTATTTTTGGCAAGGCAAAACTGGTCACCCTTGTCTGGGTCCTGTATGGGTTCTGTATGGGCTAAGTGGGCCTGGGTTAGAACTGGTCACTCGATCATGTCTGGGTCCTATATAGGTTATGTATGGGCTAAGTGGGCATGGGTTAGAACTGGTCACTCATGTCTGGGTCCTATATAGGTTATGTATGGGCTAAGTGGGCCTGGGTTAGAACTGGTCACTCGATCATGTCTGGGTCCTATATAGGTTATGTATGGGCTAAGTGGGCATGGGTTAGAACTGGTCACTCATGTCTGGGTCCTATATAGGTTATGTATGGGCTAAGTGGGCATGGGTTAGAACTGGTCACTCATGTCTGGGTCCTATATAGGTTATGTATGGGCTAAGTGGGCATGAGTTAGAACCATCGCTTTTCTCATTCTCTGTCTTACTGGTTATTATTTATCACTAAATGAGTGGTTATTATTATACATTTATCACTAATTGACACTGCAGGGTAATAATAATGTGTGTGTTATCCCTGATTGTGTATGGCATAACACCAATAACTAAACTAGGCTACCAGGATAGCGCTACCGACGTCGGCTCACCCCTGCCCATAGCCTATAGTTAGTGTTTGATGACAACCAGCATATCTCCCATCTATGTGCTCAGACATACAGGCAGGTACATGGACATAATCCCACGCTCTTAGCATGGGACTCTCTCTCTCTCTCTCTCTGGTAAGGGGCCCAGGTGTTGGTGACCTGTTCTAACCCATGCCAACTTAGCCATGAATAACCCACAAGGGACCCAGGTGTGGATGCCCAGTTCTTACCCATGCCCACTTAGCCCATACGTAACCCATATGGGACACAGACATGTGTGCCCAGTTCTAACCCATGCCCACTTAGCCCATATATATCCCACAAGGGACCCATACATGGTGACCAGTTCTAACCCATGCCCACTTGGCCCATTTGTAACCCATATCGAACCCGCAATATTTGCCCAGTTCAAGCCCATGCCCACTTAGCCCACATAGAACCTACCTGGAACCCAGTATAATTGCCCAGTTCTAGCCCATGCCCACTTGGTACCCATAAACACACATACACCCCATACGGTGCCCACATGGACATGTTAGCTGGGCACACACACACACACACACACACACACACACACACACACACACACACACACACACACACACACACACACACACACACACACACACATTCAATATCATCACTTCAGTATAGAACTATAAATGTTCCATAATGTTGTTATCAAGTGTTGATGCAAGTAACCTCATTTATACTTATTTGTTATAGATACCATGGATATAACTGGATATAAGTGAGCCAGAAAAACGTAAGTTTTGTAACATTGTAATAATCTTTCTGATATACATTGTGTAGCTGTGCAAGATGACACTTTTTTTATTTCCAAACTCATCATCTTCACTACACTGACTGCAGCAGTATCAGGCTAAAGTAGTCGATCCCAAACAATCCCCTGATCATCACAAAAGCGAGTCCGAATCTGAGTTTTACATGGTTCGTTGCACTCCCTCTGGTGTTGTGGGTGTGGACTTCGTTAAGCTGTGTCATGGTCTGCTGTAGGGTCTACCTGTGGAACTTGTAAATCTATGTTAATATGTTACTGATCATTGTCACATGTTTCACATTGTCACAGCTCTCCCGAAAAGAGTGACAATTGTCTGGCTTCAAAATGAGAAGGTTGGTACTGCTTTAGTTTGTTTTATAATTATATTTAACCAAAAAACAATATAGCCTACATATTGTGCAGGATAAGTTACAAGCCAGAAGGTTATTATATTTGCTAAAATAAATGTTCTCCCCCCCCCCCCCCCCACACACAGAATGAAACAAAAATCATCTTCATTAACATGTTGTCAGAAACTGGGCTGTCACACATTGAAAGCACCAGTTTTTTATCCCCCAAATGGGTTCCACAGGTGAGTTTGATTTGATGAGCTTCCACTGATTCTATCACAAAAAACGAACCTAACCTATAAACAACCTCTCAATGCGTGTGACACATTGAGAGATTGTAGATCGCCTACATCCAGTTATTTTATTCAAGCATTTGATGTACTCAAACTAGCAATGTGTTCAAAAGCATCTCCCATAAAACTAATGGTGTGGAACTTAAAACCTCAATCTGCTCCTTTCACACTCACAAATCGCAAATCAAATTAGGACACAATTGTTCAGTCAACATGACATTGTATTTTATTTGAATTTCTTTGTTGAACTATAGATGGTAGACCATGATGAGGTGATGAGGGGAATAACCAGGAATCTTTTCAAAAAGATATAATTCCAAAAACTGTTTTGACATCAACTAATGACTTTACTTTGGGCATTTCATTCTAGACAAAAACTGTAAAATGTAACTACTTTCATGGATACGCATGAAAATCATATAACATTGATATTTTCACCGACAGATGGAGGTGTTAGTGTAGTGGATGCATCAGTGGCTGGACTGGGCGGATGCTGCATGCACAAGGAATTCACACTGTAATGTTCAACACCTACTCAGACTCTTTCATAACATCATATGTCACATCTTGTTTTTACATTTATTCAAATAAATCGACAACTTTGCGCTTTGTGTGTTTCTCTGTGTGTCTCAAGGGACCTGCATAAACAAAAAATTGCAGGGAGATTTATCTGTGCTGCCCTTAATAGGCAGTAAATCCTTTTTTTATTTCATATCATTTTATTTCAGCATCCATTGTCATATTTGACATTAAACAATTAATAACATCAGTTGTCTGATTTTCTTGTCTGACTTAATGCAATGTTACTATTGACCACTTGATGGCGCCTTTACATTGACAGGGCTGAAGTTTACAATTCCACCTGCAGGGGAGCTGACAATAGCGGTTTAAATCAATAATGATACAATTATGTTGCAAACATTTTAACACAATATATAATAGTTAATGATGACTAATCATTAGCTTACTAGACTTAAGCCCCGTTCACACCAAGGAAGCTAGAAGCAGCTTCTTGCTTCGTGGTCCCATGTTATCTCTATGCATACCAGCTTATATATATAACATAAATACCGCACGCAGGCCACATAGTCCTAATAAGCTCTGGCCTGACAGCGTGTCATTTGTTCGAGTGTCCCATTTATGACGCAAAAAACAAATCTTAAAAATAAAACGAGGTTCAAGGTTGTGTAAAATAATGGGTACTGTCATTGATTGATATAAAAGAAAATTCAGAGTGATGTGACCTTATAATTGGCTAGCAATCTTACTGTCACGATACCAATACAATAAAACACATTATGCGAGTTCAGCCCACAAACAACATAACGATTGCGGCAACCACACTGCAATTTTTGCACAATTGCGAATTTTCTAGTTTTGTTTTGTCCCTCTCTTTTTATTTTAAGAATGATTATTTTACTTAATAAAACTTATTTTGGAAATATATATATATATATAAAAAAAGAGGACTTCTACCAAATTGGCGGTAACATGAATTTAATTCCAGATACTCTTGTATAATGATGTGTATGTGTAACTTTCGAAATTAACTATTTATTTGATATAATTTTGCAGACTATCCAAATGTCATTGGGGCTATAGACTGCACCCACATTAAAATAAAAAAGCCTGCAG
The DNA here is from genome assembly GCF_964188405.1 of Protomyctophum parallelum. Taxonomy (NCBI): domain Eukaryota; kingdom Metazoa; phylum Chordata; class Actinopteri; order Myctophiformes; family Myctophidae; genus Protomyctophum; species Protomyctophum parallelum. Next base: position 8,562,148 of record NC_139698.1, on the reverse strand, counting down.
GTGACCATGAGGGGGATTTTGTAAATCGCAAGTGGTACCACAGCATCAATGTTCAAGTAAGAATGACTCATTGTTCATGTTAAATATACATGAATTACATAGGCTATACATTCAATTAACTTAACACAAATTATTTTACCGTTTCAGATGATATGTGATGCAGACCTTATCATCAGCAATGTTGTGGCACTGTGGCCAGGGTCGGCACATGACGCCAGGATATTTAGATCCTGCACTCTGGGACAGAGATTTGAACTAGGTATATAGTAGGCCTACCTCACACAATTAGTTTCCAACGTTTTATCCTGCTATATATGCAGTCCTAATTATTGCATTATTGTTCTCAGGTGAATTCCCAGGCTACCTCCTAGGAGATAAGGGCTATCCTTGTGAACCCTACCCCTACCTCCTGACCCCATTCCCAAATCCTCAGACCCCTACAGAACGGAGATATAATTATGCTCACGCCAAAACAAGGGCACGAATTGAGATGACCTTTGGGGTGCTGAAGGGCCGGTTTCATTCTCTCACCCACCTCAGAGTCACCCCGGACAGGGCATGTGACATAATTATAGCATGCTCTGTCCTCCACAACATTGCCAGAATAAGAAAAGAGAGGGTTCCCACAGTGGTGGAGGACAGGGACTGGGATGACATCCCACACCATTACCCTGACAACCCTGAGGGGACAGTTGTCAGGGAACGAATTGCACATGGACATTTTCTATGATCCCCCCACCCCCCCCCTCTTCTTCATGCCTGTTTTCTGTTATTTTATGTATTTGAATGTCACAAACCTTTCAGTATAGGCCTAAAGCATACTTTATGTTATCCTTATTTGCACCAATAAATACTGAGAGAGATGACATTGACATGCATTTATTTATTTTATTTTATTCAGCTGTTGTATCCTATAGGAGAGAGGAGAAAATATGATTAATACATTGTGTTACAGTCATGGTTTCAGTGTGCATTTAAATTATGACCATACTTGCTGTCTCCATTGCCTCAATTTCAGGTCCAACTTCCTCATTTTCTTCCTCCTGTATTCTAAATTGACCTCACCCAATTCAATTTGCGTTCTGAGGTGTTTAGCGTACAAATTCCTCACAGTCTGTGAAGTCTGTTAAACACATATCAATTAGTACAGCATGCAGCAGGAATTGGAGGTGAATGTCCTTAAGTTATATAGGCCAACTCACTGTATTGGCCCGCTGGCTGTCATATGGCTGCAGGTATGGTTCCTCCTGTTAGGAAATTATATTTTATATGACAACCACATCACTGACTTCTAAAAATATATTTATTTAATAATGATAGACAATCTGACATGATACCTCCACCACCGACACAGTCTCCTCATCCCCCCCCCCCCCCCCCTCCCGTCCTCCTCTTCAGAAAAGCCCTCAATCTGCAGATTCAATAGAACAGTGGAATTTAGGGTATTGACCTAGTCTTGACAGGTGCATGTCTTTAAATTCGAATACTCACTGGGGCTCCTTAATTCTGGAGGCTCAATCAAAATGTCAGACCTTTGCATCAGCCAGTCCACATAATACCACTGAATGGTGTTGATATGTTCTGCATGTGCAGCAGTAGGGTACTGAACAAATGTATATACCGACCTGCTACAAAAGAGGTAGACTGCTCGGGGGGCATAGAGTCTGTGGCTGTCCCCCCCTGGATCCCTTCCACCACAGGCCTGCCTTTATTTAAGGCTAGGGCCAGGTCCTCTGCTGGGGTGTAGTCTTGTGTGGAAGGGCCACTGCCCGTGCCACAAACATAATATTTCTTTTGTATTGCTAAAAATAATAAAAGTGAGCAGCATATAAGTGAATAAGTGATTTATCCTTCAATTGTACATTTTATATTGAGACTGCAGGCACAATTTACAATTTACAATTTAGGCATTTAGCAGACGCTCTTAATCCAGAGCGACTTACATTTAAGCAGGAACAAAAGCATGGGAATACATCACATAAAAGCATTTATCATGAAACATGCGTAAGCTAAGAAAGTAACAGTGGAATATCTATATAATGAAACTATACAGACACTATACATATAAATTATACATATTTACTACTATGCTATACATATGTACTATGGCGTGCTATGACTATATACAATACAATTATAGTGCTGTCTACATAACATGCTATAAGTCTGTCAACTTGTATAATTAACTTTGCTGAATTGCATAGGAAAATAACCCAGCTAACATATTGGCATATGTTAATTAAACTTACATCAACTCTATCTGCATGACTGGCCATCAAATGCCTGCCCATTGCAATTACACCGTCGTAAGTCCTGCCGTTTGGACATAATGCGCATAGAATGTGCGAGTCTTGCATTGGAACATGCCCTCTTCCCATTTGGTATCGGGTCATCATTGGCCAAGCATGCTCATGATGATAATGGTTTCCTAATTGCCATTCTGTAGCAAAACTGTCGTAGCAACTTGGGCAGGACATCCTGGCATGCGGGTTTCCGCAGGTCCTCCTGTGGACCGTGAGAAACTCAGGGTTCCGACACTGCAAAGCGCAAGTGGGGCACCGAGACATTTGGGATGTGGATGCTGTTGCTTTGAGAAAGAAAACCTCTGCACATCTGACGAGAAGCCCCTGAGGCCCCTGAGGCACTTACCATTCTGTAAGATAGTCTGTGTATGTTTCACTTTGCACTGCTCCCATGTTCTCCTTACACCTCTTTTGTTTGTGCTGTACATTAATAAGTTCATATGAATTAAATAGTGAATGACTTCCCAAAATGCAATCCATTACAGCCATGTCGGCTGTAGGCCTGTAGGTTATGTGCCTTCCACTCAGTCTCAAATTATGATGGAATAACACATTCTGAAAAATCGGTATTGCCATGCCATGCAATCGTGACACTACAGTGCATGCAGACAGATAGAGACAGACTTAATGTAATGTCAACATTTCATGGCGCATAATACAGCATGTAGATTAGTAGGATATAATTCCATACCGTACCGAATCCGGAGCGCACTCGCCTATTAGTTTGGCGTTTGCATTGCACAAATGCGCTCAGTGCGCTATTTTGAGAAAGTGCCCTTAAAGTTTAAGCCCGTTTGGAACTATAGCTCACCCTCCACAACTCGGGGCTATAGGTTCACTGAATTATATATTTATTAGATTAGATTAGATTAGATTCAATTTATTGTCACTGCACATAGTATACAAATACTTTGACAATGAAATGAATAGTGGCGTCCAACCAGAGTGCAATACAGTAATGCAATAATGGGAATAAATACACTTGTTGTTGAATGTACAGAATGTACAGTATGTACAGTAATATATAACTAATATGTAACTACTTTCATGGATACGCATGAAAGTCATATAACATTGATATTTTCACCGACAGATGGAGGTGTCAGTGTAGTGGATGCATCAGTGGCTGGACTGGGCGGATGCTGCATGCACAAGGAATTCACACTGTAATGTTCAACACCTACTCAGACTCTTTCATAACATCATATGTCACATCTTGTTTTTACATTTATTCAAATAAATCGACAACTTTGCGCTTTGTGTGTTTCTCTGTGTGTCTCAAGGGACCTGCATAAACTAAAAATTGCAGGGAGATTTATCTGTGCTGCCCTTAATAGGCAGTAAATCCTTTTTTTTATTTCATATAATTTTATTTCAGCATCTATTGTCATATTTGACATTAAACAATTAATAACATCAGTTGTCTGATTTTCTTGTCTGACTTAATGCAATGTTACTATTGACCACTTGATGGCGCCTTTACATTGACAGGGCTGAAGTTTACAATTCCACCTGCAGTCGGGAGCTGACAATAGCGGTTTAAATCAATAATGATACAATTATGTTGCAAACATTTTAACACAATATATAATAGTTAATGATGACTAATCATCAGCTTACTAGACTTAAGCCCCGTTCACACCAAGGAAGCTAGAAGCAGCTTCTTGCTTCGTGGTCTTATGTTATCTCTATGCATACCAGCTTATAACATAAATACCGCACGCAGGCCACATAGTCCTAATAAGCTCTGGCCTGACAGCGTGTCATTTGTTCGAGTGTCCCATTTATGACGCAAAAAACTAATCTTAAAAATAAAACGAGGTTCAAGGTTGTGTAAAATAATGGGTACTGTCATTGATTGATATAAAAGAAAATTCAGAGTGATGTGACCTTATAATTGGCTAGCAATCTTACTGTCACGATACCAATACAATAAAACACATTATGCGAGTTCAGCCCACAAACAACATAACGATTGCGGCAACCACACTAGAATTTCTAGTTTTGTTTTGTCCCTCTCTTTTTATTTTAAGAATGATTATTTTACTTAATAAAACTTATTTTGGAAATATATATATATATATATATATATATATATATATATATATATATATATATATAAAAAAAGAGGACTTCTACCAAATTGGCGCTAAGTGGTAACATGAATTTAATTCCAGATACTCTTGTATAATGATGTGTATGTGTAACTTTCGAAATTAACTATTTATTTGATATAATTTTGCAGACTATCCAAATGTCATTGGGGCTATAGACTGCACCCACATTAAAATAAAAAAGCCTGCAGTTGACCATGAGGGGGATTTTGTAAATCGCAAGTGGTACCACAGCATCAATGTTCAAGTAAGAATGACTCATTGTTCATGTTAAATATACATGAATTACATAGGCTATACATTCAATTAACTTAACACAAATTATTTTACCGTTTCAGATGATATGTGATGCAGACCTTATCATCAGCAATGTTGTGGCACTGTGGCCAGGGTCGGCACATGACGCCAGGATATTTAGATCCTGCACTCTGGGACAGAGATTTGAACTAGGTATATAGTAGGCCTACCTCACACAATTAGTTTCCAACGTTTTATCCTGCTATATATGCAGTCCTAATTATTGCATTTTTGTTCTCAGGTGAATTCCCAGGCTACCTCCTAGGGAGATAAGGGCTATCCTTGTGAACCCTACCTCCTGACCCTATTCCCAAATCCTCAGACCCCTACAGAACGGAGATATAATTATGCTCACGCCAAAACAAGGGCACGAATTGAGATGACCTTTGGTGTGCTGAAGGGCCGGTTTCATTCTCTCACCCACCTCAGAGTCACCCCGGACAGGGCATGTGACATAATTATAGCATGCTCTGTCCTCCACAACATTGCCAGAATAAGAAAAGAGAGGGTTCCCACAGTGGTGGAGGACAGGGACTGGGATGACATCCCACACCATTACCCTGACAACCCTGAGGGGACAGTTGTCAAGGAACTAATTGCACATGGACATTTTCTATGATCCCCCCACCCCCCCCTCTTCTTCATGCCTGTTTTCTTTTTCCTTTTTGTTATTTTATGTATTTGAATGTCACAAACCTTTCAGTATAGGCCTAAAGCATACTTTATGTTATCCTTATTTGCACCAATAAATACTGAGAGAGATGACATTGACATGCATTTATTCATTTTATTTTATTCAGCTGTTGTATCCTATAGGAGAGAGGAGAAAATATGATTAATACATTGTGTTACAGTCATGGTTTCAGTGTGCATTGAAATTATGACCATACTTGCTGTCTCCATTGCCTCAATTTCAGGTCCAACTTCCTCATTTTCTTCCTCCTGTATTCTAAATTGACCTCACCCAATTCAATTTGCGTTCTGAGGTGTTTAGCGTACAAATTCCTCACAGTCTGTGAAGTCTGTTAAACACATATCAATTAGTACAGCATGCAGCAGGAATTGGAGGTGAATGTCCTTAAGTTATATAGGCCAACTCACTGCATTGGCCCGCTGGCTGTCATATGGCTGCAGGTATGGTTCCTCCTGTTAGGAAAGTATTTTTTTTTTTTTTTTTTTTAAGATATTTTTTTGCGGCTTACGCCTTTATTGATTTTTTAAGGGATAGAAAGTAGGCTGACAGGAAACGGGAGAGAGATGGGGGGATGACATGCGGTAAAGGCCGTGTCGGGTCCGGGAGTCGAACCCGCGGCACACCGCGACTGGATCACCAGTCCGGTGCCCAGACCGTTACGCTACGGCCTGGGCTGGAAAGTATATTTTATATGACAACCACATCACTGACTTCTTAAAATATATTTATTTAATAATGATAGACAATCTGATATGATACCTCCACCACCGACACAGTCTCCTCATCTGCCCCCCCCCCCCCCCCCCCCCCCGTCCTCTTCAGAAAAGCCCTCAATCTGCAGATTCAATAGAACAGTGGAATTTAGGGTATTGACCTAGTCTTGACAGGTGCATGTCATTAAATTCGAATACTCACTGGGGCTCCTTAATTCTGGAGGCTCAATCAAAATCATGGCCCTTCCTGACACTGCAAGACAATAATGTCAGACCTTTGCATCAGCCAGTCCACATAATACCACTGAATGGTGTTGATTATGTTCTGCATGTGCAGCAGTAGGGTACTGAACAAATGTATATACCGACCTGCTACAAAAGAGGTAGACTGCTCGGGGGGCATAGAGTCTGTGGCTGTCCCCCCCTGGATCCCTTCCACCACAGGCCTGCCTTTATTTAAGGCTAGGGCCAGGTCCTCTGCTGGGGTGTAGTCTTGTGTGGAAGGGCCACTGCCCGTGCCACAAACATAATATTTCTTTTGTATTGCTAAAAATAATAAAAGTGAGCAGCATATAAGTGAATAAGTGATTTATCCTTCAATTGTACATTTTATATTGAGACTGCAGGCACAATTTACAATTTACAATTTAGGCATTTAGCAGACGCTCTTAATCCAGAGCGACTTACATTTAAGCAGGAACAAAAGCATGGGAATACATCACATAAAAGCATTTATCATGAAACATGCGTAAGCTAAGAAAGTAACAGTGGAATATCTATATAATGAAACTATACAGACACTATACATATAAATTACACATATTTACTACTATGCTATACATATGTACTATGGCGTGCTATGACTATATACAATACAATTATAGTGCTGTCTACATAACATGCTATAAGTCTGTCAACTTGTATAATTAACTTTGCTGAATTGCATAGGAAAATAACCCAGCTAACATATTGGCATATGTTAATTAAACTTACATCAACTCTATCTGCATGACTGGCCATCAAATGCCTGCCCATTGCAATTACACCGTCGCAAGTCCTGCCGTTTGGACATAATGCGCATAGAATGTGCGAGTCTTGCATTGGAACATGCCCTCTTCCCATTTGGTATCGGGTCATCATTGGCCAAGCATGCTCATGATGATAATGGTTTCCTAATTGCCATTCTGTAGCAAAACTGTCGTAGCAACTTGGGCAGGACATCCTGGCATGCGGGTTTCCGCAGGTCCTCCTGTGGACCGTGAGAAACTCAGGGTTCCGACACTGCAAAGCGCAAGTGGGGCACCGAGACATTTGGGATGTGGATGCTGTTGCTTTGAGAAAGAAAACCTCCGCACATCTGACGAGAAGCCCCTGAGGCCCCTGAGGCACTTACCATTCTGTAAGATAGTCTGTGTATGTTTCACTTTGCACTGCTCCCATGTTCTCCTTACACCTCTTTTGTTTGTGCTGTACATTAATAAGTTCATATGAATTAAATAGTGAATGACTTCCCAAAATGCAATCCATTACAGCCATGTCGGCTGTAGGCCTGTAGGTTATGTGCCTTCCACTCAGTCTCAAATTATGATGGAATAACACATTCTGAAAAATCGGTATTGCCATGCCATGCAATCGTGACACTACAGTGCATGCAGACAGATAGAGACAGACTTAATGTAATGTCAACATTTCATGGCGCATAATACAGCATGTAGATTAGTAGGATATAATTCCATACCGTACCGAATCCGGAGCGCACTCGCCTATTAGTTTGGCGTTTGCATTGCACAAATGCGCTCAGTGCGCTATTTCGAGAAAGTGCCCTTAAATTTAAGCCCGTTTGGAACTATAGCTCACCCTCCACAACTCGGGGCTATAGGTTCACTGAATTATATATTTATTAGATTAGATTAGATTCAATTTATTGTCACTGCACATAGTATACAAATACTTTGACAATGAAATGAATAGTGGCGTCCAACCAGAGTGCAATACAGTAATGCAATAATGGGAATAAATACACTTGTTGTTGAATGTACAGAATGTACAGTATGTACAGTAATATATAATAAAGGAAATAAATAGAAAAATAGACAATGAAGTATAAATATAAATGAGGAGTATGCATATATATACACACCCACCCACACAAGCCATAAGCCATAACATGCTAGTGTATGTATGGTGTGAGCATGAGAGTTCAGATGGGAAGGAGGAAGGGGGGACGGAAGTGTCATTGAAGAGGGGCAGAGTTCAGCAGGGAGACAGCAACAGGAAAGAAGCTGTTCCTGAGCCTACTAGTGAGGGAACCAATAGACCTATAGCGCCTCCCGGATGGAAGAAGGGTAAATGGTTTGGATGAGAGGGGTCTTTCAGGATGCCTCTCACCCTACGAAGACATCTTTGGAGCTGTAGATCCTCAATGGACGGGAGTTGGCTGCCAATGATGTACTGGGCCGTTTTTACTATCCGTTGCAGGGCTTTCCGATCAGACACTGTGCAGCTGTTGTACCACACTGAGATGCAGTTTGTCAAGATGCTCTCAGTGGTGCAGCGGTAAAAGTTCACCAGAATTCGGGGATCAAGGTGAGCCTTCCTCAGTCTCCTTAGGAAATATAGACGCTGCTGCGCCTTCTTGAACAGGGTGGAGCAGTTGAGAGCCCATGAGAGGTCCTCAGAGAGTTGAACACCCAGGAATTTGAAGCTGGACACCCGCTCCACCACCGCCCCGTTGATGTGGATCGGGGTGTGGTCACAGCAGTTAGTTCTCCTATAGTCCACAATTAGCTCCTTGGTCTTTGTGGTGTTGAGAGCCAAATTATTGTCAGCGCACCACGCGGCCAGGTGCTGGACCTCCTCCCTGTAGGCCGACTCGTTATTGTTCCTAATCAGGCCTACCACCGTGGTGTCATCCGCGAACTTGATGATGGTGTTGGAGCCTTGCACCGGAACGCAGTCAAAGGTGAAGAGGGAGTAGAGGAGAGGACTAAGCACACAGCCCTGTGGTACGCCGGTGTTCAGTGTCAGGGTGGAGGAGGTGTGATTATCCAACCTAACAGACTGGGGTCTGTTGGTCAGAAAGTCCAAAATCCAGTTGCAGAGTGTGGTGCTGATGCCAAGGTGGTGAAGTTTGATGACCAGTTTAGAGGGGATGATGGTATTGAATGCGGAGCTGAAATCAATGAACAGCATCCTTACATAGGTGTTGGTGAGTTCCAGGTGAGTGAGGGCAGTGTGAATTGCAGTGGAGATGGCATCCTCAGTTGACCTGTTGTGACGGTAGGCATACTGATGAGGGTCCAGGGTCGGGGGTAGGCAGGTTTTCAGGTGAGCCAGTACCAGCCTCTCTAGGCACTTGGTGATGATGGAGGTGAGTGCCACAGGGCGGAAGTCATTCAGGCATGTTGCTGGGGAATGCTTTAGTACTGGCACGATGGTAGCTGTTTTGAGACAGACAGGAATGACTGCCTGAGACAGAGAGAGGTTGAAAATATCACAGAAAACTCCTGCCAGCTGCTCAGCGCATGCCCTCAATACACGACCAGGAATGCCGTCAGGGCCCGCAGCCTTCCGTGCATTCACCCTACTCAGTGTGGTGCACACCTCACTGGTAGAGAGCGTGAGCGGATGGTCACCTGGTGGAACGCTGGATTTGGTGGGTCTCACTGTTGTCCCGGTCGAAGCGAGCATAGAAGTGGTTCAGCTCGTCGGGCAGAGAGGAGCTGCTTATGGACTTCGACTATAGGCCTATAGATATAATATGCTTTACAACTTACACATTCAATCTGTCGGCAATAGTTTGCCACGCTCTCTCCCTCGCCTTGTTAATCACGCTTGTGTTTCCCTTTTTTTAAATAATAGATCATTACATTTTCTTGCTCCTCAATGGTGAAAGCTGCAGCTCTCCCTGCAGATTTGCTCTCCTCGGTCATGATTGGTCAGGCTCAAGAAATCTATGATCGGCATCATGGCTTTTCAAGGAATGCGTGCACGTGCTTGTAAGCGAGGCTTGCTGATCCCGGCTCGCCAAATCCACCAATTCTGAGCCTCGCTTGGCTTTAGTGGAACGGAATAAACCAGGCTGTAAAGATCAGGATATAAAAAATGGCCTAAATCGCGGATTAGTTAATCCAAGATTCGTGAAACAGGCCCCTGGGTCGCAAAACCCGCAGCCGACACCACAACAACAACCTAACGTTAGGTTGCCGGTTGGGCATTTAAATACGTGATGACGATTGACGCAGAGCGTGAGGCTGCTGCGACGGTGGCCCCAAAGGCTCAATTCCAGCCGGCTACATATGCATTTCAACCATGGTATTAAATAATAAGCAAAACATCACCTCCTCAGAGACAGACACCCTTCCTCGTCCAACACCAGCAGACAGACTGACTGGAATCCCCATTCTCTGCAGCTATATACCCCCCATGGCCCGTTGACGTGCTTTGACCTCATGCACGAGCACCCTTATTTCCTCTGCAGAGAATCGAAGAGCCCGGCGTCTTTCTGGGATCTCCGCCATCATAATTGTAGCGGCCCTTGGTTTGTGAAAGAATACGATGTGGATGGTCTCAACGGGTGTTTATTTCAAACTATTAAAGTCAGCACAATTGTTCTAGCGGGAGGCACACACTACCTAAAGTAGCCTAAACCAGTGGTTCCCAAAGTGAGGTCCGGGGACCCCCAGGGGTCCTTGAGGGAGTTCCAGGGGGTCCCCAGCTAAATTATAGTTTGGAACCAAATGGACCCTTATGGGTCTGTAACTCTGAGAGTGTACAAATGGAACCAAATGGACCATCAGAGTTGATTTTACAATATGAATTGGGGGTCCCAGAGATAGAAATGCCATTAAATGGGGTTCTGTATACTAATGCATGTCAAACTGGTACTTGAAATTAAATTGGTTGAGAATCACTGTAAAAATCTTCTCTTATGGGGGTCGCTGGCATATATTTTATAATGGGCTGCTAATGTTGTTATGCTCATTTGGAAAACAAAATTCTACTTCAAAAGTTGTGGATAGCATACCATAAACAATAAGTTGAAGGGAAACTTCAAGGCGTAAATATAATATGTGTCTGATATATGTGTCTAAATGCAATGTATTGTTTTGGAAGCCTTTAAAAAGGCTGTTTTTTGAGAAAATCTTTTTAAGAAGAAGACACACCCCCTTCCACTCAGGGTCCTCACCTCACCCCCTAACAGTGTGTGAGGGGGTGTGACTTTCCCGCACAAGGTTGCAACATTGTATACTTTCCAGCGCGAGAAACTGTTGGTTGGGGTGCTCCCACACTCCAAGGATGAGAACCTGTCTGCTACCACATTGTGGCTATATTGTTCATAATCTGGTTAAGTACATAGATTGCTGATTGCAATGATTAAAAAAAACAAAGTGGTGATCCACACTACCTGCAGAGAATGCTGGCTGGGTAACAAAGAAAATCAGACCCGTCTGAACTGAGTGGTACTGTAGTGTACTGTACTGTACAATACAATCCCTCCTCCCTGGCGTGTGTGCGTGTGGGGGGGGGGGGGGGGGGTGTTGGTGTCTGGGGAGTCAGTATAGGTCCAGTAAAGAGTCTTAATTAAAATGTTTTTTATGATCTTAGGGTCATCGAAATAACATAAAAATAATTAGTTTTTCACTAAAAACATAGCCACTTAATGTGCCCAACAAATTAGTGTTTTTTGTGCAAAGCTATAAAGCTTGCAATGGATTCAGAATCATGGATGAAATGGATTCACAATCATGAAAATCCCCTATAGTTTGACAAATTTTAACTTTACCCCAACTTTCAACTCCTGTATTTACCTTAATCCACTAATTATTTATAATATATGTTATTTGGATAACCCTAAGGATCATTAACAAAACCTTGAACGATTACTATTGCAATTTATTTTGGGTCACACCCCTTTTTAGCTTAGATTGACTGGCCTATCTTTAGCCTCTTTTCTCCTCTTCCTGAAGCATTGATGAGATCGATTGCCCTCAGTGTCATCACCTGTGACGACCAGGTGAACTAGGTTGGCTAACGAGCTACAGACACTATATAAACTCTGGGCTGTGTGTGACCACCTTTCTGTCTTTCTTGAGCTTGAGTTGATGTGGCAGGTTCTCTGTCAGGTCCAGTGGTGTAATTAGTTTCTAGAGCGGTGCTGCTCAAAGTGGGGGGGTTGTTGGACTTCCAAAAAATAGCAGATATACAAGATCATAGTGCGTTATGTGACGTGCTATGATGGCGTAGATCTGCTATTAGCAGATATACAAGATCATAGTGCGTTATGTGACGTGCTATGATGGTGTAGATCTGCTATTTTTGAACATCTTTAACGAAAAATACCAGCAAGCTCACAATGTGTTGCATTACTTGGACACTTGGACAAATATGAACACAAATCTTCTGTCATGGGGTCCCTGGTACATCTTTTCAGATACGGCTCTGTGGCCACATACAGTACATCAATCTGGGGATCGCTTTTCTAGAAGGGAAGGAAAAACACACACTGGCAAGCCCTTCTGAATAAATATAAATAGTGTATTCACAGGTCAGGTGTGATTTCCATATCTCATGTTCCTCCAAACACAACTGATGTTTAATTATGCAGGGCTGATCTGCTCACTCTGCCAGGTTGGACACACCTGGACACAATCATCTGCAATCAAGCCAGCCCTATTTAAACCCCAGTTTGACTCCGAACTCCAGTTGTTTCTCCACTCAGAGCAGAACCAGATCAGAAACCAGTAGGCAGGATAACTGACTGTGTAGCGCACAGTTCTTCAGAACCACCACCATCTGATCTTATTAGAATAGAAGCTGCCATGCAGATCTGTGAACATCAACCCCTCCTGCATATTGCACACAACTTAATAAAATATCATGCAGAGTTGCAAGAAACTTTTAACAAACTTGTACACCGCTCCATTGTGCAGTGAAAATCCAGTGATGAACATACAACACGACGACCAATTTGACAACCTGTGTCATGCACGCTCAACTGTTTGTGAGCACATACAAAGTTAAAAAATGCCTTAGTGTCTTCCTGTCTGCAGTCACCAGTTGAACTTAAACCAGATGACCTGTTCTTTCCTTGAACACATTTGAAGTTGAGTTTCACTCAAACAGAAAACGGGTAAGCTTGATTTGAAATGTATTTATTATAAATTTAAATGACAGCTTTGCTGTAAACTTATTAAAAAAACAAAAACAAAAATGCCATTTAAATATAGAAAACAAAAAAGAAAAGGGTTTGATTGATTTACTTTATTGAAAAATACATTTCAAAAGGATAGAGTCACAAGAAAGCCGTTGTGGTCCTCTTGGGGAAAGGGGAAGGGGAGCAACAGTACAATACAGACAAAAACTAAAATACCTTTGTATTTTGCCAGGAGACAAAAAAACAAACATAACACAAAAACAAAAGCTTGTCCCTCTCCAGACTGCATGAACAGCGCTCGGTTTCTGCCCCCTCAATCGGTCTCCTCGGTTTGGTAGGTGGATGTCCATTTGGCTCCACACCTCAGTTTACATGAGAGCTGAGATGGTTCCTTGTAATTTTGGTTCCTTGTAATTGTGGGCCTTCTTCCTCCGTGGCCTCAAGGCTCCCATCCTACCTGGAGACGCAGGGGTTTCTCTCACAGGTCTTTCTCTCACACCTCCATCACCTGTGGCTGTGCTGGTACTAGTTGTTGATGTCAGTATGCCCCCTCTCTCTTCCTGGCCGGTCCATTCGCGCACCGTTTTCTCCCTCCATCCTTCTGCTGCTTCTCCTCTCCTCCTGTGCCTGCTGCTTCTCATTGAGCCTGGTGAATTCGCTGTAGCGTAGAGGTTTTACGGTGCTCCGTGTGCACACAGAGCACCGTAAAACCGTGAAGATCAGCGCCAGAGTCCTGGGCAGCAGACACTCTCTGGACCTAGAAATGTAAAGGTCTTGCCAGAATTGGTGATGCCATAGGTGAACAGGAGGGAGTTGCGTCCAGCTATGGTTTGCCTTTTTTGTCTTTTTTTAAAAGATATTTATTGGTTTTTTGAAGGGACAGACAGTAGGCTGACAGGAAACGGGAGAGAGATGGGGGAAGACATGCAGTAAAGGCCGTGTCGGGGCTCGGGAGTCGAACCCGCGGCACACTGCGACTGGATTACCAGTTGGGTGCCCAGACGGTTACGCCACCGCCTGGGCCTGGTTTGTCTGACCAGGTGCTGCGCTGTCCCCTGAAACGGCTGCTCCTGGCTGCCGTCTGGTCCGAACACCTTTGAGAAGGTGAACCTCTTTTCAACCCGGTTGGTTGGAGCATGGACAGTTACAGTTAGTGTCCTCCACTGTCATACCCTGCGCATCTCCTTTGACTGTCTCAGAGGAGGTGAAGGGTCTAATTCTCAGGTACCCCTGGAGGTTGTCCTTCTCCACCTCCCCGGAACTCTCTATCTCCTGAAGTTGAAAATGATACAATTCTCATACCTGTTCCTCAGGATTCTGGCATCAGAAGCAACTTTATTGTCACATCACAGGTTTACAGGTGAAACTAATTCATCAGTGGGTTAATAATGTTTTGAGGCCCCATCGTTTATGACATTTCCATAAAGAAAGGGGAGAATAAGAACAGTGCAAAGGGGAAGAAAATTATCTACATATTGTTTTACACATAGTACTTGATAAGACATAAGGTGATACCTGTATGGAAGGGAAGACCTTTCGGTTCATATACTCCTGGCAGTGTGGTCCAGAGGGGAGCTTTATGCGTATATGGCACCCATCGATGGCACCAACACATTTGAGGAACACTGGACTGTTGCCCAGGCCTTCAAACCCTCGCCCAACCTCTGCCAGCTCATGAGCAGCAGGGAACCGGATGACCTATTGTTAAACAAAAAAACATGATTATTTAATTACTGCAATGCATATCCGTTTCTTAAGAGTTGTGTCATATACAGTATGTTTCAATGAGTGTGTTGTTTGTTGTTCTTGTTGTTCTCGTTTTGTATGTTGAAGCATGTGTATTTGGAACATACATACAATACATTCACACACACACACTCACACACACACACACAGATATTGCACTTGCACTTGTATACACAAAACAAAAAAGAAGTATCTAAATAAGAAAAAATAAAACATTTGTGTAGTTCTTTAGTTTTCAGTTTTGTTTATTTTCCTCTTAGACTGGACAAATTCATTCTTTCTGCCCCTAACTATACGTAAGTCTTTCCAGTCCAATACAGTTAATAATTTCCTTTTGCCACATCCTCAGTGTTGGAGCGTCTGTGTTTTTCCAGCATAGCGCAACAGCTCTCCTTGCTTGAAGAAGTCCAAAATCCAAGATTTTTGTCTGGTTCATTGTCTGTAGAAGGTTCTTTGGATATATTCCAAGTATACAGAGTTTTGCGTTTAGCGGAACTGTAGTTCTAATATAGATATTTCCGACAGACACGTTATAACTCCATTCCAAAATATTTTCATTTTAGGACACTCCCACATACAATGAAATAGAGTACCTTTCTCTGTTAAACATTTAGTACAAACATCTGGAATACTAGCGAACATATGATGGAGTTTAACAGGAGTTATATACATTCTCATTAACCATTTATATTGAAGTAGTTTAAACCTTGTGTTTATGGTCTGTTTTTGTGCTTTTAAACATGCCTGTTTCCACTCTGTCTCATCAATGTCTTCTTGAATGTCTAGTTTCCAAGCATTTAATTTGTCTATTGTTGAATCAGTACTGTAGTCAACTAACAGTTTATAGTATACCGATATGCCTCCCTTCTCTTCTGAGATCAATGTTTTCTCACGTTTTGATAGGGGTGGTATATACATTATCCGGACATATTTTAACACATTGATTGCTAGAGTTTTCTATTTGCTCAGGCTTGGTGGTGCTGAGCGATTAACATTGGGACTTCTGAACTTTTTCGGGGCCCACAGCGAGGGGCCTCTTATAGCGAGAATCACACCGCATAAATCAAAAGGAAGCCAAACTAGTCCACTTCAATTTAAAAAAAAAATTATGATTCTACCATCTTCCATTCTGGAGATATTGACCTTTTTCTAACACCTGCTTTTCGCAGCACGCTGCTCTTTTGAAAAAACAGCAGAGATATGGAAGGTTGAAGTTGACAGACATTGACAGACAGATATAAAAATGAACACAAATAATATCATATACATACTACACACTGAATGAAAGCCCTGAATGTCTACTTTTAGGAGGAAAACAAATACACATGGTCCCATGTATAGTTTGTCAATAATGAATGAATGAATGAATAATGAATAATGAAAATCACACCCCTGTGAAGTGAGCAGTGCAATGTTGCGCAACATTGCACTGCTCACTTCACAGGGGTGTGATTTTCATTATTATTACAGTAGAAGTATTTTTCTTATGAAAGCAGAGAGTCTTCTGTTTCATACGGTATATAGTATGTACATTTCGCTATAGGCCTTATTTTGTGAATAATAGTTCTTCTGGTCCATGCATTTTCTGAAATCCTCTCTGGTGGGCGCAAGCTGCATTCAATAGCCAATTACTGACAAACTATATTTGTATATATTTGTATATTTGTTTTCCTCCTAAAAGTAGACATTCAGGGCTTTCATTCAGTGTGTAGTATGTATATGATAATAATTTATTTATGTTTATATCTGCCTGTCAATCTCTGTGACTTTAAACCTTTATAACTCGCTATGATAACTTCATGAGGAAATGCTCACTTCACAGGGGTGTGATTTTTATTATTATTACAGTATTAGTTTTTTTCTTATGAAAGCAGAGGGTCTTCTGTTTCATACGGTATATAATATGTACATGTCGCTATAGGCCTTATTTTGTGAATAATAGTTGGACCTGAACAACTGCATTCAATATCCTACTGACAAACTGTACATGGGATCAATATTATGTATTTGTTTTCCTCCTAAAAGTAGACAATTAGGGCTTTCATTCAGTGTGTAGTATGTATATGACAATAATTTATTTATGTTTATTTTTATATCTGCCTTCAGAACGATAGTATAAGGTGAGATGCGTTACTGGATCGGTGAGTTTAGTGGTTGAGGTTGACATGTCTGGACATGTTTGAGGAAAGAAGCACAGGAGAGAGAGATGATCAAATAACTGGCTGCTTTGTTGGACAACGCTATCTTCACTTTGTTTGGGCAAAGAAGCAGAGATCAGCGATGGAAAAGAGTTTTATCCACGGCAGATAAGTAATGACGTATTATCGAGGGACCGCCATGATCAACTAACTGCCTGGGACCGAGGCTACGTTGTCACCAGCCAATGCAGCCATCGCTATCCGTTGTGTGATTGTAGCCTTTTTATTCATTATAATTGCAGTGATAAGACCTATATCACAGCCGGGCGTCTCTCTCGATACCGTGGATATAGCCTACATCCACAATCACACAACGGATAGCGATGATGGCTGCATTGGCTGACGAAGACGTAGGCAGTAAGTTGATCATGGCGGTCCTTCGATAATACGTCATTACTTATCTGCCGTGGATATAAAGCTCTTTTCCATCGCTGATCGTGCTTCTTGCCCAAACAAACAAAGTGAAGACGCGATGGCGATCCACACAACGGATAGCGATGGCTGGTGAAGACTGAAGACGTAGCCAGGCAGTTAGTTGATCATGGCGTGTGCCGTGTGCGTGTTGAAAACGTTATGAAATGGCGATCGTTGAAGATTATTCTTGGTTTATATACTGGCAGAGGGCAAATCGACACGACTGCGTTATATCTTTTTCCGAGAATGAGAGAGCGGTGCAAGGCGATTACAAGGCGCAGTGTGGCCTGGGGCCAGGGAACTCAAACTGCAATGCGATCCGGGCAGAAGAGACTCCCCCCCACAAAGATTCCTCGGGAGAAACCATGTAGAAACAGGAGGGGAGGGGGAATCGAGTGTATTCACAGACACTAGACTACTACTAGAGTATGGGTAACTCCATTTTAGATGCCCTGACATCTGCGTTGGTCTATGCCGTTGCCGTGCAGACCCATACGTGTAATGGAGGCATTGGAGGAGGGAGCGTCTTCGCCACAGACAGACCTCTTTTCAGGAGGGAGGGGCTTTTTACTCCCGGATCACATATTGGAGCTTCCTGGAGACGATCGCTGTTATTTTCCTCGGTGTCCTGGAGCATAGGACGTTGATGTACAGTAAGCAATAAAAAAACGTATAAAACGTATACATACGCTTCGCGCGTACGGCGTTCGATATTAATAAAGCGTATGGATACGTTTCCAGCATTTTTTGTGTTAACTGTACATATTTAAAAAAATGTTTATTTGGGATTTGGTATCTTTGACATAAGTGTTCAAATGAGAGCATCACTCCATCAGTATAAAGGTCCATTTTTTTCTTGATACCTTTGTTGTTCTATAGCTTAAAACCTCAATTTTTGGCAGGTACAAACTGGTCATTGCCCCATATGGGAGTGAACTGGGATAGTGTAGGCATACCACCCATGTGTTTATGGGCGGCATACGGAACTGAGATTGTGTTTTTGAGGAAAGGATTTTTTGTACGTTTTTTTATTGTTTTAACATCTGAGGAGTATACATATAAGTGTAGTGGTAAATCTGGGATGGATTCTTGTTCGATGTTTACCCATATTGGGGGTGAATTAGGGGAGCATTGATGAGATCGATTGCCCTCAGTGTCATCACCTGTGACGACCAGGTGAACTAGGTTGGCGAACGAGCTACAGACACTATATAAACTCTTGGCTGTGTGTGACCACCTTTCTGTCTTTCTTGAGCTTGAGTTGATGTGGCAGGTTCTCTGTCAGGTCCAGTGGACGGTGTAATTCATGTCTAGAGCTCAAAGTGGGGGGGTTGTTGGACTTCCAAAAAATAGCAGATATACAAGATCATAGTGCGTTATGTGACGTGCTATGATGGCGTAGATCTGCTATTTTTGAACATCTTTAACAAAACATACCTGCAAGCTCACAATGTGTCGCATTACTTGGACACTTGGACAAAAATGAACACAAATCTTCTGTCATGGGGTCCCTAGTCTGCACTCCTGCCTCGGGACCCGCCTCGAACACGTCCATGTTCTTCCTTCTGTCAGTTCTGTGTGTGATAACGTGGCAAAGCAAACCATGAACCATCCATAATCTTTTGAAATAGCTGATAGGCCTAATGTGTGTGGGCGCCACTACTACACACATTGGAAAGATTTATACAACCAAGTATTAAAGAAGGTCTTTCGACTATTGGCGTCTCCCCTTAGTGTCTCCCCTTTGTCTTCCTGTCTGCAGTTGAACTTAAACCAGATGACCTGTTCATTCCTTGAACACACATTTGAAGTTGAGTGTCACTCACACAGAAAACGGCTAAGCTTGATTTTAAATGTATTTATTATAAATTTAAATGACAGCTTTGCTGTAAACTTAAATGCCATTTAAATATAGAAAACAAAAAAGAAAAGGGTTTGATTGATTGATTACTTTATTGAAAAATACATTTCAAAAGGATAGAGTCACAAGACATCCGTTAGGCTTGTTTCTGTTATGGTCCTCTTGGGGAAAGGACAATACAGACAAAAACACCTTTGTATTTTGCCAGGAGACAAAAACAAAAACACAAAAACAAAAGCTTGTCCCTCTCCAGACTGTATGAACAGCGCTCGATTTCTGCCCCCTCAATCGGTCTCCTCGGTTTGGTAGGTGGATGTCCATTTGGCTCCACACCTCAGTTTACATGAGAGCGATGGTTCCTTGTAATTTTGGTTCCTTGTAATTGTGGGCCTTCTTCCTCTGTGGCCTCAAGGCTCCCATCCTACCTGGAGACGCAGGGGTTTCTCTCACAGGTCTTTCTCTCACACCTCCATCACCTGTGGCTGTGCTGGTACTGGTTGTTGTCAACGCCCCCTCTCTTCCTGGCCGGTCCATTCGCGCACCGTTTTCTCCCTCCATCCTTCTGCTTCTTCTCCTCTCCTCCTGTGCCTGCTGCTTCTCGTTGAGCCTGGTGAATTCGCTGTAGCGTAGAGGTTTTACGGTGCGTTTAACGGTGCGCTGTCCCCTGAAACAGCTGCTCCTGGCAGCAGTCTGGTCCGAACACCTTTGAGAAGGTGAACCTCTTTTCAACCCGGTTGGTTGGAGCAGTCAGTTTTGGGCGACCTTTGGATTGAATATTTTATTGTCAATTTCAATATAAGGCAATAGGCCATGCAGAGCCACCTCTATTAATCCCCAAGCCTTTCTGGTCAATATTCCCCATGACACCATCTATACAGTCAACTCAACATACCTTGTGTTTGCACGTCCTCCGGAGATCAGCAGACCTCTTCTTTTTTTCTTTTTTGTCAATACAATGTCACATTTTATTCAAAATAATTTAGAAAATGTGACAAATATAAAACAAACAACAAATCGTGATATATTTAAAACAAATGTATATCAAACCTATATCAAACAAAAAAAAAAAAATAAGCAGACCTCTTCTTGATTTGTGCCACACTGCGGGTGACTCCGAAGGACGCACACACGGCCGCCCGGACCTCAGCCCACGCCTGCTTTATCGGGCCGAGGCTGGGAAGGTGTCCCGTATATGGCCCGTTGACGTGCTTTGACCTCATGCACGAGCACCCTTATTTCCTCTGCAGAGAATCGAAGAGCCCGGCGTCTTTCTGGGATCTCCGTCATTATAATAGCTTTGCACAGACCGCAGGTGATCAGCTGACTTTTAAAGGGAATGGCATGATTGGCTAAACACTAATACGCCCTAAACACTCCCATGACTAATTCAAGGCCGTTTTGCGCACGCCACGGGGTGTCGAAAGCGCTTCTTACCATGCCCATAATTGTAATATGACATTGGCCAAGCCTCTGCTCCTCTTAAAACTGTAATATTACATGTAATATAATTTCCTGCTTAATAGGGCCCATGGTGTCACAATAATTATCAACTCCACATGGCGTATCACTTTTAATTGAAAATAAAAGCTTTTCTACCTCTTCTACTCCTATCTTCTTGAATTCAAAATGACACACCTTGTCCTTCATAATCTTGTTTTTTTATAATTGAATCAGAAAGAATGCCACTCACTGGTAGCATCTGATCTCGAATTGTATTTACTTTACTATACACACATCATTTGACATGGATTGACGCTTGGAATCAACAGATTCTTGTTATATCTTTTTTTTACGCTGACGCAGTTTCTCCAATTTTGAGAAGGAAAATTGCAGGTGGCATGACTTGTGCCATTTGGCTTTATTTTTTTCAAAAGCTTGAACTGTACCACATCACAACCTTTGAAATCAACCTTTATAGGCATCCCATCCAATTCCCTAAATTCTTCAACTAACTTAAGGAAATTGTTGTACACCTCTGCACTGTTTTTTTGCAGAGAATCTGCCGGACACCTCATGTCCCCACTGGAACTAAACTGACCCTAAATAAAATTATAGAAAAGAAAAGTAAAATCTAATTAAAAATAATATATGTGTCTGATAATTGACAGAAATTAAATGCAATGCATTGTTTTGGAAGCCTTTAAAAAGGCTGTTTTTGTTAACTAAAGATAGTAGGCTACTGCTGCTCAAGTTAGGTCTTTACTCCAAGTGTAATGACAAATGAACAGAAAATGAGAAGCAGAGAAAATCTTATTATTATTAAATTGTTTTTCTTTCTTTTACTTTTTGAGCAAAATCTTTTAAAGAAGAAGACACACCCCCTTCCACGCAGTGTCCTCACCTCACCCCCTAACAGTGTGTGAGGGGGTGTGACAAGGTGTGACAAGGTTGCAACAATGTATACTTTCCAGCGCGAGAAACTGTTGGTTGGGGTGCTCCCACACTCCAAGGATGAGAACCTGTCTGCTACCACATTGTGGCTATATTGTTCATAATCTGGTTAAGAGTCTTATTTAAAATGATACAACATTTTAATACGTTCCCAATAGTACATCCAACTGTAGGCTTCTATATCCATTTTTGGGCATTAAAACGCTAAGGAGTTGTGCCCCAATAGAAGGCTTGATCTCTGGTCATGTGAAGATTTTTACATTATCTATTGTTAATCATTCATAGGGTCTTTTAAAAGTTTTTAAAAATAATCATGTATTTTTGGCATTGACAATATATCACTCAGAAAGGGATTTATGTGGAAGGTCATCTCATTCAGAGTGGTTTTTAAGTAAAAAAGAAAAAAAGTGTTGCAACCTGCCATTTTCTTCTTTCTAATTATTTGAGAGACACGACTCATTCATCCAGGGGAGACACGACTCATTCATCCAAGCACAGCACTTTCTATCAAGGGAACAAATGTCTATTAAACAAAGATGATGGTTGTACAGGGAGGTTTGACACCCCACATCCCTATACTAACATCTATTGGCACATCAGAGCCAGTGCAGTAGATTAAATTAATCTTCATAAACAGTTAGCTGGATAGCATAGCATTAGAGGCTTCAGGACATTCATTTTCATTTATTTAATTCTTGCTGCTGACATCTGTTGGCAAATCCCATTGACATATATGGGATTTGCAGGCTGTGACATCACAAACAGCAGGAAAATCAGAGCACTTTGTTTGAGCCAGAAAACCCCAGACCACATCTACTGAATATTAAAAGTTACGTTTTTTTGGGTGCAATTGAGCTCAGAAAACCAAGGAAAAAATCACACCCTTGTGAAGTGAGGAGCGCACCCTGGGGACCCCTTCACAGACATACAGACACAGGGTCAGACATACATACACAGGGACAGACATACAGACACGGAGACAGGCATACAGACACAGGGACAGACATACAGACACAGGGTCAGACATACAGACACAGGGACAGACATACAGACACAGGGACAGACATACAGACACAGGGTCAGACATACAGACACAGGGTCAGACATACAGACAACAGACATACAGACACAGGGACAGACATACAGACACAGGGACAGACATACAGACACAGGGTCAGACATACAGACACAGGGTCAGACATACAGACAACAGACATACAGACACAGGGACAGGCATACAGACACAGGGACAGACATACAGACACACAGACACAGACATACAGACACAGGGACAGACATACAGACACAGGGACAGACATACAGACACAGGGTCAGACATACAGAGACAGGGTCAGACATACAGACAACAGACATACAGACACAGGGACAGACATACAGACACAGGGACAGACATACAGACACAGGGTCAGACATACAGACACAGGGTCAGACATACAGACAACAGACATACAGACACAGGGACAGACATACAGACACAGGGTCAGACATACAGACATACAGACACAGACAGGAGCGGAGGCAAAGCTAAAAAAAAAAAGAAGTCCCAATCCCTTTAAGATAAATCACATTCAATATACTCCTGCCCATTGCCGTTCTCCTCCTCCTCCTCCTCCTCAGTATCTTCAGGATCCGGCTCATAATAATCAAATTCACTGTCACTGTCAACATAATAACTATCGTTATCAGTGTCAGAAAGATTTGGATCTTCATCATCATCAGAATAATCATCAGAGCTTTCATCATCGTCATCAGCCACGGGTACGTGATCCTTCCTCAGCCTGAGAGTGACACAGTGGAATGGACCACCAGCACCAGACTCTATGTCTATGCTCTCCCACATGTTGGTCTTCTTCCACCTGTCGGTCTCCTCACAGTAGCGCGCCATGCTCTTCACATTTCTGCATGAAAAGAGACACCAACATAGCCATAAGAGAACAATTTACAATTTACAATTTACAATTTAGGCATTTAGCAGACGCTCTTAATCCAGAGCGACTTACATTTAGGCAAGAACAAAAGCATGGGAATACATCACATAAAAGCATTTATCATGAAACATGCGTAAGATAAGAAGGTAACAGTGGAATATCTATATGATGAAACTATACATACACTATACATAATAAACTATACATATTCACTACTATGCTATACATATGTACTATGGCGTGCTATGACTATATACAATACAATTATAGTGCTGTCTACATAACATGCTATAAGTCTGTGTCAAATGCTATCTAAGCCAACAGAAATGCTATGTAAGGGGTTAGGGTAAGTGCTATGGGCCAGAGAAGGACCTGGTGTGGACAAGACAACACTTTCCCCCCAGGCAGGCATTGGTGGACTTTTGGAAAAGAAATAGCAGATCTACAAGCTCACAACATGTCGTCGCCCTGTGACACGTTGAGAGCTTGCAGATCAGCTATTTTCGGGGCGCAAACCAGCACTCTTTATCTAGGCTAGTGGAGATGTGGTGTAACGACATGGATTTAGAAACAAAATTGTTCAACGCCAAAAATCCTGCGTTCCAACTTCAGGAGACTTCGGAAAAAAGCAATTCACCGACTGCTGCCTTCCCGGTATGACATGGAAAGGAGTTGGCATTTGCATTTCTTTCACCATGTAGTAAATGCTGCATTCGTGGTCTGGAGAGGGCAGTTGTTTTACAGACGGGTAAACGGGCAGTGGCTGAAGCCCCCTTTTGATGTCTGTGTGTGCACGTTCCTGTTGGTGGTGAACAGTGTCTCACCTCACTTCGTGATCCACGTCTCCTAGAATGTAGATCTGTCCATCCACCACAGCCAGGCTATGCTGGTAGGGTAGCGGGTGACCTTGTACACACGTGGTCCAGCGGTTTGTCTCTGGGTTGAAGCACGCCATGTAGTGTAGAAACGGGTCAAATGTGGGCGACCAACCTGCAGTGAAGTTGAAGTGAGTCTATTACTTTACGTATGGCAGTGGTTCCCCAACTTGTTCATGTCAAGGACCCCTAAATCGACATTTATCAGCCCGTGGACCCCCGTTGGAAGAGATATGCCAGGGAGACCCCCATAAGAGAAGATTTGTTACGGCTCTAGCAGTGATTCTCAACCTGTTTAATTTCAACCGCCCCGCCCCTCTTTCTGTTGAATTTCTTGACCTCCAACTTGTCAGTAAATTACTACATGGACGGCCATCATATAGGTCAGGTCACCAGGTCATTCAGTTCATGGTTTCTCAACTAGTGGAAAGAAACTACAAATCCTATACATTACTAAATGTATGGTCAGGGACCACATGGAACACCTCCACGGACCACCAGTGGTCCACGGACCACCTATTGAAAACCCCTGTCATAGAGTAATACAAGGATAGAGACCGAACCCAGTGTTACAACGATTACAACTATTTGGAGTTTTATTTGATGTTGCTTTGCTATACTTAGATTTTAACCCATACAGGGCCCTTTTGGTGTTTTTTGCATTTATACTTTAGCTATTGAATAATAGCAGATTTACAAGCTGAGCTTGTAGGTCTGCTATTTTTGAAAAATCGTTAAAATGTGGCATAAATCTTTGAATATATATTCTTTCAGAGCGAACGTTTTTTAACTCAAATCTTTGCTTCTGGGAGTCCACGGCCAATTACAGATAATTCTGGGGGTCCTTTACATGAAAAAGGTTGAGAACCACTGACATAGAAATGGGTTTTTCAGAAAACATTTGGTAGAATGGAACTCGGGTCTAAATGGGTTAAGAACAGGTATGATACCTGTAACATTACATAGATCTATAAGACCAGGTACAGTATGTTACCTGTAACATAGATCTTTCCATTCCGAACACAAGCAGCTGTCGAATTAATAAGCATTGGAAGGGACCCAAATGGAGTGACCTTTTTCCACACAGATCTTGCAGGGTGGTACTTGGAGACCTGGACTGGATCACGACCTAGGGTCAAGGATCTCTCCTGGACTGGAGAGAGAGAGAGACACACACACACACACACACACACACACACACACACACACACACACACACACACACACACACACACACACACACACACACACACACACACACACACACACACAGTGAGAGAGATACGTCCAGTCCCTGATGACACACTGCAATGACTGCATGCATGCACGTTACCCTAATATTGCGTCCCAACTATTATTCGAAGTATAAGTAAAAAAATCACACACGTGTGAACTGAGTGGTGCAATTCCCCCCCCCCCCCCCCCCCCCTCTCTCTCTCTCTCTCTATCTCTCTCTCTCATTAGAGTCATTACCTCTCTCACTCTCTCTCATTAGAGTCACTACCCCTCTCACTGTTTCTGGCGCCCCCTACTGCTATTTTTAAGTCACATACTCATGCTCACACACACAGACACACAGACACACACGGGACACACAGACACACAAACACGTACGAGGACATTGCAAGCTGGTTGTAGGAGTGGTTGCACCACTCAAAAATCACACCAGTGTGAACCAAGTGGTGCAACTCCCGTGCGTCCAGCAGGTGGCAGCCATGTCACATACTTCTCTCGTTCCATTCTCACACAGACAGACAGACACACACACACACACACACACACACACACACACACACACACACACACACACACACACACACACACACACACACACACAACACGTACAGGGCATTGTAAGCTGGATGTAGAAGTGGTTTGCACCAAAAATGTATCCCTACCCACAGCTTCATTAAATGTTTTCCACAGCTTTTTACTGTCCTATTTACATTCCTCAAATTTGCTTTAATAGTGTTGTTTCTTCTTCTGTCTATTCATTTTAGTAATTTTATTCTGAAGGGCTTGATATTTTTGCCAGGTAGCAGGGCAGCCAGATACAACCACAGACTGAAAACATAAAGACATAAGACATACAAAATAATACTGGTATGAACTCGGGGAAGAGGGACGACGTTGTTATGACCAGGCTGAGACTGGGCCACTGTGGCCTGGCCAGTTGTCTACATATCATAGGCCAGGGAAACACCCTGCATGGGCTCTGTCAGTGTGGACAGACAGGGACGGTAGCCTACACCATGTTCTGTTCTACTGTGAGAGATATAGGCATGAGAGGCAGCAGATGTTTTTGGAACTGGCAGACCAGGGTCTCGAATTATTCTCCTTTAAGTCTATTTTTACTCCGGGGGCAGACTTGGACGGATAGTCTTGAATGATCTCCACTCCACTGATCTTTATTCCAAAGTGTAGTATATCCATCGCCTGAGGAGGGCAGCATTACACTTACAGCCTGCCGGAAACCAAACCAAGAGGAAGAAGAAGACAGGAGGGGGGAAAGGAAATGATACTGCTCTGCATTTATGTAAACAACAAGTCTGTGCTTTTTTTTAACCCTATCCTCAAAAGTAGCAGTTTCTTTTTGTTGTATTATTGAACTGTATTATTATACTTTCGTTTTGAAATCATGATGTACCCATTCTGGTATTAAAAGACGAAACGATCGAGTCGAGCCAGGACAACCAAGACGGGACAGAATCCAGGATGGAGTCTAGCACCAGAAAGTCAGCGTGGTGTTCTGTCCCTCGGTGTCCCTCTGAATCCCGTACTTATAAGGAGAACGCCCTGGAAGGCACCATATCCTATTCGTTTCCGACGGGCAACACAGCCAGGTGTCGGCGGTGGCTCTTTGTCATGGCCAGGTGTCAGCGGTGGCTCTTTGCTATTGCAAACGTGGACAATGATGAGAACAACATGCCGTCCGCGGACGACACTCAATACCTCCGCGTGTGCAGCCTGCACTTCACCGAGGAGGACTATGAGAAGAGCGACCCCCATGGCTTAGAACGGGGCAGGAGGCTGAAGAGCACCGCCGTTCCCTCGCTCTTCCCGTGGAGTTCTACTGGAACGACTGGTGGTGGTTTGGAGAAACGTAGCCACGCAGGTTTGTTGATTCGATTGATTTAATATAGTTTATTAGACAGAAATGTATAAACGGCAACAGACTGAGTGAGTGAGTGATTGATTGAAGTATGTATTAACAGTAGGCTATGCAGAAATAGTAGCCCTAGAATGTCTCCTGTTGTTTAAGTTCTGGGCTCTGGCACAAAACGTGTGTTTAGTCAATTATCCCTTTATTTTAATCACAATTCCAAACACATAGCCTACCGATGTGATTCTTGTCTTCTTAGCGTCGGCCAGGCGTTGTGTGGAGTCTGTGGACCTTAGCCAGGTTTTGTTGTTGTTGACAGTCACGGGAAGAAGGAGTTGTCTGACTAATAATCGAAGCATTATAGGGTAGACAGTGTGTTTATAACACTACCTCATAGACAACAAAGATCAATAAAGAGGCCAAGTAAATCAGCCAACCACATGATTTAAAACTCAAGTTATTTTATTTGACACATCCCATACATAGTACACAAGAGTAACATTCTTGCCTTGCCCACTGTTCTACAGTGTGGAACAAAAATGACCACAAAGGGGCACACTCTGTCTGATGTCAGATGGTTGGCAGTGTAGAAATTCACCATAATACTGTATATGTTGGTAGGGTTGAACTTATCATTTAGGCATTTAGCAGCTTTAACTTATCCAGAGTGACTAACAAGTTACAATAAGCAAGCATCAAATGCAGAGAGAGACAAGTGTTGCCTCAGTAAACCAGGATTACAAATAATTTACACATTTAAACTATAGGATAGTATATACATAATGAACCTAGTATCTAAATAACATTCCATCTCAATTGAATTGTAATCTTTGCATAAGTATGTGTATGGTCATCCAGACTAGGCCAAGAGCAACAAGACAGGTCATCTCTTCTTTTCTCCCACAATTTTGTAACACATTGTACACCCAGTGCCAATTTCTTAAGATGTAATCCTGGGAGATACTCGCCCTCTGCCAACCTGGAGAGAGCCCCAAACTGAACTCATCCTTCAATGCATGAGGAGTGAGCAGTGTTTTTAAACAAAAAAATAAGGCCCAAGCTGAGCTCATCCTTCAATGTGTGTTTTTAAATAAAAAATAAAAATAAAAATGATGGCTGGTCAACAGAACAGTGGGTTGAGGGCAGTGATTTATGCGCAGGGAACGCAGGCTGGGCACAAATACTCCTCATCCTGATGGTTTAGAATGCCTACGCACAATTGATGGCACCATAATGCACAAGATGAGCATTGAATCTGAAAGAACATGAATACATTGTTACTTGCGCAAGCAGAGCGCGCAAGTAATGTGGTCGGCCTGTCTCATTTGTCGTGACAGCTGTTCCGCCATTTGAGGCTTACGCAGAAAAACATCAAATCTGTGCCCGTATTGCTGGACCAATGATGACGAAATGACCATATTTCTTACGTCATCATTTAGAGCTAGTCATACACGTGTATGACAAATGGCGGAACAGCTGTCACGGATTTTGGACCAAAGTGACCACAGAATACCGCTAATCAACTTACAACTACACACTTTATACAGTATAGAGTATATATATATAATATGGTCATTTCGTCATCATTGGTCCAGCAATACGGGCACAGATTTGATGTATGACTAGCTCTAAATGATGACGTAAGAAATACGTGTATGACTAGCTCTAAATGATGACGTAAGAAATATGGTCATTTCGTCATCATTGGTCCAGCAATACGGGCACAGATTTGATGTTTTTCTGCGTAAGCCTCAAATGGCGGAACAGCTGTCACGGTTTACAACTACACACTTTATACAGTATAGAAAAGAAGTATATATGTATACATATATAGTATATGCCTATATACTATATATATATACTATATATATTTCTTACGTCATCATTTAGAGCTAGTCATACGTATACTATATACATAATCAATAAAAAATAAAATACCAAATTGTGCCTGATCTGCTGGGACCAGAGTACGTGGTGTGTACGGTATGTGTATGACTAGCTCTGTCATACATATGTTCTACTTTATGTACTTTACTTATGTACAGATCACCTAAAACAGACCTTTCAAAATTAAACACATTTCTCGAAAACATGGTAAAGTATATATCATCTCCGACTTCTGCAATTTTGATAATAGGAGATTTCAATGAAGACCATAATACTGAGATAGAAAGAAGTATAAAGACCTACATGTCAAAATTAGGCTTTAAACAATTAAATACAAATCCAACAGATTACGGAAATATTTTAGATCATGTATATTTTAACAAATGTGAAAGTATTAGTATAGAAATTGAAGTTAGAGACACATATTACTCTGATCATGATTTAGTATTAATATCACTATAGTCCAACATGAAATAGATTTAAAATTAAAAGAATTTTTTTAATTCAGTTTATATACTTTTTTTGTAGGTGTTTACATGCATAAAGTAGATAGGTAGTAAATAGTTACACCTAATAATTACACATTTCAAATGTTCCTTCACAGAGATATTGAGATTCCACCGTTTACAGAAAAAGTATACTGTATAACATATTTTAATTCAGTTTATATACCTTTTTTTTCAACACATATAAATGATTTATTTGTCTCTGAAAAACAAAAAAGGGATCCAGAATATATCTACAACAATAAAACAGTATTTCTTATATAGATAGAAACTAGAATCATACTTAATACTAAATGTTTACATGTATAGTAGGTAGCAAATAATTACATCTAAACATTAATCATTTCAAATGTTCGTTCACATAGATACTGAGATTTGACAGTTTACAGCGGGCGAAAACATTACATGCGCGCTCTGCTTGCGCACTAGTTGGCCATTTATGGCCTACTAGTGTGCAACAAGCAAGTATGCACTCGACAGAGTGCAGTTCTAGTTATTCATGTATTTAGTTAAAGTTCACTCACAGTTAGGTTTTTGTATTGAGTTGTGCTTGAAATGTACTATAATTCTGCAAACTGTTGCAAGAAAGAATGTGCTCTCCATGTAAAGAGTTTTGCCAGCTGGGTCATCTATGAAAATATATTATTCAGTTAAGTGAAGTCAAATGTTTTGCTTTTGGTGAGGCTAATACAAATCTAATATGTACAGGTCATACTAAAAAAAATTGAATATCATGCAAAAGTTCATTTATTTCAGTAATTCAACTTAAAAAGTCAAACTTATACATTATGTAGACTCAGTACATGCAAAGTGAGATATTCCAAGCCTTTATTTGTTATAATTTTGAAGCTAATGATGTACAGCTTCTGAAAACGCCAAATTCAAAATCTCAGAAAATTAGATTATTACATGAAATCAATAAAAAAATGATTTTAGATAAAGATATGTTGGCCCTATGAAAAGTATAATCATGTACTCAGTACTTGGTTGGGGCCCCTTTTGCATGAATTACTGCCTTATGCGGCGTGGCATGGATGCTATCAGCCTGTGGCACTGCTGAGGTGTTATGGATGACCAGGATGCTTCAATGGCGGCCTTCAGCTCTTTGGCTTTGGTGGGTCTCATGTCTCATCTTTCTCTTGGCAATGCCCCACAGATTCTCTATTGGGTTCAGGTCAGGCATTGAACCAGGTTTTGGCAGTGTGGGCAGGTGCCAAGTCCTGCTGGAAAATAAAGTCAGCATCCCCATAAAGATTGTCCACTGAAGAAAGCATGAAGTGCTCTAAAATGTCCTGATAGACGGCTGCGTTGACTCTGGTCTTAATAAAGCACAGTGGACCAACACCAGCAGATGACATGGCTCCCCAAATATATATATATATATATATATATATATATATATATATAGGCCTAATAAAAAAAAACTTTGGTTTCCGGTTGCCGACCGACTCTATTAAATATGCGCGACTCATATTATTTTATTGGCATTTGGTGGAAAAAATTAAAATTATCTTTGATGAGACCATTGGGACGCGCGAAGTCAAAATAAAGTTTTCTTTCGTCTAAAATATCACGTGCGCAAATGTTTTGGAATGCGTCATCGCGAGGAGACGCACAACACAACAGTGACAACATACAGCATGGACCTGTGCACGGTGTCTGTGACTGTTTTTGATTGATTGATTGAAATCTTTATTAACAGTTTGTAGAATTTACAGTACATTTTAAGCACAAACTCAATACAAAGACTGTCAACTGTGAGTGGACGACCCAATTAAGCATTACACTTGTTTACAACAGGGTCCACATTGTTCAATTCATCAAAACATTTAAAGACATACAAACATTTAGAGACATACAAATAGACATTTCTCTGTAGGTAAAGAACAGAACAGGAATTCATCATATGGGAAGCAAAAAAGGGAAAAGATACTATATACAGTGAGGGAAAATGGGGTGGGGGGGTGTGGGGGATTCAGATTTTACAGAGGCCAGTTTCGAATTGCAGCCATCCGTAGGTGCCCTTTGAGAGCGGTTTTGAAGGAGTCAAGGGATTCACATGTCTTAATGACTGTTGGTAGGGCGTTCCACATTTTGGTGGCATAGGAGCGAAAAGAATTTAGTCCCTTGTTTGTGCCGAATCTGGGTTGTACATGGTTTGTTGCACTCCCTCTGGTGTTGTGGGTGTGGACTTCGTTTACATTAAGGAAGTATTTAGACAGGTACATGGGTATCTTAGTGGTGTATCGAATCTTGTGGACCAGACCCATTGCAAGATGCTGTACTCTGTCGTCGACCCTAAGCCATCCCAGCCTGTCAAAGTGGGCAGGGGTGAGGTGGGTTCGGGGGGTGAGGCCAAGTAGGAGCCTGACCAGTTTGTTTTGAGAGGTCTGGAGCCTTGTTTTAAGGGCCTTTGAGGTGCTGTGGTACCAAGAGGTGGATGCATAGTCAAAGAAACCTTGTACGAGGGCTCCTGTTAAGGTCTTCAAGGTGTTTTTGCTGACCAGTGAGGAGATCCTGTAAAGGAATCTTGTTCTTTGATTGACTTTTTTGATTACGTTGGTGGCCATTTTATCACCGGAAAGATTGGCCTCCAGGATGGAACCTAGGTAGGTAATTTCATCTTTTCGTGTGATAATATTGTCACCCACTCTAACCAAGAAGCCATCTGCCTTGCTGAGTTTACTATTTGATCCGAAGAGGATGGATTCAGTTTTTCCCAGGTGTAAGGATAGTTTGTTATCAGCGAGCCAGGTGCAGATTCTACCGAGTTCAGAGCTGAGGGTCTTTTCAACCTGCAGTTTGTTCCTGTCCGAGACCAGCAGTGCTGAGTCATCTGCGAACAGGAACAAGTTGCAGTCACAAGCTGAAGTCATGTCGTTAACATAAATTAGGAACAGTAAAGGCCCTAGTATGCTTCCTTGTGGGACGCCACAGCTCACTGGGAGGGGAGGGGACAGTGTTCCGTTCACCTCCACCATCTGTTCTCTCCCCTCCAGGTAGGATTGCATCCAGCTCACTGATGTGCTATCAAAACCAATAGCTTTAAGCTTGTTAACCAGTATGGAGTGGTTCACGGTGTCAAAAGCCTTTTGGAGGTCCAGCATGACCATGCCGCAGTATTTTCCAGCATCCACCTCGTGTTTGATGTGGTCGCTCAAATAGAGGAGGCATGTGTCAGTGGAGTGGGATGTTCTGAAACCAGATTGGAACTCGTACAGCAATTTATTAGTGGCAAGATACTTTTCAACCTGTTCATAGACTATTTTTTCCATCACTTTCGAGATGGAGCTTAGAATAGAAATAGGGCGGTAGTTGCCGGGTTCTAATTTACTCCCTTTTTTGTACAAGGGGGTTACTTTGGCCAGTTTAAAATCTTGGGGGACCTGTCCCTGTTTGATGGAGAGGTTAACTATATGGGTGATGACTGGAGCTATGGAAAAGGCTGAGTCTCTGAGAAATTTGGAGGGAATATTGTCATGGCCAGTGGCCTTGTGGGGTTGGAGGGCACTCAGTTTTTTAAGTACCTCCTCGGTTGTTACCATTGCCATTTTAAAATCATCTTTACAAACACCAAGGTTTTTGTAGAAGGCTGTGATGTGCTCTACACCAAAACGCCCAGAGTGGGAGGGCAGTTTGCTAACCAGCTTTGTTGCAATGTTTGTAAAGAAGATGTTCAAGTGGTTGGCTACATCGAGTTTGTCAGTGATGAGGGTGTTATTCGATTTGATGTTTATGTTAGTAAACCTGGTTTTTAGTTTCCGACCACAGCCTAGTTGGTTGTTTAGTAACTTCCATAGCTCCCGAGGATTGTTTTTGATTTCCTCGGCTTTATCATTGATAAAGTTACATTTGGCTGATTTGGTCATGGCAATTACACCGTTTCTTAGCTTGTTACACTGGGCTTTTAGGTTGCACAGTTTGGTTTGGAGATCACTGTCGAAGCGCTTGCACTTGGCTAGTTTGGACTTGCATTTAAGAAGTTCAGAGCATTTGTTGTCTCTGGCTTTCATTGCAGTCAGTATGTCCGAATTCATCCATGGCTCCGAGCGGGTTTTGACCCTGACGGTTCTCAAAGGAGCCATGATGTTTAGTACTGATGTAAATTTGGTTTTAAAGCCAAGCCATGCTTCTTCGACTAGTGAGCTCCTGAGCACATCGGACCAATCCAGACTCTCCAGTTCAAGGTTAAAGGCCTCACTAGAGTAGGTTTTGAGGTCCCTAGATATGACTGTTTTGTGACAGTCAAACTTTAGTTTTTGTATTTTGCGGGTACAGAAAATCATAAAATGATCACTGAGCCCACATACAATAACCCCTTTCTTTGAGATTCTGGATTTGTCCGAGGTCAGAATGAGATCAATGACAGTTTGAGAAGAATCACACACTCTTGTGGGTTGGGTAATTAGCTGACTGATACTATGCAGATCACAAAACCGACTAAATGACTTGAACACAGGAGCTTCCTTATGACGCATATCCGTATTGTAGTCGCCAATCAGGATCTTCTCTACACATTCCTCCCCAGCTAAGCACCCCTCAAGTATATCATAGAACTCATTCTGATCAGGGGGTCTATAGACGGTGCCCACTAATACCGATTTAGCATTTTTGAAAATGAATTCAACCCACACAGTTTCAATTTCATCATGCTGCAAGTCAGTACGAGTAATGTATTCAGTATCTTGGTGAATATACATGCACACGCCACCACCATGCCTGTTTCTGTCATTTCTAATGACTGAGTAATTTTCTATTTCAATCTCTGGGTCTTTAGTAGACTCATCAAGTTTAGTTTCAGAGAAACACAGTATGTTTGCCTTACCGTTCTGGAACAGATGTCTGATCTCAGCTAGTTTGGGACTGTCCACTGCCCGTGCAAAGCACCGCCACAGATCATACGATTGAGTACAAAAACATTTGAAGACATAATTAAGGAGGTGAAACCGTGCCGGTGTCGGTTTAAGTCCGCAGAAGGGAGACACGACCGAGCGGATAAATGGACTATCATCTCAGCCGACATACTCTCCCCCCCCCACCCTGGAGCCTCTAGGCGCCCAGGCTGGGTGCGTGCTGGGCATGTTTGACTTTCGGTATCTATAGCCCTGAGATGCGAGGAGGAGGAAACCCATTCGGCTCATGCTTCTACCCCGTCAGAACGTTAGCTAACGTTAGCTTAGCCCCATATATGTGCTCGGAGCTACAGAATGAGCGTAGGGAGAGGAGAGGGCACATATGGGGCTAACGTTAGCTATGTTTTTGTCTTTTAATAACTAGCACTATAGCTATGTTGATGCCAGCAACACGTTCTAACTTTTTATGTCAAAACATGAATGGGCGTAGGGAGAGGAGAGGGCACATATCATATATGGGGCTAACGTTAGCTATGTTTTTGTCTTTTAATAACTAGCACTATAGCTATGTTGATGCCAGCAACACGTTCTAACTTTTTATGTCAAAACATGAGCTGGAAAGCAGAGGTTGTTTTACGTTAGGTGGGTTGTTGCTGACACCACCGTTACCTAAAACTGGATGGCCAATAAATGAAGTACACGTGATTTCACAATGTTTACAAGCATGAAAGATTCATGCCACCCCAAAACACAGGCGCAACTAAATAAAATAGGGGGCTTGCAAATGTAGTCTTAGACCTGCCATGATTCCACAGTTCAAATGAACTGAGTTGCAGGCAGGAGGAGGGGCAGCAGTTTGACGTGACTGTGCATTTCATTACTGTCAGAGCCTTCTAGTTACTGTAAGACAGTACAATTTACAATTTAGGCATTTATCAGACGCTCTTAATCCAGAGCGATTTACATTAAGCAAGAACAAAAAGCATGGGAATACATCACATAAAAATAATTTATCATGAAACATGCGTATTAAGTATTCAACCAGTGTGTGGACATTCTATTCAAAGTTTTCAAATGTTTAGCTGTAGGCATGTAGACGTAGTGTTATGTGTACTTGAACCATTCATTATTTAAAATATGGTATTTCAGGCAAATATTGAAGTTATTAAAAAAGAAGCCTATCCATCATTGCCGTAGGAAAAAAAAAGTTTAAAAAAAATCCTCTCTACCCATCCTTCCCACGAAAAAAAAAAAAAAAAAAAAATTCCTTGCTACCCAACTTTCCCACGAAAAATAAAATAAAAAAATAAAATAAAATAAATTCCCTACCTACTCAGCCCAAAAATGACAGCCAATCGGAAACCAAAGTTTTTTTTTTTAGGCCATATATATATATATATACAATATGTTACCTTTTCACAATATTCAAATTTTCTGAGATTTTGAATTTGGGGTTTTGTAAGTTTTAAGCCAAAATCTTCAAAATTATAACAAATAAAGGCTTCTGATATCTTACTTTGCATGTACTGAGTCTACATAATGTATTAGTTTGACATTTTAAGTTGAATTACTGAAATAAATGAACTTTTGCACAATATTCAAAGTTTTTGAGTATGTGAAATAGTTATGGACTTTGTTATGGAGACTTGTCCTACCTTCATTTTCAAGTCGCCTGGCTCGGAGACTGTGTAGTAGTTCAGACGCACATTCAAGGGTCCATTATTGTTTGCACACAGCGTTGTTTATAAAACAAACTCCAAAACGATCAGCTTCGCTGTGTGTGTGTGTAAATAAATCAGTGTAAATGTAAGAGTTCAATATAACGTAAACAAAACTATTCTCTTCTTATTTCTTCCTTCTATTGTGTTGTGGACTTATAATTACAGTGGAGGAAATAAGTATTTGATCCCCTGCTTTTTTTTGTAAATTTTGTAAATTTGCCCTAATACAAAGAAATGAGCGGTCTATAATTTTTATGGTACTTTTATGTTAACAGATAGAGACAGAATATCAACAAAAAAGTCCAGAAAAAAACATTATATAAAGGTTATAAATTAAACTCCATTTGATCAGGTGAAATAAGTATTTGATCCCCAAGCACATCATGACTTAATACTTGGTGGAGAAACCCTTGTTGGCAAGCACAGAAGTCAGACGTTTCTTGTAGTTGGTCACCAGGTTTGCACACACTTCAGGAGGAATTTTGGTCCACTCCTTTTTACAGATCCTCTCCAAATCCTGAAGGTTTCGAGGCTGTCGCTTGGCAACTCAAAGCTTCAGCTCCCTCCACAAGTTTTCTATGGGATTAAGGTCTGGAGACTGGCTAGGCTACTCCATGACCTTAATGTGCTTCTTCTTGAGCCACTCCTTTGTTGCCTTGGCCGTATGTTTTGGGTCGTTGTCATGCTGGAAGACCCATCCACAACCCATCTTCAGTGCTCTGGTTGAGGGAAAGAGGTTCTTGTCCAAAATCTTACCGTACATGGCCCTGTCCATCAACCCCACAACGCGGTTAAGTTGTCCTGTACCCTTAGCAGAAAAACACCCCCAAAGCATAATATTCCCACCTCCACATCCACATGTGTGTCATGTCTGAAAACGTCTTTGTTCCGGGATAAATAGTTTCTTATCGTGCCCTTTATGTTTTTGTTTAGCCGCCTTTCTGGAAACCTCATACATATTGCTAGGTTAGCGAGGGTCATGGGTCGACCCTCGCTCTCCAACACCTCTCGGATTTGGTCTTTCCAGAATTTATTTTGTCCAGGCAAACCATCTGCACCAGGGAACCCTCTGTTTCCACCAGCGCCGCTCTCTCCAGCCGGTCCTGGGCTACCGATGGATCCGGCGTCTCCACGCAGGCCCCTCTTCCCCTCCTCTCCCATGGGGCCTAACATACCCTGACATACCCTTTTGTCCAGGCAAACCATCTGCACCAGGGAACCACACTGCAGCAGAACATCCTTTTTATTCTGACCACACTGCAGCAGAAAATCCTTTTTGTTCTGACCACACTGCAGCAGAACATCCTTTTTATTCTGACCACACTGCAGCAGAACATCCTTTTTGTTCTGACCACACTGCAACAGAACATCCTTTTTGTTCTGACCACACACATCCTTCCCCAGGTGTCCAGGGAGGGAGAGGAGTCTCTGGTCATCCAGGACAGTCTGGAGTCCTTCTGGACCTCTCGCTCCTGCCTCTCCAGTTTTTCGAGTTTTTGGCCTTGCGCCGAGAGTACTCCAGTCCCAGTCCAACAGTCCCCGTTCTGAATTGTACCTTGTTGCCATGATGAAACCTCTGTGGCGTTTCACTCCAGTGAGTCCAGTCCAAAGTCCAAACTGCACAACCGAGGTTAGGTTAGTAACCGGCGAGATAAAAGTGTGTCGCTACTCCCCTACTCTACACTCTGAGTGAATTGATCCCAGGACCCATATGAAGCCTACCAGAGTCCTCCATTAACTCAATGCCAATGTTGGCCCTTGTCATATTTATGTCGGACTCATTGCACAGTCCCGTAGTCTTCAAGAGCAGCTGCTCTGCAATATTAAAATACAGGTTAGTGTTAGTTGTGTTCTTTTAGAATGTATGAAATTAGCTGTTACTATTGCCATTGATAGCCTTAAAGTGTACAGTGTAGGTGGTGCCACACATGATGCTTGTAAGAGTACAATGGAGTTCAGAGGACAGGCATGTGGCATTGTCTTGACTACTTGAGGCAGAAACATAGTACTGTACTGCTCCTTTGTGGCCAGACCAGGACACAACAGCACTGTTGCTGATACATTCAGGAGCTACAGAGATGTTGGTAGGAACACATGGCACTACAAAGAGAAGACAATTCCAAAGTTAAGCATGATAAAAGCAATAATGTGATGAGCTAAGAAGAAATAATCTAACTGGGCTTCAAGATATAATGAAGCAAAATTTTAAATAACCATGATTTGAATCTCAAAAATAATAGAGAGAAATGGAATATAAATTATAGTATATATAATTACTGTACTTTACTTACTTTGCATACAAGCACCCCACATGATGTTGCATCCCTTTGGCGAGGATGAGAGACTGTCTCACACTGCCACCGTGGAATGGTGCCACCGCCTCTCATCCTTCGCATATAAGCTCTGAAGAATAAACAAAACTGTTTGTTACGTGCACGTCAGAAACCATTGAACATATTTACAATGAAGCACAATAAATGTTGGATTTACTTGCCTTGTTGCATTTTCACATTGCTTCACCTTCTGGGGGTGTAGGCGCTACCAATGGGTCCACAAAAATACATTTGTTCTCCCTGGGATACATGACCTTCAGCAGATAGGATACATTAATACTTCAAAATATTAGTTGTAAATATAGCTGCATAATTTGCATTCATTAAAGTTCACTTACTACTAGTGTGTAGTGGCCGTCTTTGCACCTTCACCAATACACAAAAACACTCTTGGGAATCAGGGTGTCTCCGGGGAAGAGGGGCAGGGGGGTACATCCCGGCTGGCGGCTGGTGGTCCTGCTCCCACTGATTTTCTTAAACTCCTTAGACGTGCCTGCTGTATTAATATTTTTATTCTTATTCCTCTCCGTCTCCGTCATTACCCGCTGCGCCCACATTTTGGCCTGAGACCTGTTCCTCTCCTTCCTGAGATCCTTGTGTTTCTGAATTAGTTCCTTTATGATCGGTGCAAAGCGCCGTCTTCTCCTCCAAGGCGGCCTCCAATTCCTTCTTCTCCTCCAAGGCGGCCTCCAATTCCTTCTTCTCCTCCAAGGCGGCCTCCAATTCCTTCTTCTCCTCCAAGGCGGCCTCCAATTCCTTCTTCTCCTCCAAGGCGGCCTCCAGTTCCTTCTTCTCAAATTCTCAAATGTCTAAAGAATGGGATTTACTTTTGCCCAGTGTTGTACATTGAAAATGGCCAATCTTCAAACTCACAATACCATTTTTTTTTGTTATCAAAAAGCATGGCAATACATAACATCACATATACAAAAAGTAGTTATCATGAAACGTGCGTAAGCTTGAACATCTATATAATGAAACGATATACTATAAAGTGCTATGTCTCCATAAAATTCTAGTGCTGTCATTTTGTGTAGACATAGCACTTTATAGTATATATACATTGTTTCAACAAAACATAAACATCACACACTGTGTTATGATAGTTATATAGTTACAGTTATAATGTGTTCATAAATGTGACACAGCTGTGCTGCTGGAACAGCTGGTACTAAATAAGTACTATTTAGTACCAGTACTAAATAATGAAAAGCACTAGAACTTAAACTTAAAGAACTTCACCTTCTTCAGGTGAACTGACTCACTCTCTCCAGTGTGGATGTGCAGGTGTTCCTTCAGATTACCTGCCTTAGTGAAACTATGACCACACTGCTGACAGTGGAATGGTTTCTCTCCAGTGTGGATGTACAGGTGTCTCTTCAGGTCACCTGACTGAGTTCTTGCCTTGACTGGTTCTCAGTGCTGGGGCCTGGTGCCGTGCTGGGGCCGGGTGCCGTGCTGGGGTGTCCTGTGGTGTCCTCACGTGGACCAAATATGTTCTTGGGGCGTCCTTGGGGCGTGCTCTTCTCATGGTAAAGTTCCTGCCGACTTTGCTGGGGGGTGGTGCGATGTAG
This sequence comes from Protomyctophum parallelum, assembly GCF_964188405.1. Classification (NCBI taxonomy): domain Eukaryota; kingdom Metazoa; phylum Chordata; class Actinopteri; order Myctophiformes; family Myctophidae; genus Protomyctophum; species Protomyctophum parallelum. The sequence continues at coordinate 8,521,460 of NC_139698.1, read as the reverse complement.
GCTGCTGCTGTGCTGGGTTTCTTTTCCTCTACTGCAACGGACTGCTGTTCCCTCCCCTTCGCCTTGGACATGATGTCACCTTAATTCAATTGTCACATAAATGTGCTTTAATCATAAACAAAAAAAAGCTGTAAGGGCTTCCTTTTTTTTTTGGCTGCAGCGGATCTGGCTGACTTTCCGGATCTGGCTGCAGCGGATCTGGCTGACTTTCCGGATCTGGCTCCAGCGGATCTGGCTGACTTTTCTGCTTGGTAGAGCGTGTGTTCAATTTGTTCATTTTGTCACGGTGTGTAATCTGTGTCCGTGTGTTCAATTTGTTCATTTTGTCACGGTGTGTAATCTGTGTCCATCAGCTCCTTGATGGAATTGGGCTCCATGGTCTAACAAACCCTAACTAAACTAAACTAAAGTAACCCTATCCCTAAACTATTTCTATCTATCCCTACTGACTTTATCTATCTATTTCTGTCTGACTATCTATAACTGACTCTGACTATGACCACACTGCTGACAGTGGAATGGTTTCTCTCCAGTGTGGATGCGCAGGTGTCTCTTCAGACTATCTGCCCTAGTGAAACTCTTATCACACTGCTGACAGTGGAATGGTTTCTCTCCAGTGTGGATGCGCAGGTGTTCCTTCAGATTACCTGCCTTAGTGAAACTATGACCACACTGCTGACAGTGGAATGGTTTCTCTCCAGTGTGGATGCGCAGGTGTCTCTTCAGACTATCTGCCCTAGTGAAACTCTTATCACACTGCTGACAGTGGAATGGTTTCTCTCCAGTGTGGATGCGCAGGTGTTCCTTCAGATTACCTGCCTTAGTGAAACTATGACCACACTGCTGACAGTGGAATGGTTTCTCTCCAGTGTGGATGTACAGGTGTCTCTTCAGGTCACCTGACTGAGTTCTTGCCTTGACTGGTTCTCAGTGCTGGGGCCTGGTGCCGTGCTGGGGCCGGGTGCCGTGCTGGGGCCGGGTGCCTTGCTGGGGCCTGGTGCCGTGCTGGGGCCTGGTGCCGTGCTGGGGTGTCCTGTGGTGTCCTCACGTGGACCAAATATGTTCTTGGGGCGTGTAGTTGGGGCGTCCTTGGGGCGTGCTCTTCTCATGGTAAAGTTCCTGCCGACTTTGCTGGGGGGTGGTGCGATGTAGGCTGCTGCTGTGCTGGGTTTCTTTCCCTCTACTGCAACGGACTGCTGTTCTCTCCCCTTCAGACGCAGCCCACTCTTGCCCTTGGCCTTGGACATGATGTCGTCTCGTCAATGATGTCACCTTAATTCAATTGTCACATAAATGTGCTTTAATCATAAACAAAAAAAAGCTGTAAGGGCTTCCTTTTTTTTGGCTGCAGCGGATCTGGCTGACTTTCCGGATCTGGCTGCAGCGGATCTGGCTGACTTTCCGGATCTGGCTCCAGGGGATCTGGCTGACTTTTCTGCTTGGTAGAGCGTGTGTTCAATTTGTTCATTTTGTCACGGTGTGTAATCTGTGTCCATCAGCTCCTTGATGGAATTGGGCTCCATGGTCTAACAAACCCTAACTAAACTAAACTAAAGTAACCCTATCCCTAAACTATTTCTATCTATCCCTACTGACTTTATCTATCTATTTCTGTCTGACTATCTATAACTGACTTTGACTATGACCACACTGCTGACAGTGGAATGGTTTCTCTCCAGTGTGGATGCGCAGGTGTCTCTTCAGACTATCTGCCCTAGTGAAACTATGACCACACTGCTGACAGTGGAATGGTTTCTCTCCAGTGTGGATGTACAGGTGTCTCTTCAGGTCACCTGACTGAGTTCTTGCCTTGACTGGTTCTCAGTGCTGGGGCCTGGTGCCGTGCTGGTGCCGTGCTGGGGCCTGGTGCCGTGCTGGGGTGTCCTGTGGTGTCCTCACGTGGACCAAATATGTTCTTGGGGCGTCCTTGGGGCGTGCTCTTCTCATGGTAAAGTTCCTGCCGACTTTGCTGGGGGGTGGTGCGATGTAGGCTGCTGCTGTGCTGGGTTTCTTTCCCTCTACTGCAACGTCCTGCTGTCCCCTCCCCTTCAGACGCAGCCCACTCTTGCCCTTGGCCTTGGACATGATGTTGTCTCGTCAATGATGTCACCTTAATTCAATTGTCACATAAATGTGCTTTAATCATAAACAAAAAAAAGCTGTAAGGGCTTCCTTTTTTTTGGCTGCAGCGGATCTGGCTGACTTTCCGGATCTGGCTGCAGCGGATCTGGCTGACTTTCCGGATCTGGCTCCAGCGGATCTGGCTGACTTTTCTGCTTGGTAGAGTGTGTGTTCAATTTGTTCATTTTGTCACGGTGTGTAATCTGTGTCCATCAGCTCCTTGATGGAATTGGGCTCCATGGTCTAACAAACCCTAACTAAACTAAACTAAAGTAACCCTATCCCTAAACTATTTCTAAATAAGTACTATTTAGTACCAGTACTAAATAATGAAAAGCACTAGAACTTAAACTTAAAGAACTTCACCTTCTTCAGGTGAACTGACTCACTCTCTTCACACTGTTATAGTGGAACGCTTTAAGAGTGAGAGAGAAGCAGGTGCCTCTTCAGACTACCTGCATTAGTGAAACTCTTATCACACTGCTGACAGTGGAATGGTTTCTCTCCAGTGTGGATGCGCAGGTGTCTCTTCAGACTATCTGCCCTAGTGAAACTCTTATCACACTGCTGACAGTGGAATGGTTTCTCTCCAGTGTGGATGTACAGGTGTTTCTTCAGGTCACCTGACTGAGTGAAACTCTTATCACACTGCTGACAGTGGAATGGTTTCTCTCCAGTGTGTATGAGCAGGTGTTCCTTCAGATTACCTGCCTTAGTGAAACTATGACCACACTGCTGACAGTGGAATGGTTTCTCTCCAGTGTGGATGTACAGGTGTCTCTTCAGGTCACCTGACTGAGTTCTTGCCTTGACTGGTTCTCAGTGCTGGGGCCTGGTGCCGTGCTGGGGCCTGGTGCCGTGCTGGGGCCGGGTGCCGTGCTGGGGCCTGGTGCCGTGCTGGGGCCTGGTGCCGTGCTGGGGTGTCCTGTGGTGTCCTCACGTGGACCAAATATGTTCTTGGGGCGTGTAGTTGGGGCGTCCTTGGGGCGTGCTCTTCTCATGGTAAAGTTCCTGCCGACTTTGCTGGGGGGTGGTGCGATGTAGGCTGCTGCTGTGCTGGGTTTCTTTCCCTCTACTGCAACGGACTGCTGTTCCCTCCCCTTCAGACGCAGCCCACTCTTGCCCTTGGCCTTGGACATGATGTCGTCTCGTCAATGATGTCACCTTAATTCAATTGTCACATAAATGTGCTTTAATCATAAACAAAAAAAAGCTGTAAGGGCTTCCTTTTTTTTGGCTGCAGCGGATCTGGCTGACTTTCCGGATCTGGCTGCAGCGGATCTGGCTGACTTTCCGGATCTGGCTCCAGGGGATCTGGCTGACTTTTCTGCTTGGTAGAGCGTGTGTTCAATTTGTTCATTTTGTCACGGTGTGTAATCTGTGTCCATCAGCTCCTTGATGGAATTGGGCTCCATGGTCTAACAAACCCTAACTAAACTAAACTAAAGTAACCCTATCCCTAAACTATTTCTATCTATCCCTACTGACTTTATCTATCTATTTCTGTCTGACTATCTATAACTGACTCTATCTACCTCTAACTCACTCTTTCTAGTTAACTATAGGCTACCACAGACAAACAAACACAACTATAGGCTATACTTACACTTACTACTTACTTACTTACTTATTCTATATGCTCTATGACCACACAATTCTATATACCGTACTTCAAAATGCTTGTCAAGATCCCTCAGTACATTTCCTTTTTTATAAACGCACCTACACTGCATTGGCACACCTATGGCCAATCCAGTGGTAACACCTGGATCAGGTGGTCAACATGGTCAACTGGTTAGAAAACAGCATTAATCCACAACTGAACAGGTGTAACTATTGACAGCCTATTCTGCATTTGTCAGACTTAACACAAGAGTTTGTGTTTCATGGTGTGACTATACAGTGGCGGCCTTATGTATGTTTCAATCGTTTCAATTGAAACGGGCCTCGAGTCTCCCCCTCTGCCAGGAGGGGTGAGTCTGGCTAAATGGGTCCTTAGGATTGTATCAGCTTTGGTACGAGCCAATCCGCGACCGAGCTCAGGGCTCTGTGATTGACGGCGCACGTTGGCCAATCAGGAACGATTTATCTTCCTGGAGTAAACGGCCGGCTTTCCGACAATTATCTTTGCAGAGACAGCAAAAATCGTTTACATTCGATTCAGCCATAACAATTTAGATTTCGAAATAAACGGAGACTGCTAGTGTGGCAAGAAGATTTCGCTGCTGATGCTGCTGTGTGCATAGAGAGTATGTACTGCGGGACAGGAGGAATGAGGAAGTAGGAACGGAACACGTTTAGATGATGCCACTTTTTTTATATACGCTGATTGGCTGAAGGGGTTGTCCGTCAACGCTACTCTCCCGCCCCACAGTTAAACAGCCACACAGGCGATTATGCCAGACTCTCCCCTCAGGCAGAATGCAAATCTGGCGAGGGGGGAGGAGTTTACCCAGGCTAAGTTATACCTTAAAGTAAAACATTGTTTAATCAAGCAAGCTGCTTTTGTGTATTTTCTACTTGGCTACTACTGTTGACCATTTGAAAACAACGGGTCACAAGTTGACATGTTGCACTGCCTGCTAGACAACAGCAGGTGGTGCTGTTTTATGCTCTGCACAGTGTACTCAGTTTTTTGCTCGAGATTTACAAATGAAAAGATGAATACGCTATTCTGCATTTGTCAGTCTCCACAGAAGAGTTTGTGTTTCATGGTGTGACCAAACCAACATCATTGACTTGTTTCTACAGCTATTCATTGATCAGTTCAACAAGTGCTTATATTTGAGTCACAAGATTTGAGTCACAAGATGACATGGCATGCTGTGACTATACTGTTCCCAAGTTCACACCTGGACAGACACACATAAGATCAAATAGATTGTTTCCTACAGCAGTTGTCAGCGCATCATAGTGTGATGGATTGCACAACACTGTACCGTTTATTACAACACTACTAAAGTGCTGTTACCCCAAATATTAAAATACAAAGGTTTTAATTTTGCTACATTTAACAACACCATTTAGCTGCTCTTGGGGCTAACACCACTAGGTCTCCAGTTATTAAAGTCCTTTCTTATTCACTTGATTTCAGACCAGTGTGTGGCTGTGGAGTCCAGACTGCAGGTGAAGATGAACTCTCCAGACTCAGCCAGGGACGTTTCTATTAAACAGGAAGCTGAAGACGTTTCTATTAAACAGGAAGCTGAAGGCGCTTCTATTAAACAGGAAGCTGAAGACGTTTCTATTAAACATGAAGCTGAAGAGGTTTCTATTAAACAGGAAGCTGAAGACGTTTCTATTAAACAGGAAGCTGAAGACGCTTCTATTAAACAGGAAGTTGAAGACCAGCCACACCTCGGTAAGTTTCATGTGCTCTTCATTTCTTTAATATATTCTGTAGGGTTACGCTTAGGGATGTCCCGATCAGGTTTTTTTGCTCCCGATCCGATTCCGATTTGATTTTGAGTCATGCTGATACCGATTTTTCCCGATCCGATCTTTATTTTATGCAACACTTATGCCATGTGAGAAATGTATGTCACTAGTCTAGTCTGTTGCCTTTCAATTATTCAAAGGCAAAAATATGTGACTACTTTTATTAGAACTATAGTGTCAATTGTGGATTTCTTTTCTTTCATGTCTATGAAATCAGGTTAATTAGATGAATCTTGCAACTACAGCTTATGGAACTGAAGTCAAAGTTGAAACTCTTGTAGAGAAAATCTTTCTTTGAGATTTACATTAGACACAAGCCTATTTAGACACTATTTTATTGAAATATAAAATAAAATCTGATTTATTTCTCCCAATCCCGATCATTTGAAGATGACATGATCTGCTCTGATTTCCGATCACTAGGCATGTAACGATTCACTCAACTCACGATACGATTTGTATCACGATATGAGGTTCACGATACAATTTTTCATGATATTTTAAACATTTTTTATTTAACTACATTGCAAAAGAAGTAGCATTACTTTTGACAGTGCAGAAACATAATTGCCTTCCTTGACTTCTCATTTCTCACACACACCATAATTCACCAGCCCCCCTAAAAAAAATGTGCACAAAGCGTGCATGCTGTGTGGCCCCCCACACATCATTCTACAGCTCTGGCCCCCAGCCTAATCTAGTTGAATACCCCTGGCTTAGAATCTGCACTTTCTTACTTTTTACACAACTGAAACATTACCATTATGTGCGACACAATTTCTATCGGGTTTGGAGAAATACTTGCTCGGTCGACTGGCAGCGTCAACAAGACATTTGGCAGTGCTTTGTGAGATTTAATCGCTACAGTAGTTTGTGAGATGTGCCCCAGACATGCCGGCAGACAGATTCACAGACACATTTTCCAGACGTACAGAGCTACGCAGTGGAAATCTTTTACATAGATAGTTAAGCTACCATCGGTCCACATTTCAAGCTTTCATTGTCATACTCGGAGTGCTTCTGTTTCATAACGTCATGCACTGAGTGGCATGACTAATTTACTCCCAAATCAGAGCTCGGGTGTGAAGTAACATGTTTTTTTAATTGTTTCAGAATTTCATGATTCAAATGAAATATTCACAGTATATGACTTTATTTTGCTCAAATCTTTCAGAACAGTAATAACTTGCAGTTAGTAACGGTTTTCTTGGTAGTTAATAGCTCATTTTGTACATGGAACATGGAGGAAGAATGGATTTACATTTTAGGAACTCAGTGTTTACCATCATGTTATGTTTCTGCTCCTAGACATCCTGCACATGGTTGTGTGTAAAGAGGAGGTTTCTCATGAACAGGAGAGGAGCTATAGTCTGCTCCAGGAGAAACCAGAGCCTCTACACATTAAAGAGGAACAGGAGGAGCTTAAAGAGGAACAAGAGGAACTACTTCAAAGACCAGAGGAACCTGTTGGGTCAACGTTGACATTTCAAGCAGTGAAAGGTGAAGAAGAAAATTATGATGAAGAAAAATACATATCTTCCCACTGCTCTGAAGTTGAAGTTGAAGTTGAATCTGACACTGAAGTCACTGAAGACGGTGATGATTGGGAGGAGACCAGTGAAGACGATGATGACGAACGGCCTGACAAGAGTTTCAGTGACTCAGGTTCCCTGAAGAAGCACCAGCGTGTCCACACTGGAGAAAAACCTTTCCAATGTAAGCATTGTGACAAGAGTTTCAGATTGTTAGGTAACCTGAAGCAACACCAGCTTGTCCACACTGGAGAAAAACCTTTCCAATGTAAACATTGTGACAAGAGTTTCAGTCAGTCAGGTTCCCTGAAGAAACACCTGCGTATCCACACTGGAGAAAAATCTTTCCAATGTAAACATTGTGACAAGAGTTATAATAATTCATCTTCCCTGAAGACACACCAGCTTGTCCACACTGGAGGGAAACCTTTCCAATGTAAACATTGTGACAAGAGTTTCAAGTTTTCAGTGAATTTGAAGGAACACCTTCGTGTCCACACAGGAGAAAAACCTTTTCACTGCAAACATTGTGACAAGAGTTTCAGTTTGTCAGGTAACCTGCGGCAACACCAGCATGTCCACACTGGAGAAAAACCTTTTCACTGCAAACATTGTGAAAAGAGTTACAGATTTCCAAGTAATTTGAATTCACACCTTCGTGTCCACACAGGAGAAAAACCTTTTCACTGCCAACATTGTGAAAAGAGTTACAAGTTTCCAAGTGATTTGAAGTCACACCTTCATGTCCACACTGGAGAAAAACCTTCCCAATGTAAACATTGTGACAAGAGTTTCAGTCAGTCAGGTTCCCTGAAGAAACACCTGCGTATCCACACTGGAGAAAAATCTTTCCAATGTAAACATTGTGACAAGAGTTATAATAATTCATCTTCCCTGAAGACACACCAGCTTGTCCACAATGGAGAGAAACCTTTCCAATGTAAACATTGTGACAAGCGTTTCGGTCATTCAAGTTCCCTGAAGAAACACCAGCTTGTCCACAATGGAGAGAAACCTTTCCAATGTAAACCTTGTGACAAGCGTTTCGGTCATTCAAGTTCCCTGAAGAAACACCAGCTTGTCCACAATGGAGAGAAACCTTTCCAATGTAAACATTGTAACAAGAGTTTCGGTCATTCAAGTTCCCTGAAGACACACCAGCTTGTCCACAATGGAGAGAAACCGTTCCATTGTAAACATTGTGACAAGCGTTTCAAGGTTTCATGGAATTTGAAGTCACACCTTTGTAGAGAGGAAATGAATTATAATTGTCTTAAGAGTTTCCTCTCCCTCCCCATAGTCACACTTCCCGCGGTATTGCAACACCATTCTTCTCTCTCCGCCTGCAGTGCAGAGATTGAGACATTAGCAAACAGCAACAAAGGCACTTGAATGAAACACATGAGCTAATGGTAACAGTGTGTATCTGCACAAAATTATCACCGATACCAACAATACAAATCTGCCAACCTAAAACAATACAGAACCAGACCAACCCAACTGGCATGATCAAAATGACCCAAAGGTTTTTACTTTTATCCCGGACGAGCCCCCACATGTTACGCCCCCTAGTCTAGGGTTAGGGGAAGCAACATAAATGCAGAAAGACAATTGCAATAAAACGGAATGTGCATTTATTTACAGCCCAAAATCAGGAATATTTACAACAATATACAATAACCCCAAATAAACAAACTAACAAAACACAACTTCAAACATAGCAAACACAAATCAAAACACAACTTCAAACATAGAAAACACAAATCAAAAACGGAACTAAAAAATGTATCCCAAATAAAGAACTGGACAGGATGGTTGCAGGTTGTGGTGAGAGGACAGGGGGACCGATTCCCTGCTGCCCTGAAGCTGACAGTCCTCTGAACAGAGTTGTTTGTGACTGTTCTTTATAGTGGATCGGGTGTGGCCATCACCCAATCCACTGCTGGTGTCATAGCCTAAGCAGAGTACAGTACTGTATGCATGCATACCTTACCTACACTGGCAGGTGAAAACAAGCACCCAGATCAATGCCTGTTCTGCATGTGTACAAGGGGATAGGCAACGCAGTCCACCCCCCCGGGCGGGTCTGAGGAGATTCCGTTAAGCATCGTTACAGTCAGTCGCGCGACAGAGACTGCCCCGAGACGATGTCATGTGGTTAAGACTACAGGACAGGTCAGGGGCTACAAATGAAGTTTAGCTTCGGCTGACTCTGGCCCATTTAGACTGATGTAGGGACTGACACGTTGATTAATGAGCTTTGTACCTGTCAGTCAAGTAAAGGGATAGATAAATAAATAAATAAATAATTAAATAAACAAGGACCAGTGCAAGTACATCGCGTGACATCATCGGAGGGGGTTAAACAGGTGGTGAAGGGGCGGCGGAGAGCCGTCGGTTGCAAGAAGACCAGCAACCAAACCAACTCACCTCAGGCAGGCAGCAAGCCGAGCGTCAGACCGTCTGCGACACCGTCGGACCAAGGAGGCACGGCTGTCACGGCGGGACAATGTGGAGACGCTTAACGAGAGGATGCATACATTTAGGTAGGGGTCATATCCAGTATCACAAGTGTGCACAGCGGTGGCCGAACAGGCAGGGGAAACTCAAGGAATTCCTTATTTCACGTCAGAGGGATTATTATTTGAAACATATTTTTTTTTACATAGGTGGTAAACGATGCAACATCACAGGCAGGACAAATCCCCAGGCATTTGGGTAAGGGTCTCGGGTGAATAATAGGAATGAGATAAGGGGGAGGTGCATGCCTCAGAAGTCAACAAGAGGCAATGGTAATAGAGTCAATTTAGGGGGAATTAATTATCCTGTGGCTAAGGACACCTTAAAAAAGGCAGCCAAAAAGTGTTGTAATCATGCAATCCACCCGTGTATAGTTGTCTGGGGAAACTACATGCATGAATGTAAAGTCCTGTGGCAGCATTGTCCATGGGACATGTGCACGGTGCAATCAGAGCTAATCAGTGGTAGAGTGAGACCAGCCTGTTGTCAGTGAGCAATCAGGGTCTTAGCATGCTGCTGGCTAACATTCTGACCCAACAACACTCCAAAAAGTACATTTATATAGTTCACTAACACTGACAGAGTCCCTCCGTGGCCCTTGTTGATATAAATCCGTGCGGAGCAAGACACATGGCTAGCTTTAAGATAAGTAAGGAATACAGTTGGAGGGGCTACAGCCCACGACGTCTTATCAGTCCAGCAAAACAAGTGGGAGTAAAATCAAGCATATAAAACCTGTCCTGTTTACATGCACAGAGTGGGGTAGTAAGTTATTATACCTGTGTCTGTAGAAGTTGTAGGTTTTAAGAGAAGGCAATAGTTTTTTTCAGCGCAGGCAGCTTTTCCCTGCAGAGAGGAGACCCGTTCATGCAGAGCCCCAGGGCAGAATGAGTAAGAGGAGAGGGGAGGGGGAGTGGCTGTCAGCTGGCAAGTGAGCCTATGCCGGCTCAGTTAGAGTACCAGGTGACGACACAGCCAATCAGAGGACAGCTTAGAGCTTGTAGTCCTAGAGGGGTAACCAGGAACACACGTAGTGTGAGGGATGGAGTTTTTATGTCAGACAATGAGACAGGAGAGTCAATTTTAATGCAACACCGTCTTTATATATATAGAGAGAGAAACAAATCAAAACAAATAAAGTAACAGGGCACACACACACGTATGGGAGAGAGGTGCTCTCAGACAACACAGTAGGTCTGGTCAAACCCTGAAGGGGACAATTCCAAGCATCACAGTAAGAGAAACCAATTCACCAGGGCGGCTCCCGGGCCCTTGTCCTCCGTGCGGGAAGGGTTGGAACGAAAACAAGGATAATAAAAAATATATAATAATGATAATGACAATAATGATAATAATAATAAAAATATTAATAATGATAATAATAAAATTAGGAATAAATTGCCGCACACATATATGTCCAAATGTATAAAGTAAAGTAAAACTTCTTTAGTCCTGTGCTCGTTCCTGTTCCTGTCGGCCCGTGGGTGAGTCAAATAGAAAATCAAGGGGACATACCGGGCAAGGCCTCTCATGTCAGACGGCTCGTAACAACGTGCAGGAATAAACACACGCAATAATATTATAATTATTATCGTCATCCACACGGCAGCAAAAATAATTCCAGCCATAATCCAGCGGTCCCATATTTGCGGGCACTCATAGTGAAGTAGAAAAAAAACACACAAGGTCAAACACACTCGAAGGGAGACAGTTGCTGAAAAAGTATGACGGTCCTGGGGAAATCTCGTAACAACGTGCAGGAATAAACACACGCAATAATATTATAATTATTATCGTCATCCACACGGCAGCAAACATAATTCCAGCCATAATCCAGCGGTCCCATATTTGCGGGCACTCATAGTGAAATAGAAAAAAAAACACACAAGGTCAAACACACTCGAAGGGAGACAGTTGCTGAAAATGTATGACGGTCCTGGGGAAATCTGTTCATTTATTTATTTATTTGTTCGGCGACGCCGAGTAGATGGTGTGTGTGAGAGAGGGGAGTCAGCGTGCAGCTCGGGTGTGGCGTGCGCCGCGTGAAGTTGTGTCGTGATGGCGTCCGTGGTGCGGGGGTTCAGTGTCTCCAGTGTTTCCAATGGTCACATGGTTTGACACAACATTTGTTTGATGCTGTTGTACGGCTTTCGGCTATGTTTCGACTGCCCCCCCCCCCCCTCATACAACACGTTTGTCTCTTCAAACCACGTGACTCCCATTGGAAATGAATTGCGAGCTTGCAACGGTCAAGAAGTCTCATGCATCAGCTATACAACATTATGTTGTGACATTGTGAGTGAAGCCTTAAGGCTCATACATAGTCTGGATTTTCGGTGGTGGGGTGACCACCGAACTACAACATGACGTCACGAGCCGCGGTGAAGAGCAAACCACCGCCACCGCTCCAGCCCTTCTCTCTGTTTTTACTCACCACCGCTCAACGTTATTTCAGCTCCGGTGGTCAGCTCACCACCGGAGCGGTGGTCACCTCACCACCGAAAATCCAGACTATGAATAGGCCTTGAGTCATTCAAATTCCCTGAAGACACACAAGCTTGTCCACAATGGAGGAAAACCTTTCCAATGTAAACATTGTGACAAGAGTTTCAATGATTCAAGTAATCTGAAGAGACACCTTTGTGTCCACAGTTCTCACAGGACAAATAAAAATATGTAAACGGTCTCATAGATATATGTGCTTCTACAGCACGGCCACCCAGGCGTGGAGTGCCCCGACCCCTTCCCTTAAAAAATGCTATCACGTACATCTTTAAAGTCCACCTTTCAGCAGGCCCAATTGAGAGGATATTATCACTTCTCCTTTTAACAGGTGCTCACCCCCCCCCTCCTAACTTTCTCCCACTCTGTATATATAGATATATATTTTGTTGTTGATATTGATTTTTGTTGAGTGGCGCTAGCCCCTCCTATGGGGCTTTGTCTTTGTGTGAACACAAACACGATGATTTGATTGGCTGATTATCATCCCATAGCGATGACTTGATTGGCTGATGTATATATTGAGGATAAAAAGTGAGGTGCAGAAAAAGTGAAGAAGCAAAAAGTGATTGGCCGGAATGACATTTGTGATGATTTGATTGGCTGAGCATGGAATGTGATGTATGATGATAAGAGCGCCCCTCACTTCACACAAGTGTGATTTTCGTTATTCTTCATGTCATGTCTATGGGCCGATACATACTCCTATTTTACCGCTGTTTTAGCGCTGTAGTGCCGAAATGATTTCGGCTCGTCAGACACCGAAGAGCAGACTTTAGGACGGTGCCCGCCCCCCCGAACCTCAAATTACGTCACGTTGTAGGCTCTACAGAGCCGAACCGACTTTTATTCGGCTCTAAAATTGGAGTATGAATCGGCCCTATGAATTGATTGCATTGAGCCTGAATGGAAACAAGACTGCAAGGAATCAGTGTTTGACTGAACTCTGTTGCTGTTATGTCCAATCAATATAAGAGAAATAAAAAAACTAATACAATTGTTACTAATTTGTTTAAAATGATGTTTTTTTCCTTCAATGCATTGTTTTCATTAATACATTTGTATGTGTATATCATTAAGATTAATACTTATCTGATTGGTTTGACCTGTTACATAAATTACACCATACTTTACCTTACCTGTGGAAATGAAATGCACAGCTTTTTTTAAATTAAACATTTGAATTGTACCGATGCAACTATATCTGAAAATAATATTTAGTCTGCATGCCAATGAAGTCCTCCCCACACACATCTATGTGTAGTCACTACTGTTGTACACAACGCAGGTCACCTTATTATTTGATTGAACACGTCACGTACGCCATAATAGTCCAGGCAAAGTAGCATTTCCAGACAGACTAATTAAAATAGAATTTTTTTCACCATAGATCATCTCTATGAGGTGTCTAGAACAACATACTAAAAGTCCTAAGAAATCCTAGATGCGGAAATATGTTTAATTCTCATCAATTCAAGATGTGTGCTAATACCTCGAGAAAACTAAACACCCTAATGGGCATTATTTTTTCTTTTGTCCTATCACAATGAAACTTTCCACAATGAATCTTAACATGAAAACTAAACTTTTTTGTATTACAAGTTTCTCTGAAACTTAATTTGAATATGCAAATTAGCTTAATATATATTGAATATGCCCACATTTGCATATCACGAAAATTACTTTTCCCCAAAATGTATAATATTTACATTGTTGTTTGTTAATGATCAGACTTTCATGAACCATTTCATCGAAATATTGTGACTTCATAGAATAACATCAAAAACACCATTCATATGTATGACAAATTTATGTATGACAAATGCATAAATCCGTCAAATCTTCCTCCAACCATCCTACTGCTAATGGTTGATGGCAATGCTGCTTTTGGACTGGCCTCTAACCTGAAACCTGCCGGGCTTGGTTGTACCTACCGGGGGCATAACCCCCACCGGTATAGTCCTCAGGGTCACAGAGGCCAGGTGACCTACCTCTGGGAGGACATCCCCTGGCTGCAGCAGTGTCTCAGTCCATCCCAGTCTTCTTGTTCCTGTACTCTGCAGACGCACCTGAAGCTGTTGCAGGCCATCTCCCACCTCCAGGTAGACTCCATCACACATCTCCCACCTCCAGGTAGACTCCATCACACAGCTCTCCCACCTCCAGGTAGACTCCATCACACAGCTCTGTCACCTCCAGGTAGACTCCATCACACAGCTCTGTCACCTCCAGGTAGACTCCATCACACAGCTCTGTCACCTCCAGGTAGACTCCATCACACAGCTCTGTCACCTCCAGGTAGACTCCATCACACAGCTCTGTCACCTCCAGGTAGACTCCATCACACAGCTCTGTCACCTCCAGGTAGACTCCATCACACAGCTCTGTCACCTCCAGGTAGACTCCATCACACAGCTCTGTCACCTCCAGGTAGACTCCATCACACAGCTCTCCCACCTCCAGGTAGACTCCATCACACAGGTCTGTCACCTCCAGGTAGACTCCATCACACAGCTCTGTCACCTCCAGGTAGACTACATCACACAGCTCTCCCACCTCCAGGTAGACTTCATCACACAGCTATGTCACCTCCAGGTCCAGGTAGACTCGATCACACAGCTCTGTCACCTCCAGGTAGACTCCATCACACAGCTCTCCCACCTCCAGGTAGACTCCATCACACAGCTCTGTCACCTCCAGGTAGACTCCATCACACAGCTCTGTCTCCTCCAGGTAGACTCCATCACACAGCTCTCCCACCTCCAGGTAGACTCCATCACACAGCTCTGTCACCTCCATGTAGACTCCATCACACAGCTCTGTCTCCTCCAGGTAGACTCCATCACACAGCTCTCCCACCTCCAGGTAGACTCCATCACACAGCTCTGTCACCTCCAGGTAGACTCCATCACACAGCTCTCCCACCTCCAGGTAGACTTCATCACACAGCTCTGTCACCTCCAGGTCCAGGTAGACTCCATCACACAGCTCTGTCACCTCCAGGTAGACTCCATCACACAGCTATCCCACCTCCAGGTAGACTCCATCACACAGCTCTGTCACCTCCAGGTAGACTCCATCACACAGCTCTGTCTCCTCCAGGTAGACTCCATCACACAGCTCTCCCACCTCCAGGTAGACTCAATCACACAGCTCTGTCTCCTCCAGGTAGACTCCATCACACAGCTCTGTCACCTCCATGTAGACTCCATCACACAGCTCTCCCACCTCCAGGTAGACTCCATCACACAGCTCTGTCTCCTCCAGGTAGACTCCATCACACAGCTCTCCCACCTCCAGGTAGACTCCATCACACCTCTCCCACCTCCAGGTAGACTCCATCACACAGCTCTGTCACCTCCAGGTAGACTCCATCACACAGCTCTGTCACCTCCAGGTAGACTCCATCACACAGCTCTGTCTCCTCCAGGTAGACTCCATCACACAGCTCTCCCACCTCCAGGTAGACTCCATCACACAGCTCTGTCACCTCCAGGTAGACTCCATCACACAGCTCTCCCACCTCCAGGTAGACTTCATCACACAGCTCTGTCACCTCCAGGTCCAGGTAGACTCCATCACACAGCTCTGTCACCTCCAGGTAGACTCCATCACACAGCTATCCCACCTCCAGGTAGACTCCATCACACAGCTCTGTCACCTCCAGGTAGACTCCATCACACAGCTCTGTCACCTCCAGGTAGACTCCATCACACAGCTCTGTCTCCTCCAGGTAGACTCCATCACACAGCTCTCCCACCTCCAGGTAGACTCCATCACACAGCTCTGTCTCCTCCAGGTAGACTCCATCACACATCTCTGTCACCTCCAGGTAGACTCCATCACACAGCTCTCCCACCTCCAGGTAGACTCCATCACACAGCTCTCCCACCTCCAGGTAGACTCCATCACACAGCTCTGTCTCCTCCAGGTAGACTCCATCACACAGCTCTCCCACCTCCAGGTAGACTCCATCACACAGCTCTGTCACCTCCAGGTAGACTCCATCACACAGCTCTGTCTCCTCCAGGTAGACTCCATCACACAGCTCTCCCACCTCCAGGTAGACTCCATCACACAGCTCTGTCTCCTCCAGGTAGACTCCATCACACAGCTCTGTCACCTCCATGTAGACTCCATCACACAGCTCTCCCACCTCCAGGTAGACTCCATCACACAGCTCTGTCTCCTCCAGGTAGACTCCATCACACAGCTCTCCCACCTCCAGGTAGACTCCATCACACCTCTCCCACCTCCAGGTAGACTCCATCACACAGCTCTGTCACCTCCAGGTAGACTCCATCACACAGCTCTGTCACCTCCAGGTAGACTCCATCACACAGCTCTGTCTCCTCCAGGTAGACTCCATCACACAGCTCTCCCACCTCCAGGTAGACTCCATCACACAGCTCTGTCACCTCCAGGTAGACTCCATCACACAGCTCTCCCACCTCCAGGTAGACTTCATCACACAGCTCTGTCACCTCCAGGTCCAGGTAGACTCCATCACACAGCTCTGTCACCTCCAGGTAGACTCCATCACACAGCTATCCCACCTCCAGGTAGACTCCATCACACAGCTCTGTCACCTCCAGGTAGACTCCATCACACAGCTCTGTCACCTCCAGGTAGACTCCATCACACAGCTCTGTCTCCTCCAGGTAGACTCCATCACACAGCTCTCCCACCTCCAGGTAGACTCCATCACACAGCTCTGTCTCCTCCAGGTAGACTCCATCACACATCTCTGTCACCTCCAGGTAGACTCCATCACACAGCTCTCCCACCTCCAGGTAGACTCCATCACACAGCTCTCCCACCTCCAGGTAGACTCCATCACACAGCTCTGTCTCCTCCAGGTAGACTCCATCACACAGCTCTCCCACCTCCAGGTAGACTCCATCACACAGCTCTGTCACCTCCAGGTAGACTCCATCACACAGCTCTGTCTCCTCCAGGTAGACTCCATCACACAGCTCTGACACCTCAAGGTAGACTCCATCACACAGCTCTGTCACCTCCAGGTAGACTCCATCACACAGCTCTGTCACCTCCATGTAGACTCCATCACACAGCTCTGTCTCC
Organism: Protomyctophum parallelum; assembly: GCF_964188405.1. Lineage (NCBI taxonomy): Eukaryota > Metazoa > Chordata > Actinopteri > Myctophiformes > Myctophidae > Protomyctophum > Protomyctophum parallelum. Next base: position 8,504,262 of record NC_139698.1, on the reverse strand, counting down.
TCCAGGTAGACTCCATCACACAGCTCTCCCACCTCCAGGTAGACTCCATCACACAGCTCTGTCTCCTCCAGGTAGACTCCATCACACAGCTCTCCCACCTCCAGGTAGACTCCATCACACCTCTCCCACCTCCAGGTAGACTCCATCACACAGCTCTGTCTCCTCCAGGTAGACTCCATCACACAGCTCTCCCACCTCCAGGTAGACTCCATCACACCTCTCCCACCTCCAGGTAGACTCCATCACACAGCTCTGTCACCTCCAGGTAGACTCCATCACACAGCTCTGTCACCTCCAGGTAGACTCCATCACACAGCTCTGTCTCCTCCAGGTAGACTCCATCACACAGCTCTGTCGCTACAATTATGTTGTGTGTTTCCTACTCCTTAAAGGTTTCACATGTGACATTAATTCATTTATTTTTAATGTCACAATCCCTTTAATGTGTTGCAAATTCATCCATCCATTCATCTTCATCCGCTCATCCGAAGTCGGGTTGCAGAGAGTTCCAGACTTCTCTTTCCTGGGCCACGTTAGCAGGGGAACCTCCCCTGTTGTTGCTACCTTGTCGTGGTGGGGAGGCTTCTGTGCCTCTGTGACCCTGAGGACTATACCGGTGGGGGTTATGCCCCCGGTAGGTACAACCAAGCCCGGCAGGTTTCAGGTTAGAGGCCAGTCCAAAAGCAGCATTGCCATCAACCATTAGCAGTAGGATGGTTGGAGGAAGATTTGACGGATTTATGCATTTGTCATACATACAGAATGGTGTTATTCTATGAAGTCACAATATTTCGATGAAATGGTTCATGAAAGTCTGATCAGTGTGTTTGATATCATTAACAAACAACAATGTAAATATTATACATTTTGGGGGAAAGTAATTTTCGTGATATGCATATGTGGGCATATTCAATATATATTAAGCTAATTTGCATATTCAAATTAATTTTCAGAGAAACTTGTAATACAAAAAAGTTTAGTTTTCATGTTAAGATTCATTGTGGAAAGTTTCATTGTGATAGGACAAAAGAAAAAAAAAGCCCATTAGGGTGTTTAGTTTTCTCAAGGTATTAGCACACATCTTGAATTGATGAGAATTAAACAAATTTCCGCATCTAGGATTTCTTAGGACTTTTAGTATGTTATTCTAGACACCTCATAGAAATGATATCTGTTGAAAAAAAAACTATTTTAATTAGTCTGATTTTTGGGTCTAAAATGGGCTAGATTGCCTGGACTATAATATGATTTGATTTGGGTGTGTTCTAAATGAAGCGTTTGTGTTCATTACCGTGTATCTAATTACAGTAAACAAATACTACTTTACTAAAAATGATACAGGTGAAGGAAAAGAGACCTTTTTTCCAGTACAAATAAATATCATTAATCAGTGCTGCAGTTCAAACAGCAGTGACGAATTAAGAACTTTGTGCAAAATGTATCGGGTCTCTGAGACCCGATGAAGACCAGAGGCAGGCGGGGTCTTTGTCTTTGTTTAAAGACCTCCAGAGCTGTACTATGTGCTTGGAACTTTGGAATATACACATTTGAATTTCCTACAAACTCAATCTCCAGACTATTACAGGGTCCAGTTTTAAATGCTGATGTATCTTTGAAAATGCCATACCAGCCTTCAGCTTTGTGCCATGCTGCTCTGTAAGGGGGTAGAGTAGATGGTCCTCCTTCTCATTTTCTCAATGAATGAGTCATTAATTCTGCAATTGTGCATTTCCATCATAATTCTGAGAATGTGTATCCTTCATTTCAGAAAGAGTATACCTTGAACAAAATGCAACTTGCTGATTTAATTGTTCTGCTACTGAAGAGTTAAATTTCAAGAACAGATTATGTGCTGCGCTACTGAATCTGTCAGCAAGGCCATTCAGAATGTGTATACACCGTTGATAGTGGGAATGAAAACACAGGCACACTACAGGGAGTGAAGGGCTGAAGCCGGGCCTAACGGGCCAACATCCTGTTATACACATTCTATTGAGCAAGGACTATTAAAAAGAGGACAGGAAGCGAAGACCATACGGTGGACTCCATGATGCTCCCTGGAAGGAAAGAAACATGTGCAATTGAGACCAAGGAAGCTGAACGCGGAAGTGTTGGCTGCATATATAGCCCATTGACGCACACATTGAGCATGTTTCTTTCCTTCCAGGGAGCAACATGGAGTCCACCGTACGGTGTTCGCTTCCTAACCTTATTTAATTACCGTAATTTCCGGACTATAAGCCGCACCTGAATATAAGCCGTACCAGCCAAATTTAGGGAAAATCCCATATACAAGCCGCACCGGACTATAAGCCGCAGCTACGTTAGCTCAGAACCTGAGATGGCTCTGCATTAGCTGTAAAAATCCATAGATTAGCCGCACCGTTGTATAAGCCGCAGGGTTCAAATCATGGGTAAAAAGCCGCGGCTTATAGTCTGGAAATGACGGTAACCTTGCTATTGAGGAGGCAAATTCTAAGTAAACAAACAGCAGAGGGTGCTGTTCTTTCTTTTTTTGCTGATGGGTTCCCAGATAGCTGAAGAGTTAACTTTGGACCTTAGCTCAGGGCACAAGTTCAAGCTCCTCAGTTTCTCTACTGGTCTCTTCTGGTTGCTCTGGTGGAACCAGTCATACAATTAAGGCATATCTGTGACTTGTTTGGGTAATGGGGTGGACTGTGATCGGTGTCCTTTGTTCCTGGTCCTATCTCTGATTATGTATGTTGTTGGAGTGGGAGTGAAGGGGGAAGTGGCTCGGTATCCACCTGGAAAAAGATGACATAATCCTTAAGGAGATCCCATGTAAAGGCTCAGCTGAAGCACTGTTGTGGTCTCCTCATGCCACGTCTTTAAGTTTTGACATACGCTTTTCTTCCGTGCTCTGCCTTGCTGTGTTTCATGAGATCGAGCTTTCGAATTTGTTGCACCTACGCTGCGGAATGATTTACCACTCTGTATCTGTTGAGATCTTTAAGAAGCTACTGAAAACGCATTTGTACCGCAAACATTTTGGCTTGCTCCAGTGATTTCTATGTATTGTTTTATCTTATCTATTTCTAGGTACTGTACTGTCTTTGCTACTCTGTTTCTTATTTCATTGTTGGTTTATTTTTTGATTGAGATGTTCTTGTTTTATTCCTTTAATTTTATTGTAGCCTACAGCAACAACTGTTTTGAAAGGCGCTCTATAAATAAAATTACCTTACCTTACCTTACCTTTCATGCCTGCATGAAAAGACAATCAGTAAGTGGCCGAATGCAAGTGTACCCACGATAACAAACACAAGATAACACAAGAACAAAACTTAACTATAATACAGTCAGGCAGCTCTGCAGATAATATATATATATATATATATATATATATATATATATATATATATATTAGGCTACTTCTTCATAGTGCTTCTCCAATGGAGCCCCACAACCAAGCTACCCATCTGTCATTTTACATTGTATACCCATAGGCTATATGGAGATCTCTGTAGGCCTGTGTAACTTTTATGCCCATAAGCTTGACATGCCGACGTGCCCATATATGGAGAATCCCCATAAATTCGATGTAAACAACAGTAGCCCAACCATTAAGTTCCAGCTCGAAGAAGTTTCTCCTTGTTTTGTAGTTTTATGGCGTTTTGGCAGCCATCATTAAGCGTTCCATTGGCGCCATCTGCTGGAGTGATATCTTCACTGTACAAACTATTTCAGTACAGTGCCCACTAGACTACTAGCCTGGCTAATAAGCCAGACCGAATCAGCCGTTGGCAAAACAAAAATTGCCTGCCGACAGTGTGATTTGAGTCTGGCTTATTAGCCAGGCTACTAGACTGTCCACCAAAGTCTATTCTAAATTAAAACCTAGACCAGTACTTCTCAAAGTGGGGCCCAGGGACCTTATCTCATTACCAGATCTATTCAGGTAATGATATGAACACTCACAGTAGCCACTGGATGAAATTGCATTGTATGTTTTATGTACGTGTCAGTAGGCCTATATTAAATTAACTAATATTAGTACTACTAACTGCATTTCAAGTAAAAAAACATATACTGATTACTGAGTAATTGTTAATATATCTCTTACATTTGTGACCATTGAATAATGGGGGTTATAGGCCTATAATCTATATTTAAAATCAATAGTATAGTGAAAACAGCATACAAAAAAACGGGTCCGTGTTGTGAGCTTGTTGACAGCTGGATATTTTTAAATAAATATAGGCCCATTGGTGTTGTACTGTGTCCATTAGATAAATTGTGTTACAACACAAATACATTTATTTAAAAATATCCAGTGTACAATCTCACAACACGGACAGATTGTTTTGTATGCCGTTTTCACTATATTGATTTTAAATACAGATGAATTGGTTAATGCATATTGTACTCTTTCCCTTCCTAGAAATGTAATGCAAGTACAATATTTGTCTTTGAAATGTAGTGGAGATTCCAAAAATGCTATTACCCAAAGCATACATGTAAATACAGTAAGTAAGTAAATGGTGCATTTATATAGCGCCTTTATCCAAGGCGCTTTACAGAGATTGTGCATTACATTCACCCATTCATACACCGATGGCAGCGGAAACCATGCAAGGCACCAACTAGCACATCGGGAGCAATTAGGGGTTCAGTGTCTTGCTCAAGGACACTTCGACAGTAACTCTGGGGGAGCCCGGGTTCGAACTGGCAACCTTACGGTTACCATCCAGGCACTCTACCCCTGAGCCACCGCCGCCCCCGGTAAGTAAATGTACTTTGCTACTGTACACCCATTGCACATAGTATGGTAGATATTACACAACAGATTGAGCAAGATGATCTCATGAGAAAATAAAATACAAGTTTTATTTTATTACTGTCAATGTAACCACTGAAAAGACAAACATACAGTAAATGTCCCCTCATAACCAGTGTTTCCCAAACTATGGGCAGTGACGTAAATAGGTTTTCAATGTAATGAGTCCCAGGATGCAGGGATGGTCTTTTAGATGAGTCCCACTTCAACGACATTAGGAGTCATTGCCATTTTTACAAATTGCAGCATCTAACTCCCATTTCATTGTATATGGTTATACATGTGGTTATATTCATGTAGAAAACAGAAGAAATTATAACTAAAGCTAGCAAAATAAACTAGAATACAAATTTTACGGTAGAGCATCCCGTGGATGCAGAGGTCGTTTTATTGCGTCCCTTAACTATAAACTGCGTTTTGCGATGCAAAATGCACCCTATTTTAACCTCTGTATGGGTCTGGACTCTGAACAGTTTATGTACATCTAGTCAACAGCAGGTACAGCTCATAGACAGGGTTCCCACACAGTTTTAACAAATTAATTTCCAAAACTTTTCCAGAATATATAACCCAATTGCCAGGCCTATATAACAATCATTCAGCACAATAATGTCTCTTACTCCTATGTGCAATGCCCAAAGACAGGCAGGCATTACTAGTGTAGCAACAATAAAGCATAGACTATAGAATGGTAGATTTCCATTCCAAATGTCATACATTTTCTTTTTGCTAACACCACCTATCTTAGGGCAGGGCATACGATCACACACTGCAGCACGTTGCAAGCTTGTAGATCTGTTATTTGTGTCACGTACGGTACACATTAGGCTGCAATCATGCAGCCCGTTCTAGGAAACGCGACTTATGTTACATATTTCGTGTAATGTAATACATGTTTTGGAAATTGTGTTTATTAACTAAATCAATAGTCAAAAACAATGCATAAATTGCATATCCATTTTTTTTTTCAAGGAGCCAGGACTTTGATACATTCCCAATCTTTTCCACGAGTGGAATTTATTTTTTCCTAATTTCAAAATATTTCCAGGAATGTCATGACCGTGGAAACCCTGTATAGAAGTCCACCTTCGTCCATAACTGTTGAAACAAGTGTTACAGTCGTGGTGTTGCTTTGGTCCATCCATCTGTGAAATGTCTCCACCACCATGGAGTTGTTGAAACAACAGACGGTCTATGTTCAGTCATCACAGTAATGTTGAGTTTGAGGCGCTAGGGGACAGACTGGCACTTTATTTACCACAATGAAATGGCTCCTGACCACATCCTTGTCCCCCAGCAGCATCACTGTTGGGGGATGACATGGTTCACCTTTTAGGATGCAACTGTTAATCAACTAATTGATTAAAAAAAAAGTAGGGTGAGTGATATTTTCTGGTTGAAATAAAGGTGATCCTTGCGTGTGTTTGTTCACAGACGCTCTGCAGCTCCGGTCCTCCCTATATCTTATTAATAATTTAGCAGACTGTCTGTCAGTCAGTCAGAGTACTTCCTTAGCATAGAGTAAGACAGCTGCTCGCTTTCTCCGCCATCTCAAGACGCACGGACCGCCTCACGAAACCTAGCGCCGCACAGCCCTGTCCTCCAACCTCAATCTGCCCTGCATTCAATCATCTTAATTACACCGAGTGGCGCGCTATGAGCTTGTAGGTCTGCTATTTTGTTTTTTAAATCAAAGAACGACGGACATAGAAACATAGCTTTTTCAGAATCTGATCTCTTGAAGTCACTTCACTGACAGCCAATTGATTGCACCAAAAGGTGAGTATAGCTTATGAGTACGAATAGGCCTGAAAGAGCTGGAGAGACTCATATTCTAATAATCATTGCTATAGTGTCGAGTTAACATATCACTTACCATACCTTAAATCTATTGTAAATCAAAGAAAATAAAATGAGATATCAATGAATTAAGGTCATTATAGGCAACAAGTGTAGTTTGTGTAGTAACCGGTCAACAGTTGCAGCCCTATTTCCCTTTCTCCTGTCCTGCCTTGTCTACTTTCTCCTGTCCTTTCTTATCTCCTTTCTCCTGTCCTTTCTCATCTCCTTTATCCTGTCCTTTATCTCCTTTGTCCTGTCCTTTCTTATCTCCTTTGTCCTGTTCTCCATTAATCTCTTCCTCTCCTTTCTCCTCCTCTCCGTCGCTGGCTCCTGCCCCTTCCCCTTCTTCTCCATCACTCGCTTCCTCTCCCGCTGCTTCCTCCTCTCCCTTCTCCTCCGCTCCTCCTCCTCCTCCTCCATCCTCTCCTTCCTCGCGGGCGGCGCAGCATCTGCAGTGTCTCTTGAAGCCTCCCATGTTTACAGACCTGAAGACGGGGAGAGATTATGAAAATCAAAGTTATTGTAGTTTTTAACTCTTCCTTCGTCTTTATTTGCATTTAGTTCTGGCGTTGAGTTATCATTTTAGATTTTTTAACCCATTTAGACCTGACACTAGATTCTACAAAATGTCTTCTAAATCCTGAAAGTTTTCTTAAATGAAAAACCTGTTATGTGTTTCTGTGTCAGTGGTGCTCAACAATTTCATGTCAAGGACCCCCAAAAATATATGTAATTGGCCGCCGACCCCCATCTGAAAATATGTTGTTCCAGAAGCAAAGATTTTTATTAAAAACTAAAACAAAAAAAAACTCTGAAAGAATATATATTCAAAGTTTGCACCACATTTTCACGATTTTTCTAAAATAGCAGACCTACAAGCTCGTAGCAGCGCTATGAGCTTGTAGATCACGGACACATTTTCTTGTCCGTATATGTACAGAGATGTTGATGACCCCTGTGTCGGACCCCCTACCTGAAGGAGCAGAAGGGACAGCCGTAGCACCCTGCCCGGTGCTGGGTGGACCGCTGCTGGGTGGACCCTTACCTGAAGGAACAGAAGGGACAGCCGTAGCACCCCGCCCGGTGCTGGGTGGACCGCTGCTGGGTGGACCCTTACCTGAAGGAGCAGAAAGGACAGCCGTAGCACCCTGCCCGGTGCTGGGTGGACCGCTGCTGGGTGGACCCTTACCTGAAGGAGCAGAAGGGACAGCCGTAGCACCCCGCCCGGTGCTGGGTGGACCGCTGCTGGGTGGACCGCTGCTGGGTGGACCCTTACCTGAAGGAACAGAAGGGACAGCCGTAGCACCCCGCCCGGTGCTGGGTGGACCGCTGCTGGGTGGACCCTTACCTGAAGGAACAGAAGGGACAGCCGTAGCACCCCGCCCGGTGCTGGGTGGACCGCTGCTGGGTGGACCCTTACCTGAAGGAACAGAAGGGACAGCCGTAGCACCCCGCCCGGTGCTGGGTGGACCGCTGCTGGGTGGACCCTTACCTGAAGGAACAGAAGGGACAGCCGTAGCACCCCGCCCGGTGCTGGGTGGACCGCTGCTGGGTGGACCCTTACCTGAAGGAACAGAAGGGACAGCCGTAGCACCCCGCCCGGTGCTGGGTGCTCATGTGCTGCTGCAGGTAGGAAGGCAGGAAGAAGGAAAGCTGACACTCCTTACAGGAGTACGGACGTTCCACATCATGATTGCGCGCCACGTGGCTAAAGATGATCCCTGCAGAGAGAGAGAGAGAGAGATTGAGAGAGATTTACACATTGGTGGGGGGGGGGGAGAACGGAAAATGTATCAAAACCAACATTTAGAACCTCTCATTAGTTGTATTTCTCATTCATCGACAAATCATTATGCCAAACGCTCTGCCCCCTGTTAAAGTTTACGAAGCCTAAAAGCCAAACAGAAAAGCAGTTTTGTTTATTTATTTGTGTTATGTTCCAATGTTAATTTCCAAAAACACACAATTATATCGTTAAATCGCAATTATTTGGTTTAGCCTCATTTTGGGTTGGGGTTAGTAGTTACTTATTTATCAACTGTTGTGGAAAACCAGTAAAAATCGTGAAACCGTGATCATTTCTCCATAACAATCCCCATCCCATCCCGAGTACTAGTTAGTTATTTAGTTAGTAGTCTTGCGTGGCCAGACTATTGCCTCTCGCAATGTTCAAATGCTTCCGTCATACAGTCTGGAGCAACGGAATCATGAGTAAAATATAAAGTGGCCGGAAATGGAGCACCATCCCCACTTCCGAAACGTTTGGTCTTTACAGTCGCTCAAATTTATCCTAATATAAATACAAAACATCTAAGCATATATAGCTTGGTGTTTTAGCAGAAACAGAAATAAAATAAAATAAATGTAAAATATATTTTAATAGAACTGGAATGTTCCCTTTTTAATCAATGAAGGGTGGCTCCACTGCCCGCGTTGAGTTGCGTTGCGTGACTGCATTAAAATTGCCCCGGTTCGTTTTTTGACGCACGCGGCGGAGACGCAATGCACCCAGTGGAGCCCCGCCGTAAGTGTTAGGATCAAAATAAGAACATTATAATGGTGTGTAAAACAGAAAATCTAAAATGTTGCCACGGACAGGACCAAGTCTTTGCCACGGACGCATTTGTCCGTGTACGGACATGTTGGTGACCCCCCTGGTCTGGCTACACGAGACTACAGTTAGTCAGTAACAGTGAGTATAGTAATAATACCTTTGGACTTGGTCTTCCATCCACAGAGGAGACAGACGTAGCGGCCCTTGACCCAGCTCACCACCTTGTCCCGGGCCTTCATCTCCTCCGTCAGGAGGTCGCCGCCACTCCCACCGCCACCGCCGCTGGACGAGGACATGAGCGCCAGCTTGGCGGCCGTGGCCATCATGGCCTGGCTGCCCGCCTCCTCCTCGTTGGAGCCGGAGGGGGACGAGGACTGCTTGGTGGGCGCCGTGGCGTAGGCGTACGCCCGCGGGATCTTGTGCTTCTTCACCACGTGGAGGATGCCCGTGCCCTTCAGCTGGGTCTTGAAGTCACACACCTGGCAGGGCGGGATTTTCATCAACACATTTTCATTTCGTTTTTCCCGCTCACCTGGAATGTCTTAGCTTTAGTCACCGTAGCTTAGTTTCCATTTATTTTCCGACTGTGGGTGAAAAGAAAATGGTAGTCTACGAACATGTTAAATTTTTCCTCATACAGTTTTAGTCGATGGAATCAACACCACCCACCTGACAGCAGTAGTAGTCCCCGTCTAAAACACCACCCACCTGACAGCAGTAGTAGTCCCCGTCTAAGCGCAGCACGCCCTTGGACTCGTCCGACGCGTCGGCGTCCGTTGGGACGTCGCCGATTGCGTCGCTTTCTTTTTGGACGTCGTCTCCCTCCTCTCTCTCCTCTTCGTCGTCTTCGTCGTCTCCCTCGCTGCTCCTCTTACGCTTGACTGAGTCCGCTTTCTTTCCAACCTTCTCTGCGTCGCCTTCTTCCTCCGCCTAGAAGTATACAAAGTACCATTTCAATCCAGGCATAGAAAAACAAAAAGAATATGTTTATTTGTTCGGCCCAAAAACAATTGTTTACCGTCATGATTTGTCAATTCCCCAAACACTCTTCCCATAGGCGTTTCAAAAATAATTTATTTAAAGAAGAAAAACCCGGCCCAGGCCGTAGCGTAACGGTCTGGGCACCGGACTGGTAATCCAGTCGCAGTGTGCCGCGGGTTCGACTCCCGGAAAAAAAAAAAGAAGAAAAACCCTTGTTTTCTTCTTTCTAATTATTTGTTCGGCCCAACAACAAAAAAAGTGTTTATAGTCATGAGTTGTCACCTGCCGAGTTGGCTTTGTCCAAGGCTTTAAAAGGTCTTTAAATAAATACTTTTTGAAACGTCTAAGGTGAAAAATGAATTATTTCCTGGTGCCCTCGTCGTTTTGAAAGGGGGCGGGACTGCGACGCTCTATAAGACAAAACATCATGCCAGTCTAAACCTTCCGTACACAGACACTACACACCTCCTCTGCCTTACAGTCCGCCACTTTCTCCCCGTCCTCCCCTCCTCCATCTTTGCGCCCCTGGTCCATGCAGTGCGTGGTGATGATGTGGTCGTACAGGTTGGGGAAGTACTTGGTGGTGAAGTAGCACTGGTTGCAGTGGAACAGACCGGCCGTGCTCTGGTAGATGATGATGTTGCCCAGCCGGCCCACTGGCACGCCGTCCAGGTGGCTGGGGTGGGCGTCGGCCGCGTGGGTGAGCAGGTGGGCGTGGCTCTTGGAGAAGTGGCCGCAGAGCGGACACTGGAGGTGGAGCGCCGCGGCCGTCCTGGCCCCCCCCGGGGCCGACCCCCAGGCCCCGGCCCCGGTCGGCCGCCACGATGGCGTGGTCGCGGCAGCGGCGCCGCCGCCGGTAGGCGCGGCTTCCGCGCTCTTCATCGTCGCGCCGTCAGAGGGATCCTGGTGGGAACAACAAAATGCCGGACATTGTTTGCGTGCCTTAACCCATTTAGACCCCAGGACGATTCTACAAATGCCTTCCATAACATGACATGTTTCCTGAACAACCTGTGTTTCTATGTCAGTGGTTCTCAAACTATTTCATGTCAAGGACCCCCAGCATAATTGGCCGCGGACCCCAATCTCAAAATATCTAATTCAAAGATTTGTGCCACATAACATTTTACGAGAGCTCATGAGCTCCTAGATCTGCTATGTTTCAATAGCTAAATTATAACATCATGCTTAAAACACCAGGTTCCCGTCCAGAATGGGTTAATGCAGTGAAAGGAGAATTCCGGGTTATGTTATTATATCCAATAACGAGTGGTACAGGTGAAAACGTACAGAACATAACATAACGACCGTGCACACCTGAGTCTAAAGCCCTAATCACACCAAAGGGTCGTGACAGTTTTAGCGTTGTCCCTGCGGTGTGATATGTCTTGTTGCACGTTGACCCACTTTAGCTTTAGGCTAAATTGCTTACTTGTATCGCTCTGAGATTTCTTTTTATAACAACCCACACGTCTGTCTTTCATAATGAACAAATATGTTGCAGTGTTTTGTCCCAAAGGGGCTTCTGTGACAAAGCGAAGGAGCCTAAGGGCCGATTCATACTCCTATTTTATCGCTGTTTCGGCGCTGTAGTGCCGAAATGATTTCGGCTCGTCAGAAATTTTCAGTAGCACCGAAGAGCCGACTTTAGGACGGTACCCGCCCCCCCGAACCTCAAATGACGTCAAATTGTAGGCTCTACAGAGCCGAACCGACTTTTATTCGGCTCTAAAATAGGAGTATGAATCGGCCCTAAGGCCCTCAGCGGTTACGGTAATTTACAGCAACATGCTCTGAGCTGCTGTCCGCTCTGGATAGAATAAAATCAGATTACGGTAAGAATAAAATCAGATTACGGTAACAAGCGTTCTGGTCCACAATTCAAGCAAGCAGGCAGGTTTTTATTAGCTCAGTGGTAAAAAAAAAAAAGTCAATCCAGGTTAGAACAGAAAGGTTACAGAGGATTGCTTAACCACGTTAAACCCTGTAGTAGTTTGTTTGAACTATACGCGGTGGTCAAAATAGCCTTTAAAAGACCAAAACGACGGGTATAGAAACCATCATACCCCGCCCCATTCCAACGATGTGGTCTCCATGTCTGCAGGAGCCATGTCTTCTGTCGTCATGCTCTGTGGAGGAAAACAGACAGAAATATAGTTCATGTTCCATATGGCAGGATTGGCAGCTAAGACTCGTAAACCCCAGTGGTTCCCAACCTCTCTCTCCCTCCACCACTTGTAATAAACGTACGTTTTTGCATGCCAAAGCTACATTAAATTGAATTGAGTGAGTGAGTGAGTGAGTGAGTGAGTGAGTGAGTGAGCACCATGTGCATCTCTATACTACATAGAAATACTAAACAGAGCAAACTACCGTTAAATACACTGCTATTTACAAAGGTTTTGCAAATGAATGCAAAAATATGACTGCCCAGTTTGCTTCAAATGTTTATCCCAAGCTAACTTTTCCTACATGGATGTATAACTTTTTTTTTCAGCAGTTTTTTGTAAGATAGAAGAAGAAGAAGGTGGTTAAACTCACCAACATTGCAGCTCTAGGCCAAACTTGAATTATCCTCTTTCAATCTGCCGAGCTTTTGTGTCATAAAAATCCATGTAGACATGTTATGAGCTACTTTCTATCAAGGCATTCTGTCAAGTGATTCTTTGGAGTTTGGAAGTGATTGGTGTTGGAGTTTGGAAGCGCTCGTAAGTCACTGAACGGCCCTGGCCCCTGCGTGCCATCTGTTTCGCATTTGCACATAATGCAGGAGGCAGCAGCAGTGTGACCCCTTAATAAAAACGAGTGCTTCCAAACTCCAACACTTCCAAACTCCAATCACCTGCAGAGGATGTCTTGACAGAAAGTAGCTTGCCCTACAGCTGCAATGTTGGTGAGTTTAACATTGTTTAATACAAGTAGATCGCAAATGCAAATTGGATGAGTGGGGAGTCAATGGAGGGTATTGCAATCAAAAGGTATGGACTAGGAGAGTCCTTGAAATGTAAAAGATTGAGAATCACTATTTCTACAATATAGAGGATCAGGATATGCACGTGACATCATCATCAAACCCAGAAATTATGCAGGAATGCCCACTGAGTGGCAAAAAACTACTTTCTGGCCTTGACAACCCATGCATCCAAACAGTCATCACTATCTGATTGCATTAAACAACGTTAAACAATGTTAAACTCACTTTGCATGTTGCTTTGCCACTCAATGTGCCATTCACTTTAAGCATGCCGTACGGTGCTGAAAACTGCCGTAAAACTTGTTGGAGAAATAATAATAGCTCAAATTTATATAGCGCTTTTCTAAATACCCAAAGCGCTTTACATAGGAACATTAGGAACAGACTTTAATAACAAGGGGAAAAAAGCAAAACATAACATAACAGATACAACAACAGTACAGGGTTAAAAAGATAAAAGGATAAACGAGGCCTCAGCTGGGGAAAGCTATCCTGAAGAGGTGGGTTTTGAGTGAGGTTTTGAAGGAGAGGAGAGAGGGAGCCTGCTCTGAGATGCAGGTTAGGGAGTTTGGGGGCCGAAACACAGAAGGCCCTGTGTGGAAATGAATCGAATGAATTTAAAAGGATTATATTATAAATATCCGAAAGGCATATAAATATTGATAAAAACTAAAACTGGGTATTTTGTCTATAATTTCAGTTTAAAGTTTTGAGGACACACAATACAGTTTCAGTTTAGTTATCGTTTACATTTTAGTTTAGTTATCGTTTACACACAGTCATTAAAACTATTTTTAGTTTTTATTAGTTTCAGACAGTTAACTAAAATGTTTTTTTTTATTCTAGTTTTCGTTTTTTAGATAGTTTTAGTTAACTATTATAACCTTGGTCCATTCATTCAGTCCAAGTCACCCACCTCTCCCTCAGCCATGGGCCAAGCCTTCTGCTTCTTCTGTCTTCTTCTTGATATTTTGGACGGCACAGCAGTGGACGGCACCGCTCCAGGCCACTCGTACGTCCCGTCACCACGTCCACAGCCGTTAATAAGCACGGACGGCACGGCGTCCGGCTTCAGCCTGTTGGACTTGGAGCGCACCAGCACCTGGCCGCCCGCCCCGTCCGGCTTGCACCTCTGCACGTAGTCGTCGTCCGTGAAGTGGGCGCTGCACACCCGGCAGTTGAGCTGCTTCCTCAGGGGCATGTCCGCCTCCTCCAGCCGCAGGGCGCTCAGCCAGCGGCGCAGCAGGTCGCGGCAGAGAGTGGTAGGCCGCGGCAGAGAGTGGTAGTGGATGTGCTGGCCCGTGAGCTTCGTCTTGTAGAACTCGTTGCCGCAGTTCGGCACCACGCAGCGGCACGAGGGGGGGACCTGCAGCGAGGGGTCCGCGGCGTCCGCCGCCATGATGCCCCCGTAGTTGCCGCTGCTGGTGCTGAGCATGCTCTTGCTGGTGCTGCTCGTCGCCGCCGCCATCAGTGTAGGCATGTGTGTGTTGTTGTTGTTGAAAAATGGTGGTGGTGGTGACTGTGGTGTGTGTCTTGTTTTGGTTTTTCTAGGTAAGAGATTGCAATACCGCCGCCGACTGGCCTGGAGTTTTTTGATTGATTGAAATACAGTTGTCAGAATTACAGTACATTTCAAGCACAAACTCAATACAAAGACTGTTAACTGTGAGTGGACGACCCAATTAAGCATTACACTTGTTTACAACAGGGTCCACTTTGTTCAATTCATCAAAACATTTAGAGACGTACAAATAGACACTTCTATATAGTTAAAGAACAGAACAGGAATTCACCATAAAGAAAGTAAAAAGGGAAACATATACAGTGAGGGGAAAGGGGGGGGGGGGGGTGGTGGGGGGGATTCAGATTTTACAGGGGCCAGTTTCGAATTGCAGCCGTCCGTAGGTGCCATTTGAGAGCGGTTTTGAAGGAGTCAAGGGATTCACATGTCTTAATGACTGTTGGTAGGGCGTTCCACATTTTGGTGGCATTTAGGAGCGAAAATAATTTAGTCCCTTGTTTGTGCCGAATCTGGGTTGTACATGGTTTGTTGCACTCTCTCTGGTGATGTGGACTTAGTTTACATTAAGGAAGTATTTAGACAGGGTATCTTGGTGGTGTATCGAATCTTGTGGACCAGACCCATTGCAAGATGCTGTACTCTGTCGTCGACCCTAAAGGCCTATTCATAGTCTGGATTTTCGGTGGTGAGGTGACCACCGCTCCGGTGATGAGCTGACCACCGGAGCTGAAATAACGTTGAGCGGTGGTGAGTAAAAACAGAGAGAAGGGCTGGAGCGGTGGCGGTGATTTGCTCTTCACCGCGGCTCGTGATGTCATGTTGTAGTTCGGTGGTCACCCCACCACCGAAAATCCAGACTATGTATGAGCCTTAAGCCATCCCAGCCTGTCAAAGTGGGCAGGGGTGAGGTGGGTTCGGGGGGTGAGGCCATGTAGGAGCCTTCCGTGACAAAGCGTGTGTGTGTGTGTGTGTGTGTGTGTGTGTGTGTGTGTGTGTGTGTGTGCTGCCAACACTCCTGGGTCATGCAGGAGTCTTATTGTCATTTATCCTGGATCATGTATCCTGGATTATTTGGTATATCAAACTCCCAAAATTCACCAGACCACAGAAACCTTATACATCTAGGCAGCTAGGCTACATGTTTAAAATAAAATCACACCTGTGTGAAGTGAGGGGCGCTCTTGTTGTCGTACATCATCCAATAAATAATGTATATAGGCCTACTTCTTCATGAATTAATTTGTCAGCTTATGTTATTAACCTATCTTTTAACCATCATACAATGTTTAGAAAAAAATTCCATCTTTTCACCATGATCATAATGATGACAACTGAATTCATGTGATTGTTATAGGCCGATGTCCTCGTCTACATATGACGTAAATCTTCCTTTCATTGTCAATGGCATTTAATGTTTAGTGTTGCCACAAATTTACGTCATATTTCAGGCACATATAACGTAATTCTCCTTTCATTGTCAATGGCAAATGTGAGACGTGACAGGACAATGTCATTAAGACATGCGAATCCCTTGACTCCTTCAAAACCGCTCTCAAAGGGCACCTACGGATGTTTCTTTTCCCTTTTTACCTCTCCTATGAAGTTGGAAAAGGGGCGAGCGGTCTCATATTCCTTTATGATGAATTCCTGTTCTGTTCTTTGACTACCGATATATAGAAGTGTCTATTTGTACGTCTCTAAATGTTTTGATGAATTGAACAAGGTGGACCCTCTTGTAAACAAGTGTATAATGCTTAATTTGGTCGTCCACTCACAGTTAACAGTCTTTGTATTGAGTTTGTGCTTGAAATGTAGCTACTGTAATTCTGCAAACTGTTAATAAATATTTAAATCAATCAATATAGGAGGGAGACAGGGGTAGAGCGGCCGGACGGGAACCGCAAGGTTAGAACCCGGGCTCCCCCAGAGTTAGTGTCGAAGTGTCCTTGAGCAAGACACTGAACCCCTAATAGGTCCCAATGTGCAGGTTGGTGCCTTGCATGGTTTCCTCTGTCATCGGTGTGTGAATGTGTGTGTGTGTGTGTGTGTGTGAATGGGTGAATGTAATGCACAATCAATGTAAAGCACCTTGGATAAAGGCGCTATATAAATGCACCATTCATTTACCATTTACAGGAGAGGAGAAACAAGAGGAAGACACCTTGCTGTTGCCACTACCACCACATCCTGCACTGCAATAGGATCTGTGGGACCAGGATAGGGCTTTTCACCCATAGAAGTGGACGTCATCATCAAATTCAATGGACAACCATATAAGCAAGTAAGTAAGCAAGATGTTTAACCCATTCTGACCTGAGATCAGATTCATACGAGGTTTCCGCCGGTCACACACTGGTCTGATGAACCCATTCTGACCTGAGATCAGATTAAAAAAATGTCAGTCGCTCTTCGATTTTTCAAAAATAGCAGACCTACAAGCTCGTATCGCGCCATTCGGTGGCGCGATATGAGCTTGTAGATCTGCTATTTTTAAATAGCTAAAGCATAACATGATGCTGACACCAAAAAGACCAAGTCCATTTGGTTTAAATTTTACACTCTCAAGAGATAAACATCTATGAAGGTCCATTATGTGGTTACCAACTCTCCATCATTTAGCTGAGGACCACCTGGAACCCCCCCCAGACAGACAGACAGACAGACAGACAGACAGACAGACAGACAGACAGACAGACAGACAGACAGACAGACAGACAGACAGACAGACCAGTACCAGGGCCTGCACTGGATTGTAATTGTAATTTATGATAGGAAAACATAACACAGGGAGGTGCGATCTGCATTGTGGGGAGGAGGAAACAGTTGAGCATGTAATGATGAAGTGTAGGGCATATGAAGGAGAAAGAAGACAGTTAAGGGAGAATTTAGCAGAAATGAAGGAAAGGTACGACTTTAATAGTGAACATTTTAAGGAAAGTGTCAGTAGACAGGTGCTATATAGGCACATTTTTGAGTATCTGAGAGAAACCAATTTGATCGGTAGAATATAGGTTGTTTGTAAGGTAACTCAGGAATCCAAGAAGTAGGAGAAATACAGACACCAGCAGGTAGCGGTAATGCACAGTTATGTTTGCCAACCGCCAATAAACCCCACAAGAAGAAGAAGAAGATTGTAATTGTAGGAAGAGGCCAGAAGATGGCGCCTGAAACCTGCAAAAAACAAACCTGCACCGCATGCGTTCAAGCCTTTTTACAGTCTATGGTTCAAGCGAGTGTTCGAAGACTTTAATATGTATATAATTAAGTCATAAATTCACCACAGCATACATTGCCATCAATTACATGCTATTTAATTCAAATATATCTGCCAAATTAAATTAACCGAGAAACCGTTATATGAGTTCTAATTACGTCCTGCTCCTAAAACAAAACAAAAAAACTCACAAACAGATGAGAGAGAGAATGGATTTAACAGGAACACATAGGCTGAAAACAAAAGCATGGAACCAAGTCAAAAACTGAAGACAGAGAGAGAACTTTGGGGCCAATGAAAACTGAGACGAGAAAGGGAGAGGGAGTCAGGGAGAGAGAGAGAGAGAGAGAGAGAGAGAGAGAGTTGTGGGTTTGAGGTTTCTGCAATGTAAACCAGGCGCGCTCAGAGAGGACTAGTGGGGTGCATGAGAGAGAGAGAGAGAGAGAGAGAGAGAGAGAGAGAGAGAGAGAGAGAGAGAGAGAGAGAGAGAGAGAGAGAGAGGTCTGTGCGCTGAGGATAAATGCGCCCTTTCATTTGAAAGGGAGAGTGCGTACACGCACGCACGCGCGCAGTTCTGCCTCCCTCGTCGTCACAAGTGACAGAAACAAAGTTAAGAAACAACACACACTCACTGGACAAGAAGCAAGCGGAGGCTAAAGAGGTTATTAAAGCCCGTACGCATTGACTGACTGAGGACACTCCGCGCAGTGAGGACACATCTTCACACCCCGAAGGACTATAGCGGTAATTGAAGGACTAAACCTGTCCGATCTAATTGATCATCATATGGACAGAAGACTGCAGGACAGGACAGGATCTGAGTCACTGAGACTGGAGTTGGTGATGATGATGATGATGATGCTTTAATGTTGTTGGGTGGACGTCTGGACCGGACAGGTGCTGCTCGATCTTTGGGGCCGTCGAGAGAGGTCAATTACGCAAATTACGCACGGCACAATTAAGGTTCTATAGTTTTACAGTTTATTTTGTTGTAGTTTTGTTTTGTTTCTCAGTCACCATCACTTAATCGTTGTTGCTGCTGGTGGATGCCATCCAAATCGATGGACGGGTCCCACGATCTGTAGACGGTGGTTTTCTTCACTTCTAGATAAAGACATCGACATAGCAGCGCCTCTGAAGACAGGCCCCTGATGTTGTTTTAATGTGTACAGGATACACACGCGCGAGAAATGTGCGCGGAGCGCCGTTTGAACACGTTTTATTTAACGGATCCCCCGAGTAAACAGAGCCCCTCTGAAAGAACGTGTGTGTGAGTGGACACGCTGTTTGTTATGCACTGTATTTGCACAGTCCAGGGAGACCGCCTGCTTTGTGAATAAATCAATAGGATATATTATCTGACAGACAGAGAGCCCTGTCGATCTGTCCCACTGTCCATCATCCGTCCCTCTCGCCATCTGAAGCCCAATGGAGGTCCACAGATACCTGCTTTTCCTCAAGTTCCTTGTCCTTCTGAAAGGTAAAGAAATAACCCATTTGTTAACCACTTTCAATTTAATCATACAGTGTCGCATCCAAGTTTCAAGAACTTTAAAAATTTTCAATAATGTGGGCTACTGCAGTGTTTAATCTTTCAAATAGGCCTATATTTAAAAACAAGCTAGATAGGCCTATGTTATTTTGAAAATTAATGAAACAAATTTAGCCACAGTAGGCCTATAAAACATGGCTTTAGTGGTATATCCAAAAGTTTTCCAGAAAGTTTCTCCTTGATTCCATAATCTCCATTTTTACATAATTATTATCTTTTACAGTTTGGTTTTAAAGAAAGAGTAGCCTATATTATATATACGTTTAAACGGCCTGTGGTCATTCACGGCTCTGACTGTCAGACAAACTAAAAATACAGAGTAGTTTAGAAAGGTTGAGCTAAGTGCACCCCAGGCCAGCGCTCTAGAATAGACCTATACTGTATGTATGGGGGATCTATTCTAGGCTGGTGTTTGTCAAGCCGTGGGTCAGGACCCAGAAGTGGGTCACGGACCTAAAGAACAACACTGGAAAAAGAGAGAATATTGAGTTCTCGTCAGGTGTTGACACCTGGATTTACCCATGGAGATCAGTAACGGTCTGTCTGTCTCTCTGTCTGTCTCTCTGTCTGTCTGTCTGTCTGTCTGTCTGTCTGTCTGTCTGTCTGTCTGTCTGAGACAAAATGCCATCGTACAATTTAATTATTATCCAGAGCAACTCACAAAATGCACAGCAACATCCTCAGTAACTCTGCATCATGCATGTGTACAAATGGGCCTGTTGGTTGCATTTATACACACTCTGAGTTCCAAAGGGATTAGTTAACGTGTTACTGCCAAACACACATGAACAGAACATGAACTGAATAGCAGATGCATGACACGCACGCACGCACTGCGTCGCGTGTACACACACACACACACACACACACACACACACACACACACACACAATAACAAACAATTTTGTGAAGATAGGAGATGTGAGTTCAAAACACAGCAGGGACATTTTAACTTGGACTGGCAGTCAGATCTGGAAGAGCAGATCTCCTCCTCCTCCTTTTCACGATGACTGATGGCTTCTGCCTTGGCCAACTGACCTAGTGACCTATGACCTCCGCCCTGAAACCCACCTCTGCCTAGCCAGTGTCCAACTAGCACTGATACAGTCATTACGACCAGGGCATTTCCTATATACAGTGTAGTATTGATACAGTAGTATTGATACAGTCATTACGACCAGGGCATTTCCTATATACAGTGTAGTATTGATACAGTAGTATTGATACAGTCATTACGACCAGGGCATTTCCTATATACAGTGTAGTATTGCACTTCATCACCAATCGACAAATATAGCGAAAGAAAGTATCCGATACAAGCTTGTAGAATGACTGTAGAATGCAGTTGACATACATTTTTGAGCGGTGCTAACCTCTTCAGTGTGTGGCTTTGTGTGTACCGGTATGTCTATGCCATATTATTAGTATAGGCATTCTATGGATAATATTAATACTTAGGGGGTTAACCTCAAACAAATTGCAACAGAAACCCTTTCAACTGTTTTTGTTAAGTAAATATGTTAGTAATAACATCAAAAGTCCTATAAGAATAGCTGATGGTAACAACCTATATGGCCCCCGAATGCCTATACCCACTATACTTATTTGAAAACGTGTCTGTGAAATTATGGGACCTGCATAATGAGTATATCATGTTTTTGGTACTTTAAGTAGGCCTATATTTTGATGCAGATACTTTTGTATGTAAATGTTGATGTCCGAACTTGTACTTGTAACTTGTAACATACGATTTCTACATTAGGTTATTGATACTTTTACTTAAGTAAATAATGCGAGTACGTCTTCCATCACTGAATGCCAGCCTCCAGCAGTATTACACAATTTACAACCGATTCTGGCGGGTAGTGCTGCACGATTCTTGCTCAAATTGTGAATCTCGATTTTTCTCCTCAAGAATTGAGATCACGATTCTCACATGATTATCATGTTTTTCATGGAAATATTCATTGTTTTTAGTCAGTAGTTGCTGAACATGACTATTCAAAATGTGTCACCCGGAGCCATAACTACTGTGGCTTTAAACAGAAATTAAAGCTTGACTTCAACCTCCCTTAACCCTTAGAAGACTCTCTCTTCGATCCTTCACGATTCTTCACAAGATGAGATTGCACAGGTGTCTGAATCTAGATCGCTTTTCTTTTTTTCTTCGATTAACTGCGCAACATTAGCGGCACACCACCCAAACTAAAAACACAGATGAATAATATGGGTCATATCGGGCCTGCCCAAAAAGCCCCTCGAAACATCTCCAATTCCCCCTGAAACACTAAGTAACTTACCATGCAGGAATTCCTGGCATGATGGTGTGGCTGCGTGTGTGTGGAGCAGAATCACAGGCCCCCCCTAAAACACACACACACACACACACACACACACACACACACACACACACACACACACACACACACCATGATGGTGTGGCTGCATGCGTGGAGCGGATTCACAGCCCCCCAAACCCCCCCCTAAAACACACACACATGTTAGCTAGCTGCCACTGCACGGGCCTCAGCCAATGAAGACGGCCGGCCACACTGGGGCGAGCTGAACAGAAGTTCCTGTGGTTCTGGTTGAAAGCCCGATCTTTAAATAAATCTGCGCAACGGCAAGGCGACCATGAACTGCTCGTCAGGAGCATGTGTGGTGCTGCTGCGTCCGTGCTAGCAGACGGTGCCAAAGCGACGGGGCTACATACGTTGTTTTCTGTTGAAGCTCAGCGACGGTACAAGCTGACGCGCCACACCTTTTTTGTGACCAACTTATCTATTTTATATCTTATTTTAAAAAAAGACATAACAGATTAACAGACCCCCGGGTTCACACAGACATTTCAGGGAAAGAATAACTGAATTTCCGTTCTTTAAAAAAAGAATGTGACACTTGTCGCTATGGCGAGCTACACTTTTTGCTGCGCTCCTATGACGCGGTGAAGCGTCAACCAATCGTTATAGGCTATTGTGGGCCAGTTTCCACTTCCCTTCTCTCTCTCTCTCTCTCCCCACAATAACAATTCCAGCTTGAAATGGGAGGGAAACTAATCCTTGCCATCAGCCAGTTAGTTCCCTGTTGTTTTTAACCCCAAGCCTTTATGTTTTCTTTTAGATTTTTCTCACTTGTCACTTGACCCACACGGGGACAATTATAAGCGCTTGAGAGACGTCAGCGAGCGTGTTTGAGCAACACTTCAATGGTGACTCGGGCTCAGCCACAGTGTAGCTGACCGCACACTTTTTGTCGGTTTTGTCGCTTTCGTCATTCACATCATTAGAGGTTTAGATGTCTTGCTCGAGGACACTTAATTGGAGCCATGAGGAGTGGAGGGATTGAACCGGGAGCCTTGCCAGACGGCCCGCTGCATGTAGCTCCTCCTGAGACACATAATGTTATGCTGACAGGTCATACAGTATGTAGAAGAGTAGTAGAGTACCCAGGTAAACATCTCTCAGAGTGGGGTCCAGGGGTTGGATTCCAGGGGATTCCCTTAGAGCTCTGTAACTCTCAGACCTTTTCCATCTGTTCAGCCGGTTCACTTGTTTTTGTATCTTAGTCCATGAGCCAGAGCTCCAAAATTGAAACGTTAATTATGACTTGAGTGGGCAATATTTTCATATTTTCTATTTTCTGCATATTTTCCTTGATTTGCATTAAACAAGAAAATACATTAAATAATTGTCTTCGTGTAAGTAATCAACTGGGTAAGTTTCATGGCGATAACAATCTAATATAAGTATGGTTTTGCACACGTTATGATTTTGGAGCTCTGGCTCATGGACTAAGAACCACAAAGATCTGAACCGGTTCCCATTTGGAACCAACCGGTGGAAAAGGGGTCACAGAGCGTATAAATGGAACCATGGTGGTCCCCCCATAAGGGTCCATTTGGTTCCGTTTGTACACTCAGAGTTTTGGGGGTCTGTACCAAAACTGGGGATCCTTAAAAATGCAAAATAAACAATACAGACTATTATATCCACTCCTTGTAGCAGGACGTTGTTTCAACTCCCTGGCTCCGGGGGGCAGCGTAGACAAACACCTCTGTGTGTCTGACCACAAACTGTGTGTTTATTATTATCAGTAGCTGTGAAATGAATGGAGCTCAATGGGGTGTGAATGTACACGTGTGTGCGCGCGTGTGTGTGTGCGTGAGTGAATTAGTCAATGCAGACAGACAGGTAACCATGCATGAACCACAAAGGGGGTAATTTACTGTAAACTCCAAGTGTTTCTTTCTCACTCACACACGCACACACACACACACACAGACCAGGAGCCAGTTGTTTGTGGTAATGTCTCCTATTAGCTGTGCAATTTAACCATACTGTCGTGTACCGGTATGTGGTCGTTCTTAACACGCGTGTGCAGCAGACATTGCATCTGTGTGTGTGTGTGTGTGTGTGTGTGTGTGTGTGTGTGTGTGTGTGTGTGTGTGTGTGTGTGTGTGTGTGTGTGCGCGCGAGTGCGGCCGTGCGCACGTATGTTTGATGTTAATGGTTTCTGCAGAGCTCCCTGGTGCACTGGATGTCGGTTACACACTGTTATGTTATACTGAGATGTAGAACACAGGTGTGTGTGTGTGTGTGTGTGTGTGTGTGTGTGTGTGTGTGTGTGTGTGTGTGTGTGTGTGTGTGTGTGTGTGTGTGTGTGTGTCATGTCATCACCCACATTCTCTCATTACCTCTTAATCATTTCCTCCCTTCTTGTTTTCCCTTAAAGGTTCTGTCAATCTTAATTCCTTCATTCCTCTTCTTTTTCTCATCATCTGTTTCTCTCCTTGTCGCCCCCCCCCCCCCCCCCCCCCCCACCCCCCCCAAACCCCCTCCCCCTCTCGTTGTGAGCTTGTAGATCGGTTATTTTCACAGAATATCCACCCCCAGAATTGGAACGGCTGCATTGGGGTTTCATGTGGTTTAACATGTTTGACTCGGTTAACTTTCACTGAAGTGCCTTCTTTTGTGCCTTTCTTTTTTTTCATTAGATCATTTCAGTCTGTGAATGAAACACTTTTATGACGCTTTGTCGAGCTGTAAACTGAACTTCACATAGATCAGGGCCAGATTATCAATTGGGCCGTTGGGACCCACTGCATGTACTGGGGTTGAGGCCCTTAAAAGGGCTACTGGGGACCTTCATTGGCTGTTGATTGTGTTAAGTTTAGGTCAAAAGGATGATACAGAATTGCTTAAAAATTGCCCCAAACAGAATACTGTCCCAGGGACCCTCATGGGGGTTAATCCATCCCTTACTGTAGATTTGGTCAGAATGTCAAAAGGAATCGCTGTTTCTTGGCATCAAAGAATCGTGATCTCATGCCGAATCGATTTCAGGCCTACTAGTGTCCACCTGCTCAAGTCTTCAGTGAGTCACCTGCCATGAGAATCTCTATATCTCTCCTCTCTCTCTCTTTGTCTCATCTGTTTTTCTCCCCATCTCTCCACCTCTTCTCTTCCTCCACCCACGTTCTCCCCATGAGAGGATGAGAACACAACATGGACATGTAGATGGAGAGAACAGAACAGAGGGAGACAGAGATAGACAAAGAGATGGAGACAGACAGAGACGGAGAAAGAGAGAGTTTATGTGGACTGAAGGGAGATGACAAGCATTTCGAGTTATTGTATGGTTACTAGTTTTACTTACAGTATTGATCCCATTATATCTGTTGCTCTTGTTGCTTATGGATTGGGGAACTCTGCCCCAAATAGGTTGAGATTCACAAACCATTGGTTCACAACCTTGTCTAGATCAGGGCCCATTTCAAACTCTCACCAGTGTCTGAAGCTCATAACCCATCTGACAACTGAACACACGGCAACCCACCTGTTAATTCGGATTCGTTTTTGAGGCTCCTATACGCTTTCTGGGTCTGTGTGAACACAAACATTGGCTTGAGAGGAGAGGAGAGGAGAGGAGAGGAGAGGAGAGGAGAGGAGAGGAGAGGAGAGGAGAGGGGAGGGGAGAGGGAAAGGGAAAGGGAGGGGAAAGGGAGGAGAGGAGAGGGAACCATTTGTGTATTTAAAACATAGTACACATTGCTTACTACTGAATGCTGCTACCGTAGAGACTTACATTACACCATTCACGATATAGCCTACACACACACACACGTCACACACACACTTGCGCACACACACACACGCACACACTTCTGTAAATGACTGTGGTTGAGAAGATCTGGACTCAGTTTGGCTCGATGTTTTTATTCAGTTGTCATGACAACAGCTGGTCAGACTGGCTGTGGTGAGGATCTTGGGGGAGAGGAGAAGAGAAGAGAGGAGTAGGTGTGTGTGTGTGTGTGTGTGTGTGTGTGTGTGTGTGTGTGTGTGTGTGTGTGTGCGCGCCACTTGGATACCACCTGTGTGATGTTACAGCTTCCGTGGCTCTAATCCAGGATGAGTAAACCCACAGTGGTGTGTGACCGCTAAACATTTAAATGCTAAAACTCGAACAAAAATGGCAAAACTTTAGAAAGATCTGTAGGCGTCTAAACTAAACCAAATATAATATTGGTTCCCCTATTCTGGAGGCATTCTGTGAAAACAGCTGATCATTGGAGGCAAATGTTTCTGCACTCCAAATAGGTCTATCTATTCTAAGATGGCATCAAAGTCAAAGCTTTTTATTTTTTCGTGTTAACCCTAGGTTCTTAATAAGAAAGCATGTTTACAGTTCTTGTTGCGTATTGAGTACCGCTACTTTTGCAATGTAGTTAAAAAAAGATACACTGTAAATAAAGATAAATAAGAATAAAAATAAATAAATCTGCCATTTGTCTGGGGAAAAGAATGTTTTTAAAAAATCTGGAAAAATCGTATCGTGGACGTGAACCTAATATTGTGATTTTAATCGTATCGTGAGTTCAGCGAAGTATGTTTGGTTTAAGTGGTTAAGATTTAAACGTCTGAAGCCTGATTTATACACTGAAAACAGCAGTGACATGCTACAAGCTGCATGTTTGTACACCTGCTATTTTCAGTGAGCTCGTCAGTTCAAGCCTGAATACTTTTTGTGGCTTTCGCCTTTATTTTTATATTTCTTATGGAGGGACAGACCGTAGGCTGACAGGAAATGGGGAGAGAGATGGGGGGGGAAGACATGCGGTGAGGGCCGTCGTGATCGGGAGTCGAACCCGCGGCACACTGCCAGACTGGATTACCAGCCAAGGTGCCTGGACCACTGAGCCACGGCCCAGGCCCATGGATGCAGCTCTGTAAAGTAAAACATTATTCACAGACTCAAAACGCCTGTGAAGCTAAACGAGAATGGGAGTAATTCAAATTGAGATGTGAAGTGGTGAAGTCGTCAGGTTTATCTATGATTTCCTGGCAGTATGGGAGGTTTTATGCCAGCTCAGTGGCCATGAGGTTAGAGTCTCCGCCCTGAGGCCTGAGGTCGTGGTTCAATCCCCGGTCGAGTCATACCCAAACATAGACTATAATAAAAATGGTACCCAGTGCCTCCCTGCTCGGCACTCAGCAGTCAGCACCAAGGGTTGGATGGTGGGGGGGGGGGGGTTATTTTGGAGTAATGTTGTGTTTCCTGTTTTCCCCTGTTACCTGTCTTGACTCTCCACCCTGTGCTTATTGTTAATCTGATCCACCTGTGTACTGTCACCTGTGTGTGTGTGTGTGTGTGTGTGTGTGTGTGTGTGTGTGTGTGTGTGTGTGCATGCTAGTTCTGGTCCATAGCTCTAAGAGCTATGCTACTCTCGACTTCCTACGCTCGCATGAAATGCAGACCAGCCTGTAGCGAAAATAGAAATAACGTTTTCGCTACTCACCAATACAAAGACGGCTTGTGTGATTTACAATTACAAAGCCTACTTTCCGCGGTCGACGCACTCTGAGCCGTCCGCCACACGTATAAAATGCAACTTTTATACGTTCACCGGAAGAAAAAGTCTTGTCTTTTGGGTTTTCTCTTGGCAATTTCGGCAGAGGTCGCAGTGGAGTAACTTAAAGTATTTTTCTTCTGGTGGAAAAATAAATCCTTTTCTGGACAAAAAGTGCATTTTATACGTTTGGTGGGGGGACTCAGAGTGCGTCCACCGTGGAAAGTAGGCTTTCTAATCACACAAGCCACCTTTGTATTGGTGAGTAGCGAAAACGTTATTTTTATTTTCGCTACAGTCAAGACCGCAGGAAGTCGAGAGGTGCATAAATCTATGGAGCTACGTGTGTGTGTGTGTGTGTGTGTGTGTGTGTGTGTGTGTGTGCATGCATGCATGCGTGCAATGTGCATGAGTGCATGTGTGGACCCTTCTACTATGTGTGTACACAGTATGTCAGTTTTGCAGTGGTGTAAAGTAACTTAAGTACATTTACTCAGGTACTATATACTGTAACAAGTACCATTTTGAGGAACCTTCAGTTTACTGGAGTGTTTCCATTTTCCAATACTTTTACTTCTACTCCACTACAACATTGTACTTTTACGCTACAATTATTTGAAAACTTTAGTTACTAATACTATAGTTACTTTGTAGATGTTGAATACCATTACAAAAGATAAATAAAGAGGCCACTTCAGCCCTAAATAGACTATATAGTTTAGCCATTTGAAAATAGCTGATGATCTACAATCTGCGTTATCGACTATTTCAAACTTGTTACTTTAAGTATAGTCTGATGCCAATACTTTTGTTTTAATTTCCGGACTTTTATTTCGGGAATTGCAATATTGATACTTTTACTTAAGTAAAAAAAGAAAGAAATTAGTACCTTTTCCACCACTGCTGTTTTGCCTTTTGCCACGGTTAAATTTGTTACAAAAAAAGGAGACAAAGAGCGTCTCTACAAGCTGACGTTCTCTATCGTCGACTCGTCGACTATACGTTTCTATTTTTAAACGGGTCGTGTGGGGGTAGCAGTTCCAGCAGACAATCCCAGACTATATGCTTATGCTTTCTCCTGGCCACAGAAGCCGTAGTGGAGACTGACTGGGGGATACACCGATACAGAGGCGTTCCCAGGCCAGCACTCGTCACGCTCTATATTTGTCACCGCTAAACCCCTTATCCCCAAACGTCTTTGCCTTTTTTTTTACTATTTTGAAAGACTTTTTTGAATAGTCAGAAATAGCCAATCTACAAGCTCACAACGTGTCGATGTAGTTCGGCAAGTTGAACTATTCAAAAGCTTTTTTCCAAATAGTAAAAAAGGCAAAGTAGTTTAGGGATAAGGGGTTTAGCATGGACGAAAATAGAGCCCATTTGGGGCCCTATCTAGCCTTACCCCTTATCCATAAACATAGTAGCCATATTTTACTATATGGAAAAAACATTTTGAAATACTTGCTGAACTCATCGATATGTTGTGCAGCTTGTAGATTATACTATTACTATATGAAAATGTTTTTCAAAATAGTATAGTAAAGCATGGCAAAACAGTTTAGGGATAGGGCCCATAATCCACCTGCCTCGTGGGCCTCCTCCCAGCTGGGCCGGCCTCGAAAACCTCCAGGAGTCATCCGTTTTTTGTAATACAAAATGTTAAATTGTGATATCATCACGCATAAATATCTCAAAAAGTCACCATAGGTGGATATTTTATCTTTTTTGTGTATTAATGAATGCCACTGCAGCGTCTGTAGAGACTCCCCTCCTGCTCAGTCCCAGGTGGGAGGAGTTGTTGTTTTTTTACCATCATCATAAATGTATCATCATTGTTCCATGCTCTGCCATTGACCTGTAATATTGCCAGAAATAAATAAGAACTTTTAAACCTATATCCATCTGAGCTTGGCCCTAAATACTCATACCGGTATTCCAATGTCTGATCCACTTGATCCACTAAACCAGCAAACTGCTTACATTTGCAATAGTGTCAAACACAAGTATCCACAAGCTCAAAACATGTCGCTTCATGCTGTGTTTTGAGCTTGTATATCTGCTACTTTTGCTAAAACATAAATAATAATAATTGAATCCTGAAAAGTATCCCTTTAGGACAGCTGCTGGATCTATATTCTTTTCCTTTTAGTTGTTTTCGTAG
>NC_139698.1:8469818-8472318 GCF_964188405.1 Protomyctophum parallelum | reverse complement strand
GAGCCACGGCCCAGGCCATAGCTGTCAATGTTATAAGTCACAAGGCTGACCCACTCAGGTGATGTCAATAATACTAATCACTGCATTACATGAAAACTCCCAACGGACGGTCGTTAAAGTTGATTTAGTTTAATGGATATACTGTTTCTCCCTCATTTCCTCGTATTTCTAGTTTATTGAAATAATGTCATGCACATTTTCCCAGTGGATAGCCTACTGCAGGCCTTGACTATAGATTTAGAAGACATTTCGAAGCTCTTGCTACTGAAAATGTATCGATTATTTATAGCCCTTACCCGTTGTGAGATATTGCCCGCCGCCCGGGGTACTGCGCCCTGGGTGCGTTTTCGCATTTTTAATTCACTAATAAATTAATTATTAATTTATAATTTGTTAAATTGGAAAAACTTCGTTAAGACCTTCATATTATTATGGTCAATGCCTGTGTGAAAAGTGGGAGTGATTGGTGCAGGCGGTGAGGAGATACGCCGGTGTTTCTGACAGACAGACACTCAGACATTCAGACAGACAGACATTGACTGAATTATAGTATGATGGAGAAATGGAGAAGGAAAGCGTTAGTAACCGTTGTTAACGTGCCTATTGGACGAGGACGGGTTGGGGAGGGACTTAGCGAAGGGATAATAGCCCCAGCTGTAATAAGATGTCAGTCTTTTTTTAATTGCACCCGGTCATTAATTGACGGAAAGCTTTTAATTGAATAGATTTCACTAAGTATTCGCCAGGTGGTATTGTAAGAGTCCATGTTTTGTGCAGCATGCTGGTGGGAGCTCCATATGACTGTGATTGTATTAGACTGGAACTCAGCTATGCTTTCTGTGGCATAGGCAGCTCCCGGTAGGATCCGCCGGGAGAAACTATAGACACAGCTGCGATGGCGAATTGAAGTGTTCTCGGGCCCAGCCTCTTGTTTTCTCCCTGGAAATAAAAACGTCTGTGTTTCCGAGGCGAGTGTTGTATTGACTCCATGTTGTGTTGTATTGACTCCATGCTGTGTCGTATTGACTCCATGCTGTGTTGTATTGACTCCATGTTGTGTCGTATTGACTCCATGTTGTGTTGTATTGACTCCATGCTGTGTTGTATTGACTCCATGCTGTGTTGTATTGACTCCATGTTGTGTTGTATTGACTCCATGCTGTGTCGTATTGACTCCATGCTGTGTTGTATTGACTCCATGTTGTGTTGTATTGACTCCATGCTGTGTTGTATTGACTCCATGTTGTGTTGTATTGACTCCATGTTGTGTTGTATTGACTCCATGCTGTGTTGTATTGACTCCACGCTGTGTTGTATTGACTCCATGTTGTGTTGTATTGACTCCATGTTGTGTTGTATTGACTCCATGTTGTGTTGTATTGACTCCACGCTGTGTTGTATTGACTCCATGTTGTGTTGTATTGACTCCATGCTGTGTTGTATTGACTCCATGTTGTGTTGTATTGACTCCATGCTGTGTTGTATTGACTCCATGTTGTGTTGTATTGACTCCATGTTGTGTTGTATTGACTCCATGCTGTGTTGTATTGACTCCATGCTGTGTTGTATTGACTCCATGCTGTGTTGTATTGACTCCATGTTGTGTTGTATTGACTCCATGCTGTGTTGTATTGACTCCATGCTGTGTTGTATTGACTCCATGTTGTGTTGTATTGACTACATGTTGTGTTGTATTGACTCCATGCTGTGTTGTATTGACTCCATGTTGTGTTGTATTGACTCCATGTTGTGTTGTATTGACTCCATGCTGTGTTGTATTGACTCCACGTTGTGTTGTATTGACTCCATGTTGTGTTGTATTGACTCCATGTTGTGTTGTATTGACTACATGTTGTGTTGTATTGACTCCATGCTGTGTTGTATTGACTCCACGCTGTGTTGTATTGACTCCATGTTGTGTTGTGCAGCATGCTGGTGGGAGCTCCGTGGGACGGACCGCCCAACAACAGGAGAGGAGACGTTTACAAGTGTCTGGTGGGA
Source organism: Protomyctophum parallelum (assembly GCF_964188405.1). Classification (NCBI taxonomy): domain Eukaryota; kingdom Metazoa; phylum Chordata; class Actinopteri; order Myctophiformes; family Myctophidae; genus Protomyctophum; species Protomyctophum parallelum. Next base: position 8,470,317 of record NC_139698.1, on the reverse strand, counting down.
GAGGAGAGGAACGCCAACTGCAGCAAAGTGCATCTAGGTAACCTTAAGACCCACGTCCAGTTCAGCATGCAGGGTTCCTGTTCCTTTAGAGTTATAGTCGACTGTCCAATGTCCATCGACTACCTTTTTTCACAGACGAAAACCACAGTAAATTAAAGCGAAATAAAAACTAAGACTAGATGACTATAAAGCTATAGGACTAAATATATTATTGACAAATACAAACGAGGCTGAAACTAAGGTAAAATCCGCCATCAAGGCCTGCCAACAGACATTTTTGTCGACAAAATGTTAGATTTAGTCAACTAAAACTAGACTAAAACTAATATTTAAACTAAGTGTTCAAAACACTGACTCAAACTACATAAAAACTTGCTGTCAATATGAACACTGGACTGATTCTCTCCCTCTCTCTCTTCTCTCTCTCTCTCTCTCTCTCTCTCTCTCTCTCTCTCTCTCTCTCTCACTCTCCAGAGAGAGCTCTCCAGAACGTGTCGAA
>NC_139698.1:8279532-8469618 GCF_964188405.1 Protomyctophum parallelum | reverse complement strand
TCCTAATAATAATGACTCAACCAGACAATCCGCTGCACTTCCCCCTCTTGAGATTCTTACTCCCTTTTTCTGTTGAATTTCTGGACCTCCAATTTGTCGGTAAATGACTACAGGGACGCTCATCATAGGTCATTCAGTTCACTGTTAGTGGAAGGACATTTTTTTAAATCAACAAATCCTACATTACAAAATGAATGGTCAGGGACCACCTGCAATACTTCCAGGGACCACCAGTGGTCCACGGACCACCTGTTGAAAACCCTGCTAAGAGTGATTTTGTTTGTGTTCTCTCCAGGAGGAGATGTTCGTGGCTAACTGTTCTGTTCTCTCCAGGAGGAGATGTTTGTGGCTAACTGTTCTGTTCTCTCCAGGAGGAGATGTTCGTGGCTAACTGTTCTGTTCTCTCCAGGAGGAGATGTTCGTGGCTAACTGTTCTGTTCTCTCCAGGAGGAGATGTTTGTGGCTAACTGTTCTGTTCTCTCCAGGAGGAGATGTTCGTGGCTAACTGTTCTGTTCTCTCCAGGAGGAGATGTTCGTGGCTAACGGTACGCTGAACGCGGAGGACAAGTCTCAGGACGCGCGCTTCGGCTACGCGCTGGCGCCCGCGCCCGACCTCAACCACGACGGCTACACCGACCTGCTGGTGGGCGCGCCCCTGGAGGACGACCACAGGGGGGCGCTCTATGTCTACCACGGAGACGGCATCCACATCAACCACAACTACAAGCAGGTGTGCCAAGCTTCAAGACTACACTCTCCTATAACCGTTGTCGGGAGAAAGCACGTTCAACTCAGGGATATATAATCTCCAATAGTATAGCTGGTTTCTTATGAACTTTGTTTAGTAAACATGCACTTTGTTTAGTAAACATGCACTTTGTTAACATGCACTTTGTTTAGTAAATATGCACTTTGTTAACATGCACTTTGTTTAGTAAACATGAACTTTGTTTAGTAAACATGCACTTTGTTTAGTAAACATGCACTTTGTTAACATGCACTTTGTTTAGTAAATATGCACTTTGTTAACATGCACTTTGTTTAGTAAACATGAACTTTGTTTAGTAAACATGCACTTTGTTTAGTAAACATGCACTTTGTTAACATGCACTTTGTTTAGTAAATATGCACTTTGTTAACATGCACTTTGTTTAGCAAATATGCACTTTGTTTAGTAAACATGCACTTTGTTTAGTAAACATGCACAGCAGCCGTCTTATGTGGAGAAACGTGAAAAAGAGAAAGGGATAGAAGAAGAGGAGGAAGAGAGAGAGAGAGAGACCAATATATTGTATTATATATATTTCTATTTATTATTTATTTATTCATTATCTAATTATTTACGCATAACCCCGTGCGGTAAGTGCAAGACAATGTGCGTGAGCATAGCAGCAGATATTTACTGTACATGATGTGGACGTTATTTGAGGTGGAAGAACAATACGTACTGTATATCAGCACGTTGTATACGTGGGATTAAGCACGTGTCGGGTTCGATCACATACCTGTAGGCCAAGTTGAGCTGTCAGTCCCTCTTCTCCATTTCTCCATGCCACTCACTCGCTAAGTTAATCATGTGTGTGTGTGTGTGTGTGTGTGTGTGTGTGTGTGTGTGTGTGTGTGTGTGTGTGTGTGTGCCTGTGTGTGTGTCTCTGCAGCGCATCGCGGGCTCCTCTCTCTCCCCGTCTCTGCGGTACTTCGGCCGCAGTGTGAGCGCCAGACTGGACCTGGACGGAGACGACCTGCTGGACGTGGCGGTGGGAGCGCAGGGCAACGCTGTGCTGCTCAGGTGACACGTGTGTGTGTGTGTGTGTGTGTGTGTGTGTGTGTGTGTGTGTGTGTGTGTGTGTGTGTGTGTGTGTGTGTGTGTGTGTGTGTGTGTCTAGTAGCCTTCCCAAGACACGAGGCCCATCAGGCACGTGCACACATAGACATCAAAGAGGGCTTCGGCCCCTGCCCTCTTACCCGTTATTTTGCCCCCTCCAGAACATGAACTCAGCATTTACTACGGTGTAAGAAATTAAAATGCCCCCCTTTCCTTTCCATGCCGTTCCCGAAGTTCAAGGTTCAATGTCTTTATTAATGTCCCAGAAGGGCAATTAGGTTTACAGCAAGAGTAGTGGTTTAAAACAAACAATACAAACAATACAGGACAACAACAGACATGAGACACCATAGCATAAACAGAGGGCAGCATTCAGGAGAATTGCCTTTTCTCCGAAACTCTCCTCAACTTGAACACGAGCATTTTTTGCATTGAAAGGATTTGTCTGTGTAGAAATCCATGTCGTAAGCCACTTCTTCGGTCGCGTCCCGAAAATAGCTGATCTACAAGCTTGTAGATACACACTAGTATGTCACATGATGTTCAAGTACAGCTCCTGGATATTATGTACGCTACACGCTAGTATGTCACATGATGTTCAAGTACAGCCCCTGGACATGATGCTATAGTATGCCGAAGTGACTTACCCGCAGCGGCGGCAGCAGCTCAGCCAGGTTACGTAACTCTGGGAAATCAGGAACCTTTTGCCACAGTTGTAGTCGTGTAACGTCTAGTGGACTGAACCCTGTCCGTCCTCCCTCCATGTCCCCTAGTGGGCTGAACCCTGTCCGTCCTCCCTCCATGTCCCCTAGTGGACTGAACCCTGTCCGTCCTCCCTCCATGTCCCCTAGTGGACTGAACGCTGTCCGTCCTCCCTCCATGTCCCCTAGTGGACTGAACGCTGCCCATCCTCCCTCCATGTCCCCTAGTGGACTGAACGCTGCCCATCCTCCCTCCATGTCCCCTAGTGGACTGAACGCTGTCCGTCCTCCCTCCATGTCCCCTAGTGGACTGAACGCTGTCCGTCCTCCCTCCATGTCCCCTAGTGGACTGAACGCTGTCCGTCCTCCCTCCATGTCCCCTAGTGGACTGAACGCTGCCCATCCTCCCTCCATGTCCCCTAGTGGACTGAACGCTGCCCATCCTCCCTCCATGTCCCCCTGCTGTCCATCCTCCCTCCATGTCCCCCTGTCTGAACGCTGTCCGTCCTCCCTCCATGTCCCCCTGCTGTCTGTCCTCCCTCCATGTCCCCCTGTCTGACCGCTGTCCGTCCTCCCTCCATGTCCCCCTGTCTGAACGCTGTCCGTCCTCCCTCCATGTCCCCCTGTCTGAACGCTGTCCGTCCTCCCTCCATGTCCCCCTGTCTGAACGCTGTCCGTCCTCCCTCCATGTCCCCCTGTCTGAACACTGTCCGTCCTCCCTCCATGCCCCCCTGTCTGAACGCTGTCCGTCCTCCCTCCATGTCCCCCTGTCTGAACGCTGTCCGTCCTCCATGCCCCCTGCAGCTCTCGCAGCATCGTACAGATCAACGTCAGCCTGTCCTTCCAGCCTCACTCCATCAACGTCATCCAGAAGACGTGTCTGCGAGGAGGCCGGGACTCGGCCTGTCTCAACGCCACCGCCTGCTTCATGTCCGTCTCTCGCTCCCCTGGTCCCAACAGCATCAGCTTTGGTATGACGTCGACCACATTCAGCCCTGCTCTGTGCATGTCGTTATAGGCCAAAATCATGCAACTTATAGACAAGAATGTCATACTCCAGTTTTAGGTGATAAAGTGACCACCGAAACAGTGGTTAGTAGAAAGATGTGTTTGGGTGAGCGATGAAGCGCTTACAGTTGCAGTGTGATGTCATGTTGTAGTTTCCGGTGGTCAAGTCTCAAAGAGTGTCAAATAGTATTAGATATTGTGTTACATTTGATACGAATCTCTGATAAGTGATAACATACCATACCATACCTATACCATACCATACCTATACTAACTAACAATACTAAGTAATACTGTATCACCAGAGTTACATATAAGCGAATGTACAGCTCTCGTCTCTCTCTCTCTGCTTAGAGCTGTGGGTGGCGGCCATGTTGGACGACAGGAAGTTCTCTGCGCGGGCGTTGTTTGACGACAGCTCCCAGAGACACACCCAGCTGGGGGTCACAGTTCAGACCGGAGAAACGGTGTGCTACAACCTGCCCTTCCACGTTTACGTAAGCACCTCAGCTTAACCCCAATCTGCACTCAAACACACACAGACACAGTTTGTAGTTACTTTTTAAGAAATGAATCCATGTTTGTGCGTACGTGCGTGCGTGCGTGCGTGCGTGCGAAGTAACTAGTATATTTCCTCAAGTTCTGTACTTATGTACACTTTTGAGGATTAATTATTTATCCTAGTGTTAGTGTTTTTCTATGCTTTTACTTCTACTCCACTACACTAGATTACAAAACATTCATTAATGACTTGCAGCTCTACAGTGTGTGCACTTCTTGGGCTATTTTATACATTTGGATTCTTGTGAAATAGGAAATTCTGTAAAATAAGTACTTTTACTTTCAGTACTTGTTGAATACCGGTCTTTTACTTGTAACAGAGTACTTCTACATTGTGGTATTGGTACAAAATGTGAGAACTGATGCCATGACATCATGCGTGTCCCGGTCTCTCATAGGACACAGCGGACTACATCCGGCCTATCAGCTTCTCCCTGCGTTTCAAGATCAACGACACAGAGGAGAGTGGTCCCGTGCTGGACGAGGGCTGGCCCACCCTGGTCAAGAAATCTGTGAGTCCACACTGCCCCCTGCTGCTGTGGAGTCACATAACACCACAGCCCAGCACTGTCTCTATGTCTCTCAGCTGTCCTACTGTCTGTCTCTCCTACACTGTCTCTCTGTCTCTCAGCTGTCCTACTGTCTGTCTCTCCTACACTGTCTCCCTCTCAGCTGTCCTACTGTCTGTCTCTCCTACACTGCCTCCCTCTCAGCTGTCCTACTGTCTGTCTCTCCTACACTGTCTCCCTCTCAGCTGTCCTACTGTCTGTCTCTCCTACACTGTCTCCCTCTCAGCTGTCCTGCTGTCTGTCTCTCCTACACTGCCTCCCTCTCAGCTGTCCTACTGTCTCTCTTCTACACTGTTCAAGGTTCAAGGTTTCTTTATTTTGTCTCCCAAGGGAGAAATTTGTCTTGGACCCCAAGACACTGTCTCCTGCTCCACTGTCATGTCTACTGTTTGTGTCCTCTGTAAAACCATCTATGCTTCCTGTCTGCTACAGATTGCGTTCTTTAAGGACTGTGGTGAAGACGATGTTTGTACGACAGACCTGGTGCTTGAGGCTCACATGGAGATCTCTGGGAGCAGGTAAACAGCTCCGTCTACTCCCCATCACGTCAAATTCACCTTGAACCATCTGCCCTCATGAGGTTCCATGGAAAGTGGATAACATCCACAGTTCCTGCTCCCACTCAAAAGTTTACTAACGTTTCGGTTTTGACAAACACGTCTCCTTCAGAATGAAGAAGACTTGCTTGATCAATCGATAACCGCTTGAACCCTTCGAGCTTGCAGATCATCTGTTTTCGGCAAAGATAATTGGTGTAGATCAAGTGGTTCTCAAAGTGGGGTCCAGGGACCCCCAGGGGCCTTTGAGAATGAAGTTACTGGTCTGCAACTCAGAGCGTGTACAAACGGAACCAAATGTACACACTCTCTTTTACGATATAGATTGTGGTCCCAAAGATAGAAAAGTGTACGACCCTGCACTGTAAAGGCTCTATTTTTGTCCATGCTAAACCCCTTATCCCTAAACTACTTAGCCTTTTCTTTGAATATTTTGAAAATACGTTTTTAATAGTTCAACTAGCTGATCTACATCGACACGCTGTGAGCTTGGCTATTTTAACTATTACAAAAAAGGACGAAAAAATAGAGTCTTGAAATTAAAAGGTTTGAGAATCACTGGTTTAGAAGGATGAAAACGGCACAGTTGCATGTAACTCTATTAAAAACACTTAAACCCTCTAACCATAGGGAACTGGACTAAAGTGTGTGTGTTCCCTCCCTCCCACATGCAGACAGAAGCCATAGAGAACTGGACTAAAGTGTGTGTGTGTGTGTGTGTGTGTGTGTGTGTGTGTGTGTGTGTGTGTGTGTGTGTGTGTGTGTGTGTGTGTGTGTGTGTGTGTGTGTGTGTGTGTGTGTGTGTGTGTGTGTTCCCTCCCTCCCGCGTGCAGACAGAAGCCCTACGTGATCCGCAGCCCGCGCAGACGTCTGTCCGTGGAGGTGCAGCTGCAGAACAGACTGGAGAACGCCTACAACTCCAGCCTGACGCTGCACTACTCACGCAACCTGCACTTCTCCAGCCTCAGCATCAGGGTATGGATTCACCTTCTCATAGCATCAGGGTATGGATTCACCTTCTCATAGCATCAGGGTATGGATTCACCTTCTCATAGCATCAGGGTATGGATTCACCTTCTCATAGCATCAGGGTATGGATTCACCTTCTCATAGCATCAGGGTATGGATTCACCTTCTCATAGCATCAGGGTATGGATTCACCTTCTCATAGCATCAGGGTATGACATGGATTCACCTTCTCATAGCATCAGGGTATGGATTCACCTTCCCATAGCATCAGGGTATGACATGGATTCACCTTCTCATAGCATCAGGGTATGGATTCACCTTCTCATAGCATCAGGGTATGACATGGATTCACCTTCTCATAGCATCAGGGTATGGATTCACCTTCTCATAGCATCAGGGTATGGATTCACCTTCTCATAGCATCAGGGTATGACATGGATTCACCTTCTCATAGCATCAGGGTATGGATTCACCTTCTCATAGCATCAGGGTATGACATGGATTCACCTTCTCATAGCATCAGGGTATGACATGCATTCACCTTCTCATAGCATCAGGGTATGGATTCACCTTCTCATAGCATCAGGGTATGACATGGATTCACCTTCTCATAGCATCAGGGTATGGATTCACCTTCTCATAGCATCAGGGTATGGATTCACCTTCTCATAGCATCAGGGTATGGATTCACCTTCTCATAGCATCAGGGTATGGATTCACCTTCTCATAGCATCAGGGTATGACATGGATTCACCTTCTCATAGCATCAGGGTATGGATTCACCTTCTCATAGCATCAGGGTATGGATTCACCTTCTCATAGCATCAGGGTATGACATGGATTCACCTTCTCAGTCGGCCACTCGCCACCACTGAGTTCAGTCATTTGGATTCCATAGAAGCCAAGCGTGTCTCTCGTGAATGCATGCTGCGCTCTGAAATGTTCTGAAATGTTCTGAAATTTTCTGTCATCAGTCATTTGGAGATGAACGAGTATTTGACGTGATCAAACTATAGCAATAGAACACAAGTTTAGAAGCATCCTCCAGAAACATGAATGGTCTCAGAAATTTCATAAAAGCAAGCTCAAATGGTCGGCCTTAAAACATCATCCTTTAATTGTCAGTCTTGAGATTATATTTTATGATCCGTGGCTCATAATGCCAAATATATATTGGACCTTGATATGAAAAGTGTTCACAGAACACAGTCTATTTGTGACCTCAGCCTAACATCTCCTCTCTGCTTTACACCATCAGTCTATTTGTGACCTCAGCCTAACATCTCCTCTCTCCTTTACACCATCAGTCTATGTGTGACCTCAGCCTAACATCTCCTCTCTCCTTTACACCATCAGTCTATGTGTGACCTCAGCCTAACATCTCCTCTCTGCTTTACACCATCAGTCTATGTGTGACCTCAGCCTAACATCTCCTCTCTGCTTTACACCATCAGTCTATGTGTGACCTCAGCCTAACATCTCCTCTCTGCTTTACACCATCAGTCTATGTGTGACCTCAGCCTAACATCTCCTCTCTGCTTTACACCATCAGTCTATGTGTGACCTCAGCCTAACATCTCCTCTCTCCTTTACACCATCAGTCTATGTGTGACCTCAGCCTAACATCTCCTCTCTCCTTTACACCATCAGTCTATGTGTGACCTCAGCCTAACATCTCCTCTCTCCTTTACACCATCAGTCTATGTGTGACCTCAGCCTAACATCTCCTCTCTGCTTTACACCATCAGTCTATGTGTGACCTCAGCCTAACATCTCCTCTCTCCTTTACACCATCAGTCTATGTGTGACCTCAGCCTAACATCTCCTCTCTGCTTTACACCATCAGTCTATGTGTGACCTCAGCCTAACATCTCCTCTCTGCTTTACACCATCAGTCTATGTGTGACCTCAGCCTAACATCTCCTCTCTCCTTTACACCATCAGTCTATGTGTGACCTCAGCCTAACATCTCCTCTCTGCTTTACACCATCAGTCTATGTGTGACCTCAGCCTAACATCTCCTCTCTCCTTTACACCATCAGTCTATGTGTGACCTCAGCCTAACATCTCCTCTCTCCTTTACACCATCAGTCTATGTGTGACCTCAGTCTAACATCTCCTCTCTCCTTTACACCATCAGTCTATGTGTGACCTCAGCCTAACATCTCCTCTCTGCTTTACACCATCAGTCTATGTGTGACCTCAGTCTAACATCTCCTCTCTCCTTTACACCATCAGTCTATGTGTGACCTCAGCCTAACATCTCCTCTCTCCTTTACACCATCAGTCTATGTGTGACCTCAGCCTAACATCTCCTCTCTGCTTTACACCATCAGTCTATGTGTGACCTCAGCCTAACATCTCCTCTCTGCTTTACACCATCAGTCTATGTGTGACCTCAGCCTAACATCTCCTCTCTGCTTTACACCATCAGTCTATGTGTGACCTCAGCCTAACATCTCCTCTCTCCTTTACACCATCAGTCTGTGTGTGACCTCAGCCTAACATCTCCTCTCTCCTTTACACCATCAGTCTATGTGTGACCTCAGTCTAACATCTCCTCTCTCCTTTACACCATCAGTCTATGTGTGACCTCAGCCTAACATCTCCTCTCTGCTTTACACCATCAGTCTATGTGTGACCTCAGCCTAACATCTCCTCTCTCCTTTACACCATCAGTCTGTGTGTGACCTCAGCCTAACATCTCCTCTCTGCTTTACACCATCAGTCTATGTGTGACCTCAGCCTAACATCTCCTTTCTCCTTTACACCATCAGTCTATGTGTGACCTCAGCCTAACATCTCCTTTCTCCTTTACACCATCAGTCTATGTGTGACCTCAGCCTAACATCTCCTCTCTCCTTTACACCATCAGTCTATGTGTGACCTCAGCCTAACATCTCCTCTCTGCTTTACACCATCAGTCTATGTGTGACCTCAGCCTAACATCTCCTCTCTCCTTTACACCATCAGTCTATGTGTGACCTCAGCCTAACATCTCCTCTCTCCTTTACACCATCAGTCTATGTGTGACCTCAGCCTAACATCTCCTCTCTGCTTTACACCATCAGTCTATGTGTGACCTCAGCCTAACATCTCCTCTCTGCTTTACACCATCAGTCTATGTGTGACCTCAGCCTAACATCTCCTCTCTGCTTTACACCATCAGTCTATGTGTGACCTCAGCCTAACATCTCCTCTCTCCTTTACACCATCAGTCTATGTGTGACCTCAGCCTAACATCTCCTCTCTCCTTTACACCATCAGTCTATGTGTGACCTCAGCCTAACATCTCCTCTCTCCTTTACACCATCAGTCTATGTGTGACCTCAGCCTAACATCTCCTCTCTGCTTTACACCATCAGTCTATGTGTGACCTCAGCCTAACATCTCCTCTCTGCTTTACACCATCAGTCTATGTGTGACCTCAGCCTAACATCTCCTCTCTCCTTTACACCATCAGTCTATGTGTGACCTCAGCCTAACATCTCCTCTCTGCTTTACACCATCAGTCTATGTGTGACCTCAGCCTAACATCTCCTCTCTCCTTTACACCATCAGTCTATGTGTGACCTCAGCCTAACATCTCCTCTCTGCTTTACACCATCAGTCTATGTGTGACCTCAGCCTAACATCTCCTCTCTCCTTTACACCATCAGTCTATGTGTGACCTCAGCCTAACATCTCCTCTCTCCTTTACACCATCAGTCTATGTGTGACCTCAGCCTAACATCTCCTCTCTGCTTTACACCATCAGTCTATGTGTGACCTCAGCCTAACATCTCCTCTCTCCTTTACACCATCAGTCTATGTGTGACCTCAGCCTAACATCTCCTCTCTGCTTTACACCATCAGTCTATGTGTGACCTCAGCCTAACATCTCCTCTCTGCTTTACACCATCAGTCTATGTGTGACCTCAGCCTAACATCTCCTCTCTCCTTTACACCATCAGTCTATGTGTGACCTCAGCCTAACATCTCCTCTCTGCTTTACACCATCAGTCTATGTGTGACCTCAGCCTAACATCTCCTCTCTCCTTTACACCATCAGTCTATGTGTGACCTCAGCCTAACATCTCCTCTCTCCTTTACACCATCAGTCTATGTGTGACCTCAGTCTAACATCTCCTCTCTCCTTTACACCATCAGTCTATGTGTGACCTCAGCCTAACATCTCCTCTCTGCTTTACACCATCAGTCTATGTGTGACCTCAGCCTAACATCTCCTCTCTCCTTTACACCATCAGTCTATGTGTGACCTCAGCCTAACATCTCCTCTCTCCTTTACACCATCAGTCTATGTGTGACCTCAGCCTAACATCTCCTCTCTGCTTTACACCATCAGTCTATGTGTGACCTCAGCCTAACATCTCCTCTCTGCTTTACACCATCAGTCTATGTGTGACCTCAGCCTAACATCTCCTCTCTGCTTTACACCATCAGTCTATGTGTGACCTCAGCCTAACATCTCCTCTCTCCTTTACACCATCAGTCTGTGTGTGACCTCAGCCTAACATCTCCTCTCTGCTTTACACCATCAGTCTATGTGTGACCTCAGCCTAACATCTCCTCTCTCCTTTACACCATCAGTCTATGTGTGACCTCAGCCTAACATCTCCTCTCTGCTTTACACCATCAGTCTATGTGTGACCTCAGCCTAACATCTCCTCTCTCCTTTACACCATCAGTCTGTGTGTGACCTCAGCCTAACATCTCCTCTCTGCTTTACACCATCAGTCTATGTGTGACCTCAGCCTAACATCTCCTTTCTCCTTTACACCATCAGTCTATGTGTGACCTCAGCCTAACATCTCCTTTCTCCTTTACACCATCAGTCTATGTGTGACCTCAGCCTAACATCTCCTCTCTCCTTTACACCATCAGTCTATGTGTGACCTCAGCCTAACATCTCCTCTCTCCTTTACACCATCAGTCTATGTGTGACCTCAGCCTAACATCTCCTCTCTCCTTTACACCATCAGTCTATGTGTGACCTCAGCCTAACATCTCCTCTCTCCTTTACACCATCAGTCTATGTGTGACCTCAGCCTAACATCTCCTCTCTGCTTTACACCATCAGTCTATGTGTGACCTCAGCCTAACATCTCCTCTCTGCTTTACACCATCAGTCTATGTGTGACCTCAGCCTAACATCTCCTCTCTGCTTTACACCATCAGTCTATGTGTGACCTCAGCCTAACATCTCCTCTCTCCTTTACACCATCAGTCTATGTGTGACCTCAGCCTAACATCTCCTCTCTCCTTTACACCATCAGTCTATGTGTGACCTCAGCCTAACATCTCCTCTCTGCTTTACACCATCAGTCTATGTGTGACCTCAGCCTAACATCTCCTCTCTGCTTTACACCATCAGTCTATGTGTGACCTCAGCCTAACATCTCCTCTCTGCTTTACACCATCAGTCTATGTGTGACCTCAGCCTAACATCTCCTCTCTCCTTTACACCATCAGTCTATGTGTGACCTCAGCCTAACATCTCCTCTCTGCTTTACACCATCAGTCTATGTGTGACCTCAGCCTAACATCTCCTCTCTGCTTTACACCATCAGTCTATGTGTGACCTCAGCCTAACATCTCCTCTCTCCTTTACACCATCAGTCTATGTGTGACCTCAGACTAACATCTCCTCTCTGCTTTACACCATCAGTCTATGTGTGACCTCAGCCTAACATCTCCTCTCTGCTTTACACCATCAGTCTATGTGTGACCTCAGCCTAACATCTCCTTTCTCCTTTACACCATCAGTCTATGTGTGACCTCAGCCTAACATCTCCTCTCTGCTTTACACCATCAGTCTATGTGTGACCTCAGCCTAACATCTCCTCTCTGCTTTACACCATCAGTCTATGTGTGACCTCAGCCTAACATCTCCTCTCTCCTTTACACCATCAGTCTATGTGTGACCTCAGTCTAACATCTCCTCTCTGCTTTACACCATCAGTCTATGTGTGACCTCAGCCTAACATCTCCTCTCTCCTTTACACCATCAGTCTATGTGTGACCTCAGCCTAACATCTCCTCTCTCCTTTACACCATCAGTCTATGTGTGACCTCAGTCTAACATCTCCTCTCTGCTTTACACCATCAGTCTATGTGTGACCTCAGCCTAACATCTCCTCTCTCCTTTACACCATCAGTCTATGTGTGACCTCAGCCTAACATCTCCTCTCTCCTTTACACCATCAGTCTATGTGTGACCTCAGCCTAACATCTCCTCTCTGCTTTACACCATCAGTCTATGTGTGACCTCAGCCTAACATCTCCTCTCTGCTTTACACCATCAGTCTATGTGTGACCTCAGCCTAACATCTCCTCTCTCCTTTACACCATCAGTCTATGTGTGACCTCAGCCTAACATCTCCTCTCTGCTTTACACCATCAGTCTATGTGTGACCTCAGCCTAACATCTCCTCTCTCCTTTACACCATCAGTCTATGTGTGACCTCAGCCTAACATCTCCTCTCTCCTTTACACCATCAGTCTATGTGTGACCTCAGCCTAACATCTCCTCTCTGCTTTACACCATCAGTCTATGTGTGACCTCAGCCTAACATCTCCTCTCTCCTTTACACCATCAGTCTATGTGTGACCTCAGCCTAACATCTCCTCTCTGCTTTACACCATCAGTCTATGTGTGACCTCAGCCTAACATCTCCTCTCTGCTTTACACCATCAGTCTATGTGTGACCTCAGCCTAACATCTCCTCTCTGCTTTACACCATCAGTCTATGTGTGACCTCAGCCTAACATCTCCTCTCTCCTTTACACCATCAGTCTATGTGTGACCTCAGCCTAACATCTCCTCTCTCCTTTACACCATCAGTCTATGTGTGACCTCAGCCTAACATCTCCTCTCTCCTTTACACCATCAGTCTATGTGTGACCTCAGCCTAACATCTCCTCTCTCCTTTACACCATCAGTCTATGTGTGACCTCAGCCTAACATCTCCTCTCTCCTTTACACCATCAGTCTATGTGTGACCTCAGCCTAACATCTCCTCTCTCCTTTACACCATCAGTCTGTGTGACCTCAGCCTAGCATCTCCTCTCTCCTTTACACCATCAGTCTATGTGTGACCTCAGCCTAACATCTCCTCTCTGCTTTACACCATCAGTCTATGTGTGACCTCAGCCTAACATCTCCTCTCTCCTTTACACCATCAGTCTATGTGTGACCTCAGCCTAACATCTCCTCTCTCCTTTACACCATCAGTCTATGTGTGACCTCAGCCTAACATCTCCTCTCTGCTTTACACCATCAGTCTATGTGTGACCTCAGCCTAACATCTCCTCTCTCCTTTACACCATCAGTCTATGTGTGACCTCAGCCTAACATCTCCTCTCTCCTTGCAGGAGGACTCCCTGTTTAAGATGGAGTGCACGGCGCTCGGTTCCAACAGCCACTCCTGTAACGTCAGCTACCCAGTGTTCCGCTCCCATTCCAAGGTACTCCATCACAAAGAAAACCCTAAAGACAAATCCTATTTCACAATAGTGTGTATATGTTTCTTAAATACATTTTTATTGTTTTGTTCTTTCTCTCCTGTGCCAATGTGATCCGGCAGGTCAACTTCATGTTGGAGTTTGAGTTCAGTTGTACGTCTCTGCATAGCAGAGTCCAGGTCAAACTCACCGCTTCCAGGTACACATGCACACACGCACATGCACGTGCTAACGCGCGCACGCACGCATATTGGTCTGGCACTCCTCAGTTTGAATACATTCTCACTCACCTCAGAGTTCTGCGTGACTAATCAGAGCTCACTATTTAAAGCGAGAGTTTTTTTCGGTATCTGTGGTATTTATCTAGTTGTTATGATAACCTGGGTTTAATGTGTGTGTGTGTGTGTGTGTGTGTGTGTGTGTGTGTGTGTGTGTGTGTGTGTGTGTGTGTGTGTGTGTGTGTGTGTGTGTGTGTGTGTGTGTGTGTGTGTGTGTGTGTGTGTGTGTGTGTGTGTGTGTGTGTGCAGTGACAGCGTGGAGAGAGAAGCAACTCTGGGTGACAACAGTGTTCAGATACAGAGTTTCATTCAGTATGAACCTGACCTGTTTGTGAGCAGGTAATGTGTCTCTCTCTCTCTCTGTCTCTCTGTCTCTCTGTCTCTGTCTCTCTCTCTCTCTCTCTCTCTCTCTCTCTCTCACAATGTTCAATTCCAAATCCAAAGGAGTTTTATTGGCATGAGGAACAAGACAATCAAGATAAAACGATAAAATAAATGCGTAAACAGAGCTGTGTTTTTACATTAACACTACATTAACAATGCTGTCTTGTTAAACTATAAAAAATATTTTCTGTCAGAGATAGATAGTTATACATCCATATAGGAGACGTTAGCTAAAGTTGACAGCAGTATTTGTTTTCCTGTGCAGTGAGTCCAACCTGAACCGGTATGAGGTCCATCCCACCCGCACTCTGTCAGAGGGAATCGGACCAGAGTTCTACACACATCTGAGGGTACATCCATCACACACACACACACACACACACACACACACACACACACACACACACACACACACACACACACACACACACACACACACACACACACACACACACACACACACACACACACACACACTGCTCACAACATTGACAACACAGGTCGGGTTCTTTATTTCAGGCATTCCTCTCATCCCTCCATGTCATGCCGTGAGAACTGTATGTTCACACAACAAATAACACACTATAATCAACAAATTGCACAGTACATAATATTGACCAAACAAATAAATGAAGATACAAACATGTAGAAATGCGCAAAGCGCAGCTGAACGTGTCAATCAAACAAAACAAAACAAAGATAACTCTAAAAAATTGAATACCTTGTTGGTCGCTTATTGTTGTGTAAAAGAGGTCCTTCATTCTGGAGTCTCTTAAAGTCTTTAGAATGTTCCTGACTATGCTTTGACTTCAGACGTCTTTTATTTCTTGTTTTAACAGTTCGTATCACACTAAAAAACTACAAGTGTTCTTGTTCCTTCCTTCATGCAGACCAGAGTCTGAGTGAGACTAAATGTTTGCACCACCTGTTCCATGACATGCAATCATGCATCAATCAGCCAGTCAACCAATCATGGTCCAGCGTATACTCAGATCCATCTAATAGAAGAGTTGCGACATTGAGGGGGCATAAAACAGCCCAGTCACATGCTTCATGTACTCAAGCGAGCCCATAGACTCCAATGCATTCAGTAAACCTCCGGTTATCCCCCCCATGCTCAATAGAAGTCTATGTAGGAGAGCCTCCATTGGACTGAAGCCCCATGAAGTGAACGGAGTTTGAGTAACTCTGTCTTACTCATCTTATCATGTTTTTAAATGTTTTATTACCTCACATGAAATCAATTATGAACCAAATATGTATTATGTTTCATGAAATTATCATTAGTTTAGTTTAGTTTATTTGCACATATGTGAAATAATAACAACAATATGGTAAAATAAAAATAATACAGAAAGCAAATATTTCAAATAGGAAACAAGATTAGTTACATACATGATGTGCTGGAAGTGCCAAAAAACCCCAAAGGGGCTTATCGAGTGGCCTTCCTATAGAAGCTATACCAGTTGAGCTTAAATAACAGAAATTAAGATATGAAAATATTGGTAAACCTAAGGATTGTAAATAATAAACATAATAATGAAGAAATAAAAAATATTCTAATAATAAATATCAAATAATAACATGACTAGGGCGTGTTGCCCAAGCTTGTTAATATAAATAGCAGTAATTGTCTCTTAAAAGAGCAGAGACTAGTACAGATTCTGATATGAGACGGTAAATTATTCCAAAAGTGTGGTCCTCTGAACTTGATGGAAAATTGGGCCGATGTTGTCCTGAAGAAAGCGGAATGAAGATTTGAAATTTAATTCATTATACTTTATGAATTTATGACCATGAATTTGTTATTTTAGTTTTTTCATAGGCCTATTAAGCATTTTTAGCACAGGAAAAAGGACCTCTGCCAAAATATTGTGGTTTGAGGAAAAGTAATATGTGTAATATACTAATATGTGACAGTTAGTTGGCTGTGTGTATTTACAGTAACATGTGACAGTTAGTTGGCTGTGTGTATTTACAGTAACATGTGACAGTTAGTTGGCTGTGTGTATTTACAGTAACATGTGGCAGTTAGTTGGCTGTGTGTATTTACAGTAACATGTGACAGTTAGGTGGCTGTGTGTATTTACAGTAACATGTGGCAGTTAGTTGGCTGTGTGGAATAGAATGTTGATACTAAAAAAGGATAGTTAAGGTCCTTTTGGATACTACGGCATATATGTTGCACATATCACTCTCACAGTTTGAGCAGGAAAACATGTCTCTCCACTAAGTCGAGCATTTGGCCTTGGGTAGGGGAGGAATGCAGGGGGGGGGGGGGTGTTGGTGCTCACAGATCTCAGCCTCGGTGGTTAAACTCCCTGTGGGTGAATTATCTCCCGACAATGACCACCTATCCAGATAGTATCCCTTAGTTCACCCTGCATAGAAGCTCTGTCAATTGTGGCACTATGTTATTTTATTTTGTTTGTGTGTGTGTGCGTGCGTGCGTGCGTTAAAACTCCTTTATGGTAAACTTGACAACATATTGACCACATTTATATTTAAAACAACTTTATGGAAATTCTGACCAAGTTTGGACGTGTAAACTGCAACTTTAAACACATTTTCTGGTGGGGACCCCCTGCCCCCCCCCCAAACAATGTTGGGGACCCCTTAGGGGTCCAGACAGGCAGTGTGTGGACCACTGGTAGCGTTGTTTGTGTGTGTGTGTGTGTGTGTGTGTGTGTGTGTGTGTGTGTGTGTGTGTTGGTTCCAGTGTCAGTCTCAGTAATTATTCATTTGATTTGATTTGGATTTGGATTTGGATCTCTTTTAGCGTTTCGGCTGATCTTCCAAAAGTCCAGAAATAAATTAAAACATTACAAAATTCATTATATTACATTACAAAATAGTACATTGCATTTCAAAAATAGACAGATACAGTTCATTCACCTATCTATGGTGGACTATGCATGGCAGGGTCGTCCTCTTCCCTGAGCCAGCTGAAAACCTGACCGCATAGCATACCAACACAGAAACTAGAACTAAAAAACTAAGCTTAACCCATTCTGACCTGAGATCAGATTCATACGAGGTTTCCACTGGACACACACTGGTCTGATTAAACCCATTCTGACCTGAGATCAGATTTAAAAAAATTCAGTCATCGATTTTTCAGACTTAGATTTTCAGACTTAGATTTTTCACAAATAGCAGACCTACAAGCTCATATCGCGCCACTCGGTGGCGCGATATGAGCTTGTAGATCTGCTATTTTTCAATAGATAAAGCATAACATGATGCTAACACCAAAATGGGTGCCCGGTCAGAATGGGTTAACAGAAATCACAACATAATAGTACATCAATAAAAGCAATCCCAACTATAATGATGAGTTCCATAATTTAACTGTCCTAAAAATAAAAGATCGGCTTCCCATACTAGTTTTTATTTTTGGTAGAACATAAATATCTTTGTGTCTTGGTCTTGTGTTGACCTGATGTTTCTCTCGAACAAATGTTAATTTATTCTTTATGTTTCTTGTTTTATAAGATGTTTTTATTTTAGAAATCAATGCAAGAGAGACTGTTTTTTTATGCATTCAAGTGCTGTGGGCCATCCCATTCTGTTATGCAGTTCAGTCTATTTCATACCCACATCTTAAGACCATTCTAGCTGCGTTGTTTAGTGTGATCTGAAGTCTTCTCATATCTGTCTGAGCTGCATTGCCCCATACTGCACAGTAATAGTTTACGTGACTATAAATCAGACTACGGGATATTAGCCTCAACGTCTCTTCAGATAAAAGCCCTGCAATTCGCCCAACCATTCCTGCCATTTGCATTACCCATAGCAGCTGATTTATCACATCACAACAACACTGTCTGTTAAACACACACGCACGCACACATGCACGCACACATGCACGCACACATGCACGCGTGTAAACTGAGTCAGTTGTGTGAGCGGCATCATTTTACTGTATTTTGTTGTGCTAACAATTTTAAATGTGCAGGATGTTATTTACTGTACATAGCATGTTGTTCAGTTGTACTCAATACTGTATTTTACTCAAGTACTGCACTTTTTACTCCACTATAATTATTTGACAGCTTTAGTTACTTTCTAGATTATTATTATCTGTGACCATAGGTCACACTATACTATGAAAACCTGTCAGTCAGTCTGTCACACCTCGTGACACGCTCCATATATAGCCAATACAGAACTCATTCCATATGTTGATCTGACCTCATCAAACCCTGTACACTCAAGACACTGGCCCCCGCTGCCACCCTAGCTTAGATCTCCATATATGGTCTTACTGGTGTTTACAGTTCTAGAGCAGTGCTCATTGGGTCAGTAGCTAGGTGTTTATAGTTCTAGAGCAGTGTTCATTGGGCCAGTAGCTAGGTGTTTATAGTTCTAGAGCAGTGTTCATTGGGTCAGTAGCTAGGTGTTTATAGTACTAGAGCAGTGCTCATTGGGTCAGTAGCTAGGTGTTTATAGTACTAGAGCAGTGTTCATTGGGCCAGTAGCTAGGTGTTTATAGTACTAGAGCAGTGCTCATTGGGTCAGTAGATAGGTGTTTATAGTACTAGAGCAGTGTCATTGGGCCAGTAGCTAGGTGTTTATAGTTCTAGAGCAGTGCTCATTGGGCCAGTAGCTAGGTGTTTATAGTTCTAGAGCAGTGCTCATTGGGTCAGTAGCTAGGTGTTTATAGTTCTAGAGCAGTGCTCATTGGGCCAGTAGCTAGGTGTTTATAGTACTAGAGCAGTGCTCATTGGGTCAGTAGCTAGGCCAGTGAAATGAATGCCCCACCACAGTTACAGTATGTCCGAGTCAGTTCTTTGTCAGCCATGCCCAAATATGGAGTCTGTACAGATGTCAGAATGATGTCAGAACAGAACAGCTTTATATGGAGATCACGTCCAGAGCCCGGACAGAGACAACTCAGATGGTGACAAATCATGAAAATAAACACATTTATTTATTTTTTATTTCTAATAATTAGTTCGGCCCCAAAAAATGTTTATTGTCCTGATTTGTCACCATGATCCGAGTTGTCTTCGTCCGAGTCTTACAGGCCTTTAAATAAATACTTTATGAAACGTCTATGGGGGAAATTAATGGAAATTATCTTCCTGGCGGCTCGTGGTCATGAAAGGGGGCGGGACTGAGACGCTCTATATCACAAGGTGTGTTATTGCCTTCCAAAGAGGATTTCATGTAATTGGCTGAAATTAACACACACAGTACTCATAAAAAGCTAAAAAAAAACACCCAAAAAAACACCTCTTTACTTGTTTGCCTTTTTTTGTGATTGCACAACAATTATTTATGGTAAGATTACTTTCAATTAATCAACACATTAATCCAATAATCACACATACGTCATAATAATAATAATAACTAGAACTGCACTCTGTCGAGTGCATACTTGCTTGTTGCACACTAGTAGGCCATAAATGGCCAACTAGTGCGCAAGCAGAGCGCGCAAGTACTTTCGACCGTTATAAACTGTCACTTTTGATGCGTATGCACCGTCCCAGCAAATTGTGCCTGATACGGCAGTGGTGCCAGATTACATACATACACAGGAGCATTACGTCACCATCGAAAACCAATTACACTCTGGCATTGGGTCCTTTAATCCACACATTTATTACGTCATCATTGAGAGCTAGTTATACATATACTATGTATATGTAATTTGTAAGTTGATTAGCGGTATACTGTGGTTACTTTGCGCCATACGCACCGTCCCAGCCAACCCGCCACTTTTGATGCGTATGCACCGTCCCAGCAAATTGTGCCTGATACGGCAGTGGTGCCAGATTACATACATATATACACAGGAGCATTACCTTTAATCCTCCCAACACTAAAACATATCGTCATTACGTCACCATCGAAAACCAATTACATTGGGTCCTTTAATCCACATATTTCTTACGTCATCATTGAGAGCTAGTTATTGCGAACGCAGTGAGCCACTTACTATGACAGCAAGGGCTGAATGTCTGTCTATGTGTCTGTCCCGCTGTTACACCACCCGCCCGCCACCAGAGGGCGCAGCTGTAGCACACACACACACAGGGCGCAGCTGTAGCACACACACACACACACACACACACAACCACACACACACGAGCTGCGTTCGCTTCACGCGTTTGCGCGTCTTACTTGTACATATACTATGTATATGTGTATGTAATTTGTTAGTTGATTAGCGGTATACTGTGGTTACTTTGCGACCGTACGCACCGTCCCAGCCAACCCGCCACTTTTGATGCGTATGCACCGTCCCAGCAAATTGTGCCTGATACGGCAGTGGTGCCAGATTACATACATATATACATACACAGGAGC
Source organism: Protomyctophum parallelum (assembly GCF_964188405.1). Taxonomy (NCBI): domain Eukaryota; kingdom Metazoa; phylum Chordata; class Actinopteri; order Myctophiformes; family Myctophidae; genus Protomyctophum; species Protomyctophum parallelum. The sequence continues at coordinate 8,448,987 of NC_139698.1, read as the reverse complement.
ATTACCTTTAATCCTCCCAACACTAAAACATATCGTCATTACGTCACCATCGAAAACCAATTACACTCTGGCATTGGGTCCTTTAATCCACATATTTCTTACGTCATCATTGAGAGCAACTTTATACATATACACACCATGTAATCTGGTCCCAGCAAATCAGGCACAATTTGCTGGGACGGTGCATACACATCAAAAGTGGCGGGTTGGCTGGGACGGTGCATACGAGTCCCGGGCGAAACTATTACTTGCGCGCTCTTCTTGCGCAAGTAATAATATATACAATTTATATAGCGCTTTTCTAGGTACCCAGAGTTGCTTTACAGAAATATTAATAGAAAAATTAATAGAAAACTAGTTAAAAGGTTAAAAACTAGAAAACAAAATCAAAAGTGGACAAACAAGAAGGGCGTGTGTGTGTGTGTGTGTGCGCCAACTTTGCTTGTTCTTTAACATCTAACAACCGCACCCGTTCTAACTACGATCGTTAATGTAGTGGGTACAGCTTTTGGAACTTTTGCAACTCCTGTGGCGGTGGCTGTGTGTCAGGATATCACGTCAAGATGTACCCAGCGACGTAGTCTACTACCGGCGCCACGCTGCCTGTTGGTCCCTCCCGTGAACAACAGGTGCCGGGAGGAGAGGCAGTGGACCCGGTGACTTCCCCGTTGTGTCGGTCCGCCATCGGGGCAGCGGTGTGTGGACTTCCAGGCCCATGAGAGCGGCTAGGGAGTATGGGGGGTGCAGCGTCACCGGGAGAGACCCGGTGAGTCGGCAACTTCCCTACGGCAAGCGGACGCCGTGTGTTGTCACCGGGCGGCGGTGTGAGACGGCTCCGTTCTCTCTGATGGTCCAGCCTGGGACATGCCCACAGCGTGGGAGCGTTTGTGGGAGCGTTTCGAACTCTCGACAGCATGGAGTGTCCATAGGATGAGGCAGAAGGACAGTTGTACTGTCCCTGTTGTACTGTCTATGCCACCATATGAGACTAAGCCTAGTCCTGAGCACCGTCGTGTGAACGAATATGGCTATCAGAGACGCTGCTGAGTGACATTCTTGCATGCTGTATCATGATTCCAAACATGTGTCATAGGCTTGTGATTGTAACATAACTGCACCCATACTGTTTGTGTCCTTATGCATTTTCCTTTTAAAGTGTGGACCAAATAAAATAATTCAAATGTGTGTGTGTGTGTGTGTGTGTGTGTGTGTGTGTGTGTGTGTGTGTGTGTGTGTGTGTGTGTGTGTGTGTGTGTGTGCGCGTGTGTGTGCGTGTGTGTGTGTGTGTGTGTGTGTGTCGGGGGTTATATATGGGAAAGCCAGTCTGAAAAGGTGGGTTTTGAGTGTGCTTTTGAACATTTCAAAGGTGGGGGTTTCAATGGTCTGATGTGAGTTGGGAGTGAGTTCCATAGAGAAGGGGCGTGGCCACTGCGAAGGCCCTGTCTGCCCAAGTTCGTTTGTTGGACTTGTGGGGTTCCAGTTGGTTGGCAGTGCTTGACCTGATGGAGCAGGAGGGGACATGGCGGTGAGTTCAGAGAGGTAGAGGGGGGGGGGGGGGGGGGGCTGGTTGTTGAGGGCTTTATAGGTGATGGTGATTATTTTTTAAGTCAATTCTAAACTTGACTGAGCCAGTGGAGGTCACGGACGACAGGTGTGATGTGGTCCCTGGACCAGGTTCTGGTGAGGAGGCGTACGGCATTTTTTAAGAACCTTGGTGGTGACGCCGTACAGGAGGCTATTGCAGTAGTCGAGTCTGGATGTGATGAAGGCATGGATGAGTGTTTCAGCGGCAGTGTGGGATGGCTAACCCTAACCCTAACCCTAACCGGGTTTCTGAATGGCGGTGTTTCTGAATGGCTGTGTTTCGGAATGGGGGTCTGTTCCCGTGTGGGATAGCATGGGACGAAGGCGGGCAATGTTCCGGAGGTGGAAAAAGGCGGTTTTGGTGATCTGGTTGACACGGGACTGAAAGGAGAGGGTGGGGTCAAGGATGACACCGAGATTGTGGACTCGGGTGGAGGGGTTAACAGTCATATACAGTACATCATGTTCCGGCCAATCACAATCTGCTTCCTCACTTTATGTATTCAACTCAAAGCTGGGCATAGGAGGGGCTGGCACCCCTCAAACATCACACTGGTGTGAAGTGAGGGGCGCTCTTATCATCATACATCACATTCCGTGCTCAGCCAATCAAATCATCGCTATGGGGTAATCAGCCAATCATCAGCCAGTGTTTGTGTTCACACAGACCCGCAAAAATAGATCATAATGCACCACTTGTATGTGGATGTTCTGATGTTTATCTGCCTCTAGGATCGTCTCGTACTGTTCACACAAAACATTATTGCATATTCACTAAAGATAAGACGGCGATCCGAGCACTCAAAAAGTTAAAAATTAGGAGAGGGTGGAAATTTTTTTATTTATTTATAAAAAATAAAATAAGGCAACATGTTTCGACTCCAACATTGTCTTCATCAGGGCAAGTATGATCATACCGCCTAGTATTCCAGTCCCACTGATCCTACTTTACATAATTATTCTTTTCATCTCCATCGTGCACCTGGTTGATTTTCGTTTTTGTCATATTGCATATTAAGTTCAGTTCAAATGTATCTTGCATATGTGTACAAACATGTGAACTTCTACATCATTGGAGCGATTGAAAGCTTATTCACACACATCACAATGCAAGGGGTTCTCTATGGATTCTCTGGTGTCGTTTAAGTTTGGACTTTTGTGAGAAATGTTGTCCACACTGATCACATCCATAGGGTTTCTCTCCAGTGTGAGTTCTCTGGTGGCTTTTAAGATTGGACATTTGTGAGAAGTGTTGTCCACATTGATCACATCCATAGGGTTTCTCTCCAGTGTGAATTCTACGGTGGCTTTTAAGGGTGGACATTTGAGTGAAGTGTTGTCCACACTGATCACACCCATAGGGTTTCTCGCCCGTGTGAATTCTCTGATGCTTTTTAAAGCTGGACATTTCAGAGAAGTGTTGTCCACAATGATCACATCCATAGGGTTTCTCTCCAGTGTGAATTTTCTGGTGCTGTTTAAGGTTGGACATTCGAGAGAAGTGTTGTCCACATTGATCACATCCATAGGGTTTCTCTCCAGTGTGAATTCTACGGTGGCTTTTAAGGGTGGACATTTGAGTGAAGTGTTGTCCACACTGATCACACCCATAGGGTTTCTCTCCAGTGTGAAATCTCTGGTGTGTTTTAAGGCTGGACATTTCAGAGAAGTGTTGTCCACACTGATCACATCCATAGGGTTTCTCTCCAGTGTGAATTCTCTCATGACTTTTAAGGCTGGACATGTGAGAGAAGTGTTGTCCACACCGATCACATCCATATGGTTTGTCCCCGGTGTGAATTCTCTGGTGTTTTTTAAGGCTGTACATTTGAGAGAAGTGTTGTCCACACTGATCACATCCATAGGGTTTCTCTCCATTGTGAATTCTCTGGTGTGGTTTAAGGTTGGACATTCGAGAGAAGTGTTGTCCACACGTATCACATCCATAGGGTTTCTCTCCAGTGTGAATTCTCTGGTGCACTTTAAGGCTGGTCATTTGAGAGAAGTGTTGTCCACAATGATCACATCCATAGGGTTTCTCTCCAGTGTGAATTCTCTGGTGTGTTTTAAGGCTGGACATTTGAGAGAAGTGTTGTCCACACTGATCACATCCATAGGGTTTTTCTCCAGTGTGGATTCTCTGGTGGCTTTTAAGGTGGGACATTTGAGAGAAGTGTTGTCCACACTGGTCACAGCTGTGCTGTTTTGGTTTAGCCAAGCTTCTTTGTTCATTTACTGTTGGTAAGACAGGGAGGCCAGACTGATGATGCAACACTGGATTGGAAACAAAGACAACAATTATTGAGAGGTTGAAAGAAATCCACTTTTTGGCTTGAAATTTACATCTAGTTCCACAATTAATGCCCCGCAAATGAATTCCAAATTTGTTGTGCATTTTAAGAAAGAAAAACAATTTTGCTGCGCATTTTAAGAAATTACTAGACAAGTGTAACCTGGCTCCAGCCCTGAATGGCTAGCCACGCCCATTAAGAAAATATGTTCTGGCGATTCAGTTTTGGAGTCTCTGACTACGGCGGCGTTAGTGTTGTTCGGAAATCCGATCACAGCAGCTGATTGGCCGTCAGCCCCGTCACTCGACAGCGTCAGACAACAAACACTGCGGTGACTCACGACCGTATCAATCTGGCTATTAAATCGGCATATGATAAATAGTTTCTTTACAGAAACTACAGGTTTTATAAACATTATCATCGGACATATTTTACCGCTTTTGTTCACATACTAGTAGCGCTCGTTGGCTGTGTTTGTTTGGTTAGCAAACGGGTTAGCCATAGCCTCATGATTGACAACAACGTCATCTGCTTTCCTACTATTCTGATTGGTTGGTATGAACCAATCACCGAAGACTGGCGCGTTGACAACGCCCATCCCATAAACTGCTGCCGTGGGGAGGGCTTTCAGTCTGAATATATATATATATATATATATATATTTTTTTTTTCTTTTTTTTTTTTAAGTGAAACTAAATGAAAATTAAGACTGAGTGTCAGGCTAAGACAAAATGGGTAAAGTAGCTAAATATCAATGACAAAAAACTAACATATAATTACATAATTGTCTCCACCAGGCCGAAGGCATGTGGGGAGAGTATGTTTTGCACTCCGTCCGTCCGCGTGTCCGTCCGTCCGTCCGTCCGTGTGTCCGTGTGTCCGTGAACAGCTAATCTCGGCCACCGTTAACCCGGTCGATGCCATATTTTGCACACACACTCCCTGGATGCCAACCATGAACCTCTGCCCCAAACTTTCCAGAACGGCCTGTTATAGCGCCACCAGGAGGCCGCTTTGTGCAAAACAAGTTTTTGCACAGTACACCTACAGATTTTGTCCAAACATCACGCAAATTGGTACACAGTCTCTCTAGAGCCATTCAACGAAACGGGTCTTTCAGATTTATCAGACTCCATCCTGATTGGTTAAGATTGGCTTCCAAAGTTCACAGGAGTGCTCAGTTTCAAACAAAATGCTGCAAATCATGAACACATCGCGTGATTTCCCTGAAATTGTGCACCCACATTCCCACTAGGCCGAGGACAAAATGCCACATGAACAATTTCAACTCAGCCTCAAGGTGGCGCTATAACTGGCCGAAAAGTGTTTTTACCTCTAACTGCACGGATCTGTGGATAACCTGGTGGAGACCTGTGCCCGGAAGGGCACTTTTTCTAGTTTTATTATGAGCCTAAGCTATATTTTCTATTATAATATTTTCACATAATAATTATAATAATAATAATTAATAACCTAAGCTATGTTCAAGTGGTTAAAGGACCACTTCACCACTTTTCAATTTATCTTCATATAATTGGTCCTCACTAATGTTCATGATAAAATAGTGGTATTTTATCATGAACATTAGTGAGGACCAATTTATTTCTACTCAGTCCGTGTCTCATAGGAGGGCTGTGGGCAGTTCAGCAACCCCTCCACCGGTGACCTCATCGTTAAACAGATTTGTTTTTTTAAACATTTTTCTTTTGAAAAAAATATTTAGATTTTTATTATTGTGAGAATAATGGCTTCCATTTTCGCATTGCAACTTTTCAGGAATAGAAAGCTATAAGTTTCTATTAGCTTGGATTGCCCATTGATGATGTCACTGGTGGAGGGGTTTCTGATCTGCCCGCAGCCCTCCTATGAGACACAGACTGGTTTCTGATCTTCCCACAGCCCTCCTATGAGACACAGACTGGTTTCTGATCTGCCCACAGCCCTCCTAGGAGACACAGACCGAGTAGAAAACAATTGTGCTATTTTATCATGATCTTTAGTGAAGACCATGAATATGAAGATAAGTTGAAAAGTGGTGAATTGGTCCTTTAAATAATACTACAATACTTCTATTCTAGCGTGAATGAACTCAACAAACAAAGACAGACAAACAAAGTGAAATATTGAGAATACAATGAATATTGAGAATGCTGTGTTTTAATTATCAATAATATGACAGAGGTATCAAAGAAGGGAGAGCGAGTAACATACCATGGTCTGTGGGTTCCTGCTGTTCAGCAGAGTTGAGGTTGATAGAGTTCATCTTCAGCTGGAGTCTGGAGTCCACAGTCAGATCTATGTTTAAATCACGTCTGAAAACTCACTTGTACTCCTTGGCATTTGAACATACTGATTAAGAGTTGCTGCTTCCACTGCATTGTGTCCTTATGTTTCCCTGTTTATGTACTGTTGTGGTTGTTGTTGCTTTTTGTCTTCTTGATATTCTAGTATTTATTTGTGTACAGCACTTTGTTTCAACCTTGTTGTATAAAAATGTGCTTTATAAATAAAGTGGATTGGATCGGATCTGATCAGAAACGGTTGATATCCTGGAGCAGTTGTGGAGAACTGACACGGACCCACCAACTCTCCTCATACTAGAGAGAGGTGGAACCATCTCTCAACCAATCACAACCCCACAAACCCCTCCCTCCTCCCCCCCAGGCACGCTCTGTGCAACCCTCTCAACCAATCACAACCTCACAAACCCCTCCCTCCTCCTCCTCCCTGGCATGGGGTCTGTGCAACCTTCTAGAAAGAACCTGGTGAGATTGCTTTGTAAGCTTCATATTTAACATAATATGAATCCATCTATATCCAAATTCTAGCAAGCTGGAGTTGAGCCTCAGAGGGGCAGCTTCTTGTGCAAAACAAACAAAATAACGAGATATACTTTGTGCTTGTACAGTATGTACAGCAGGGGTTGGCAACTTTGACGATGGAGAGGGCCACAATACAGTATTTAAACACTGATTCCAGAGGGCCACATTGCATACTATTGTCATAGCAAAAATAGCAGATCTACAAGCTCAAAACGTGTCGCACTGTGACACGTTTTGAGTCAGCTATTTTTTGCTATATTTGAATTGAATTGCCTCAGTGGACCGAAAGCTTGCTAAATAAATACATTGATTGTGCGCAGATCTGAGTGTGCGGAGCTTCCCTTTAGTTCTTTCTCATGTTCCCTTTGTGGCTCCAGCACCTCTCTTAAGTTTTTTCAGCGGATGAGCGGTGGTTCTTTTTCCAGTTTTGCTATATTTGAATTGAAATCCGTACAGTATACGTACAGTACTTCAGTAAATGTACTTAGTTATACTTTCCACCATGGCCCACACGACTCTGATGAATTGAACATGGTGGACCCTGTTGTAAACAAGTGTCGTCCACAGTAACAGTCTCTGCATTGAGTTGTGCAATTCATGTGAAATGTACTCATTCTGCCTCAGAATATCACATCATGTTTTATTACCTCACATGAAATAAATCATGAACCAAATATGTATTATGTTTCATGAAGTTATCATTAATTATGCTTTATGAACTTATATGACCATGAATTGTAGCTATTGGTTATTTTAGTATTTTTTTATAGGCCTAGTAAGCTTTTTAATGACAGCACAGGAAAAAGGACCTCTGCCAGAATATTGTTGTTTGAGGAAAACTAATATGTGTAATATGTACAGTAACATGTGACAGTTAGTTGTCTGTGTGTATTTATAGTAACATACTGTAGTTAGTTGTCTGTGTGTATTTACAGTAACATAGTTAGTTGGCTGTGTGTATTTACAGTAGTTAGTGGCTGTGTGTATTTACAGTAACATGTGGCAGTTAGTCGGCTGTGTGTATTTACAGTAACATGTGGCAGTTAGTCGGCTGTGTGTATTTACAGTAACATGTGACAGTTAGTGGCTGTGTGTATTTACAGTAACATGTGGCAGTTAGTGGCTGTGTGTATTTACAGTAACATGTGGCAGTTAGTTGGCTGTGTGGAATAGAATTTTGATACTTTGGAAAAAAAAGATAGTTAAGGTCCTTTTGGATACTACGGCATATATGTTGCACATATCACTCTCACAGTTTGAGCAGGAAAACATGTCTCTCCACTAAGTCGAGCATTTGGCCTTGGGTAGGGGAGGAATGCAGGAGGGGTGGGGGGGTGTTGGTACTCACAGATCTCAGCCTTGGTGGTTAAACTCCCTGTGGATGAATTATCTCCCGACAATGACCACCTATCCAGATAGTATCCTTACATACTGTAGTTCACTCCCATCTCCTGCATAAAAGCTCTGTCAATTGTGGCACTATGTTATTTTATTTTGTTTGTGTGTGTGCGTTAAAACTCCTTTATGGTAAACTTGACAACATATTGACCACATTTCTATTTAAAACTACTTTATGGAATATTTGACAACACACCACACATTTATATTTCAAACTCTGACCAAGTTTGGACGTGTAAACTGAAACTTTAAACACATTTTCTGGTGGGGACCCCCTGTCCCCCCAAACCATTTTGGACACACACACACACACACACACACACACACACACACACACACACACACACACACACACACACACACACACACACACACACACACACACACACACACACACACACACACACACACACACACGTATTTATTGGCACATCAGTGATGTCACAGGGGCAATCACAACAATGGTTCAATGTAATTCCACACCACACATAATACACACCACAACACATGCGCACACACACACACACACACACACACACACACACACACACACACACACACACACACACACACACACACACACACACACACATACACACACACAGTGGTAAGGTGAGAGTCAGTTGTGTGAGCGGCATCATTTTACTGTATTTTGTTGTGCTAACAATTTTAAATGTGCAGGATGTTATTTACTGTACATAGCATGTTGTTCAGTTGTACTCAATACTGTATTTTACTCAAGTACTGCACTTTTTACTCCACTATAATTATTTGACAGCTTTAGTTACTTTCTAGATTATTATTATCTGTGACCATAGGTCACACTATACTATGAAAACCTGTCAGTCAGTCTGTCACACCTCGTGACACGCTCCATATATAGCCAATACAGAACTCATTCCATATGTTGATCTGACCTCATCAAACCCTGTACACTCAAGACACTGGCCCCCGCTGCCACCCTAGCTTAGATCTCCATATATGGTCGCTTCTCGCCCTCAGGGCGTCTTACTGGTGTTTATAGAACTAGAGCAGTGCTCATTGGGCCAGTAGCTAGGTGTTTATAGTTCTAGAGCAGTGCTCATTGGGTCAGTAGCTAGGTGTTTATAGTACTAGAGCAGTGCTCATTGGGTCAGTAGCTAGGTGTTTATAGTACTAGAGCAGTGCTCATTGGGTCAGTAGCTAGGTGTTTATAGTACTAGAGCAGTGTTCATTGGGCCAGTAGCTAGGTGTTTATAGTTCTAGAGCAGTGCTCATTGGGCCAGTAGCTAGGTGTTTATAGTACTAGAGCAGTGCTCATTGGGCCAGTAGCTAGGTGTTTATAGTACTAGAGCAGTGCTCATTGGGTCAGTAGCTAGGTGTTTATAGTACTAGAGCAGTGCTCATTGGGCCAGTAGCTAGGTGTTTATAGTACTAGAGCAGTGTTCATTGGGCCAGTAGCTAGGTGTTTATAGTACTAGAGCAGTGTTCATTGGGCCAGTAGCTAGGTGTTTATAGTTCTAGAGCAGTGTTCATTGGGTCAGTAGCTAGGTGTTTATAGTACTAGAGCAGTGCTCATTGGGCCAGTAGCTAGGTGTTTATAGTTCTAGAGCAGTGTTCATTGGGCCAGTAGCTAGGTGTTTATAGTACTAGAGCAGTGTTCATTGGGCCAGTAGCTAGGTGTTTATAGTTCTAGAGCAGTGCTCATTGGGCCAGTAGCTAACAGCTCCATATGGAGATCAGGTCCAGAGCCCGGGCAGAGACAACTCGGATGGTGACAAATCATGAAAATAAACACATTTATTTGGATTTTATTCTAATTATTTGTTCGACCCCAAAAAAAGGTTATTGTCCTGATTTGTCACCATAATCCGAGTCTTACAGGTCTTTAAATAAATACTTTATGAAACGTCTATGGGGGAAATTAATGGAAATTCTCTTCCTGGCGGCTTGTCATCATGAAAGGGGGCGGGACTGAGACGCTCTATATTACAAGGTGTGTTATTGCCTTCCAAAGAGGATTTCATGTAATTGGCTGAAATTAACACACACAGTAGCCTACTCATAAAAAGCTAAAAGAAACCACACAAAAAAAAACCTCTTTACTTGTTTGCCTTTATTTGTGATTGCACAACAATTATTTATGGTAAGATTACTTTCAATTAATCAACACATTAATCCAATAATCACACATACGTCATAATAATAATAATATGTACAATTTATATAGCGCTTTTCTAGGTACCCAGAGTTGCTTTACAGAACAGAAGTAAAACAATTTTAATAGAAAACTAGTTAAAAGGTTAAAAACTAGAAATCAAAAACAAAAGTGGACAAACAAGAAGGGCGTGTGTGTGTGTGTGTTTATAGTACTAGAGCAGTGCTCATTGGGTCAGTAGCTAGGTGTTTATAGTTCTAGAGCAGTGTTCATTGGGTCAGTAGCTAGGTGTTTATAGTACTAGAGCAGTGCTCATTGGGCCAGTAGCTAGGTGTTTATAGCACTAGAGCAGTGCTCATTGGGCCAGTAGCTAGGTGTTTATAGTTCTAGAGCAGTGCTCATTGGGCCAGTAGCTAGGTGTTTATAGTTCTAGAGCAGTGTTCATTGGGCGAGTAGCTAGGTGTTTATAGTACTAGAGCAGTGCTCATTGGGCCAGTAGCTAGGTGTTTATAGTTCTAGAGCAGTGCTCATTGGGTCAGTAGCTAGGTGTTTATAGTACTAGAGCAGTGCTCATTGGGTCAGTAGCTAGGTGTTTATAGTTCTAGAGCAGTGTTCATTGGGTCAGTAGCTAGGTGTTTATAGTTCTAGAGCAGTGTTCATTGGGTCAGTAGCTAGGTGTTTATAGTACTAGAGCAGTGCTCATTGGGCCAGTAGCTAGGTGTTTATAGTACTAGAGCAGTGTTAATTGGGTCAGTAGCTAGGTGTTTATAGTTCTAGAGCAGTGCTCATTGGGCCAGTAGCTAGGTGTTTATAGTACTAGAGCAGTGTTAATTGGGTCAGTAGCTAGGTGTTTATAGTACTAGAGCAGTGCTCATTGGGCCAGTAGCTAGGTGTTTATAGTTCTAGAGCAGTGCTCATTGGGCCAGTAGCTAACAGCTCCATATGGAGATCAGGTCCAGAGCCCGGGCAGAGACAACTCGGATGGTGACAAATCATGAAAATAAACACATTTATTTGGATTTTATTCTAATTATTTGTTCGGCCCAAAAAAAGGTTATTGTCCTGATTTGTCACCATGATCCGAGTTGTCTTCGTCCGAGTCTTACAGGCCTTTAAATAAATACTTTATGAAACGTCTATGGGGGAAATTAATGGAAATTCTCTTCCTGGCGGCTCGTGGTCATGAAAGGGGGCGGGACTGAGACGCTCTATATTACAAGGTGTGTTATTGCCTTCCAAAGAGGATTTCATGTAATTGGCTGAAATTAACACACACAGTAGGCTACTCTAAGTAAGCTAAAAAAAACACCCAAAAAAACCACCTCTTTACTTGTTTGCCTTTTTTTGTGATTGCACAACAATTATTTATGGTAAGATTACTTTCAATTAATCAACACATTAATCCAATAAACACACATACATACGTCATAATAATAATAATAACTAGAACTGCACTCTGTCGAGTGCATACTTGCTTGTTGCACACTAGTAGGCCATAAATGGCCAACTAGTGCGCAAGCAGAGCGCGCAAGTACTTTCGACCGTTATAAACTGTCACTTTTGATGCGTATGCACCGTCCCAGCAAACTGTGCCTGATACGGCAGTGGTGCCAGATTACATACATACACAGGAGCATTACCTTTAATCCTCCCAACACTAAAACATATCGTCATTACGTCACCATTGAAAACCAATTACACTCTGGCATTGGGTCCTTTAATCCACATATTTCTTACGTCATCATTGAGAGCAACTTACATATACACACCATGTAATCTGGTCCCAGCAAATCACAGCTTTACAGAACAGAAGTAAAACAATTTTAATAGAAAACTAGTTAAAAGGTTAAAAACTAGAAATCAAAATTCCATCAAAAGTGGACAAACAAGAAGGGTGTGTGTGTGTGTGTGTGTGTGTGTGTGTGTGTGTGTGTGTGTGTGTGTGTGTGTGTGTGTGTGTGTGTGTGTCGGGGGTTATATATGGGAAAGCCAGTCTGAAAAGGTGGGTTTTGAGTGTGCTTTTGAACATTTCAAAGGTGGGGGTTTCAAAGGTCTGATGTGAGTTGGGAGTGAGTTCCATAGAGAAGGGGCGTGGCCACTGCGAAGGCCCTGTCTCCCCAAGTTTGTTTGTTGGACTTGTGGGGTTCCAGTTGGTTGGCAGTGCTTGACCTGATGGAGCAGGAGGGGACATGGCGGTTGATGAGTTCAGAGAGGTAGGGGGGGGGGGGGGTTGTTGAGGGCTTTATAGGTGATGGTGATTATTTTTTAAGTCAATGCTGAACATGACTGAGCCAGTGGAGTTCACGGAGGACAGGTGTGATGTGGTCCCTGGACCGGGTTCTGGTGAGGAGGCGGGCGGAATCTTTTAAGAACCTTGGTGGTGACGCCGTACAGGAGGCTATTGCAGTAGTCGAGTCTGGATGTGATGAAGGCATGGATGAGTGTCTCAGCCGCAGTGTGGGATAGCATGGGACGAAGGCGGGCAATGTTGTGGAGTTGAAAAAAGTCAGTTTTGGTGATCTGATTGAAACGGGGCTGGAAGGAGAGGGTGGGGTCAAGGATGACACCGAGGTTGTGGACTCGGGTGGAGGGGTTAACAGTCATATACAGTACATCATGTTCCGGCCAATCACAATCTGCGTCCTCACTTTATCAACTCAAAGCTGGGCATAGGAGGGGCTGGCACCCCTCAAACATCACACTGGTGTGAAGTGAGGGGCGCTCATATCATCATACATCACATTCCGTGCTCAGCCAATCAAATCATCGCTATGGGGTGATCAGCCAATCATCATCCAGTGTTTGTGTTCACACAGACCCGCAAAAATAGATCATAATGCACCACTTGTATGTGGATGTTCTGATGTTTATCTGCCTCTATAGGATCGTCTCGTACTGTTCACACAAAACATTATTGCATATTCACTAAAGATAAGACGGCGATCCGAGCACTCAAAAAGTAAAAAATTAGGAGGGGGTGGAAAGAAAATGTATGTACTTTATTTATAAAAAATAAAATAAGGCAACATGTTTCGACTCCAACATTGTCTTCATCAGGGCAAGTATGATCATACCGCCTAGTATTCCAGTCCCACTGATCCTACTTTACATTATTATTCTTTGCATCTCCATCGAGCACCTGGTTGATTTTCCTTTTTGTCATATTGCATATTAAGTTCAGTTCAAATGTATCTTGCATATGTGTACAAACATGTGAACTTCTACATCATTGGAGCGATTGAAAGCTTATTCACACACATCACAATGAAAGGGGTTCTCTATGGATTCTCTGGTGTCGTTTAAGTTTGGACTTTTGTGAGAAGTGTTGTCCACACTGATCACATCCATAGGGTTTCTCTTTAGTGTGAATTCTCTGGTGTCGTTTAAGTTTGGACTTTTGTGAGAAATGTTGTTCACACTGATCACACCCATAGGGTTTCTCTCCAGTATGAATTCTCCGGTGCTTTTTAAGGTTGGCCATTTGTGAGAAGTGTTGTCCACACTGATCACATCCATAGGGTTTTTCTCCAGTGTGAATTCTCTGGTGTATTTTAAGGCTGGACATGTGAGAGAAGTGTTGTCCACATTGATCACATCCATAGGGTTTCTCTCCAGTGTGAATTCTCTGGTGCTTTTTAAGGTTGGACATTTCAGAGAAGTGTTGTCCACAATGATCACATCCATAGGGTTTCTCTTTAGTGTGAATTCTCTGGTGTCGTTTAAGTTTGGACTTTTGTGAGAAATGTTGTTCACACTGATCACATCCATAGGGTTTCTCTCCTGTGTGAATTCTCTGGTGTTTTTTAAGGCCGGACATGAGAGAGAAGTGTTGTCCACAGTAATCACATCCATAGGGTTTCTCTCCTGTGTGAATTTTCTGGTGCGTTTTAAGGGTGGCCATTTGTGAGAAGTGTTGTCCACACTGATCACATCCATAGGGTTTTTCTCCAGTGTGAATTCTCCGGTGCTTTTTAAGGTGGGACATTTCAGAGAAGTGTTGTCCACACTGATCACATCCATAGGGTTTCTCTCCAGTATGAATTCTCCGGTGCTTTTTAAGGTTGGCCATTTGTGAGAAGTGTTGTCCACACTGATCACATCCATAGGGTTTTTCTCCAGTGTGAATTCTCTGGTGTATTTTAAGGCTGGACATGTGAGAGAAGTGTTGTCCACATTGATCACATCCATAGGGTTTCTCTCCAGTGTGAACTCTCTGGTGTATTTTAAGGTTGGACATGTGAGAGAAGTGTTGTCCACACTGATCACACCCATAGGGTGTTTCTCCAGTGTGAATTCTCTGGTGTATTTTAAGGCTGGACATGTGAGAGAAGTGTTGTCCACATTGATCACATCCATAGGGTTTCTCTCCAGTGTGAATTCTCTGGTGTATTTTAAGGTGGGACATTTGAGAGAAGTGTTGTCCACACTTATCACATCCATAGGGTTTCTCTCCAGTGTGAATTCTCTGGTGTCTTTTAAGGCCAGGCATGGCATGGTAACGTTGTCCACACTGGTCACAGCTGTGCTGTTTTGGTTTAGCCAAGCTTCTTTCTTCATTTACTGTTGGTAAGACAGGGAGGCCAGACTGATGATGCAACACTGGATTGGAAACAAAGATAAAGGAAAAAACTATTGAGAGGTTGAATGGAATCCACTTTGTGAATTTAAATTAAAAAAATAATTAATTAATTAAATAAAATCTAGTTCCCCAATTATTGCCCTGCAAATTAATTCCAAATTTGTTGTGCATTTTAAGAAATTACTAGACAAGTGTAACCTGGCTCCAGTCCTTAATAGCTAGCCACGCCCATTCGAAAATATGTTCTGGCGAGTCTCTGACTACGGCTGCGTTAGTGTTGTTCGGAAATCCGATCACAGCAGCTGATTGGCCATCAGCCCAGTCACTTGATAGCGTCAGACAACAAACATGGCTGCCCCCACTGCGGTGACTCACGACCGTATCAATCTGGCTATTGAATTGGCGTATGATAAATAGTTTCTTTACAGAAACTACAGGTTTTATAAACATCATCATCAGACATATTTCACCGCTTTTGTTCACATGCTAGTAGCGCTCGTTGGCTGTGTTTGTTTGGTTAGCAAACGGGTTAGCCATAGCCTCATGATTGACAACAATGTCATCTGCTTTCCTACTATTCTGATTGGTTGGTATCAACCAATCACCGAAGACTGGCGCTTTGACAATGCCCATCCCATAAACTGCTGCCGTGGCGAGTGCTTTCAGTCTGAATATATATATATATATATATATATATATATATATATATATAATTATAATTATTTATATTTTTTTGTGATATATTTAAGGGAAACTAAATGAAAATTAAGTCAGGCTAAGACAAATGGGTCAAGTAGCTAAATATCAATGACAAAACAATTAGAAGTATATTTCCAGGGGGTGCATGATACCCCCTTCCAGTGACTAGACTACATAGGAGGGCTGTGGGCAGTTCAGCAACCCCTCCACCGGCGACATCATCGTTAAACAGAATTTTTTTAAACAAGATCTTTTTGAAAAAAAAAAAAAGATTTTTATTATCATGAGAACGATGGCTTCCATTTTCGCATTGCAACTTTTCAGGAATATTTTTCTATTAGCTTGGATTGTTTCTGATCTGCCCACAGCCCTCCTATGAGACACAGACTGGTTTTGGATCTGCCCACAGCCCTCCTATGAGACACAGACTGGTTTCTGATCTGCCCACAGCCCTCCTATGAGACACAGACTGGTTTATGAACTGCCCACAGCCCTCCTATGAGACACAGACTGGTTTCTGATCTGCCCACAGCCCTCCTATGAGACACAGACTGGTTTCTGAACTGCCCACAGCCCTCCTATGAGACACAGACTGGTTTCTGATCTGCTCACAGCCCTCCTATATGAGATACACACTAAGTATAGAAATAAATTGTTATATTTTATCATGATCTTTAGTGAGGACCAACTATAAGATAGGTTGAAAAGTGGTGAAGTGGTCCTTTAAATAATATTACTACAATACACTATTCTAGCGTGAATGAACACAAAAAAGTGGAATATTGAGAATACAATGAATATTGAGAATGATGTGTTTAAATTTTCAAAATATAACAGGGGTGACAAACTGTTGTTTTTGGCAGCACATTTTGATTTTAGTTATAGTCATAGTTTTCATTTAGTTTTACTCACATTTTAGTCACCTGGAATGTTTAGTCTAGTTTTAGTCGACTAAATCTACAGTTGAAATGTATGTTGGCGGGCTGTGATGCCGTCGTAATGACGGATTTTACGCTGTGAGCTTGTAGATCAGCTATTTTCAGCATGCAACCAAGTGTAAAATGACTCATACTGGATCTCTTGTCCACTAGTCCCTTCCTAAGATTTTAGTCTAGTTTTTATTTGTTGACGAAATCGTCAGTATATTTAGTCTCAGTTTTAGTCATATCTTAGTTTTCATGTTGTTTCTTTCCATTTCGTTTTCTTCAGTGGAAAAAGGTAGTCGACGAACATTGGTTTTAGTCGACGAAAACAACACTGGTGACAAAGCAGGGAGAGTGAGTAACATACCATGGTCTGTGGGTTCCTGCTGTTCAGCAGAGTTGAGGTTGATAGAGTTCATCTTCAGCTGAAGTCTGGAGTCCACAGTCAGATCTGATGAGAAACGGTTGATATCCTGGAGCAGTTGTAGAGAACTGATGTACCCGGAAACAGGGGAGAATAGTATGAAACAATACGCAGACGTCTTCTCTCATTCAAAGCTTTGTATTGAATCAGTTGTGGAGAACTGACACAGACCCACCAACTCTCCTCATACTAGAGAGAGGTGGAACCATCTCTCAACCAATCACAACCTCACAAACCCCTCCTTCCTCCCCCCAGGAACGCTCTGTGCAACCCTCTAGAAAGAACCTAGTGAGATTGCTTTGTAAGCTTCATATTTAACATAATATGAATCCATCTATATCCAAATTCTAGCAAGCTGGAGTTGAGCCTCAGAGGGGCAGCTTCTTGTCCAAAACAAACAAAATAACGAGATATACTTTGTGCTTGTACAGTATGTACAGCAGGGGTTGGCAACTTTGACGATGGAGAGGGCCACTATACAGTATTTAAACACTGATTCCAGAGGGCCACATTGCATACTACTGTCATAGCAAAAATAGCAGATCTACAAGCTCAAAATCTGTCACACTGTGGCACGTTTTGAGCTTGTAGATCAGCTATATTTTTGCTATATTTGAATTGAAATCCAGAATTGCCTTTCAAATGGACAAACGTTTGGGCTATCCGCCTTGACACTGATGAAGGCTGGATAGCCTAAACGTTTGTCTCCAAAATGCAAGAATAAATGACTGAAATGCAGTCTTGGTGTGTGCGACCCATTACCGTTATTTGTATAATAAGTTATATTGTATTATCATACTCCACCATGCAGCTTGTATAAGTTAGGCTATAATGTATTAACATACAGCTATTCACAATTCCAATACCCAAAATCTGGGCCACTCACTCGCTCACACTCAGTCACTCCAGCATGGTGGTGTTACGGTGACATTGGTGACCTGCTGTAATATAAAGACATCAAATAATGTCAGCGACCGAATGTAAATCATTGCCGTTTTTTAGCACAGTTATTTTAGCATCTTAGCATAGTTCAACCTAACTGTACGTACAGTAGGCCACGCATTTAAAAAGACCTGAATGTAAGTTGTGTGAAGTTCACAAGATGGTCACATTATTTCGGCAGGTCACCAATTTCACCATAACACTGCCGTGCTAGAGCGAAGGAGTGTGAGTGAGCATGTGGCCGAGACTGTAAGATTGTAAGACTTCATGGCCGTGGCGGACATTTTGTCACTCATTCAGCCCATAGAGATTTCCAAAAACATTTATATAAATTACTGCAGCGGTGCCCGTTGGGCACTGGCCTACTTGGAACGATGCAAGTTGGAAATGCATGCCCCCAGTGGTGTCATGGTGTTTTTGTACTGGTACCACAGCAATTTAATAACGTCACTTGCACACGCGCGTGCATGTGCACATTGTGGCATGCACACAGTACAGCTGATATAGCCTAAGCCTATTGTATAGTGTTTGAGAGTTTTAGACACAAACACAAAAGTAGACTTAAAAGTGTCAGAAAAACATCTTTACTGTACACTATAGCAAAAGTAAAAAGTTTGCTTTGGACGAATGAATCTGTTCTTTGATGGAGGAAGTAACTAGAATAAAGTTTTCAAATTATTGTAGTGAAGTAAAAGTTAAAAGTAAAAATGTTGTCTCTGAGATGTAGTGGAGTAGAAGTAAAAGTACTGAAAATGTGACACTCAACTTAAGTAAGGTACAAATACCTCTATACTGTACTGAGGTATACATACAGTACTTCAGTAAATGTACTTAGTTATACTTTCCACCATGGCCCACACAACTCTGATGAATTGAACATGGTGGACCCTGTTGTAAACAAGTATAATTTATCAGTGTGTCGTCCACAGTAACAGTCTCTTTATTGAGTTGTGCGTTCATGTGAAATGTACTCATTCTGCACGCACACACGCACGCACGCACGCACGCACGCACACACACATACACACACACACACACACACACACACACACACACACACACACACACACACACACACACACACACACACACACACTTTTCATGACGTTTTCAGTTCATAGATTGTAGCTCTTCTCACAACATTGACAACACAGGTCGGGTCCTTTATAAATTCAAACTGGCATTTATTTCAGGCATTCATGAGAACTGTATGTTCACACAAAAACAACAAACTATAATCAACAAATTGCACAGTACTTAATATCAACCAAACAAATAAAATATACAAACATGTAGAAATGCGCAAAGCGCATCAACCAATCATGGTCCAGCGTAGCGCTACTGACAGACAGGGAATTTTGTTCTACCTCAGAATATCACATCATGTTTTTACATGTTTTATTACCTCACATGAAATCAACTATGAACCAAATATATATTATGTTTCATGAAATTATCATTAATTATGCTTTATGAACTTATATGACCATGAATTGTAGCTATTTGTTATTTTAGTATTTTTTTATAGGCCTAGTAAGCATTTTAAGCACAGGAAAAAGGCCAGAATATAGTTGTTTGAGGAAAACTAATATGTGTAATATATATACTAATATGTACAGTAACATGTGACAGTTAGTTGGCTGTCTGTATTTACAGTAACATGTGGCAGTTATTTGGCTGTGTGGAATAGAATGTTATAGAATAGAAAAAGATAGTTAAGGTCCTTTTGGATACTACGGCATATATGTTGCACATATCACTCTCACAGTTTGAGCAGGAAAACATGTCTCTCCACTAAGTCGAGCATTTGGCCTTGGGTAGGGGAGGAATGCAGGGGGGGGGGGGGGTGTTGGTGCTCACAGATATCAGCCTCGGTGGTTAAACTCCCTGTGGGTGAATTATCTCCCGACAATGACCAACTATCCAGATATTATCCTTACATATAGTTCACTCCACAATGACCACCTATCCAGATATTATCCTTACATAGTTCACTCCACAATGACCACCTATCCAGATATTATCCTTACATATAGTTCACTCCACAATGACCACCTATCCAGATATTATCCCTTACATAGTTCACTCCACAATGACTACCTATCCAGATATTATCCTTACATAGTTCACTCCACAATGACCACCTATCCAGATATTATCCTTACATAGTTCACTCCACAATGACCACCTATCCAGATATTATCCTTACATATAGTTCACTCCACAATGACCACCTATCCAGATATTATCCTTACATAGTTCACTCCACAATGACCACCTATCCAGATATTAACCCTTACATAGTTCACTCCACAATGACCACCTATCCAGATATTATCCTTACATATAGTTCACTCCACAATGACCACCTATCCAGATCGCTGCGGTCGCGGTCGCGGTCGCGGTCGCTGCGGTGACCACCTATCCAGATATTAACCCTTACATAGTTCACTCCACAATGACCACCTATCCAGATATTATCCTTACATATAGTTCACTCCACAATGACCACCTATCCAGATCGCTGCGGTGCGGTCGCGGTCGCTGCCCGCACAGAATACAAAACTCTGATGCTGGCATTCAAAGCAACCAAAGGTATGGCTCCCCCATATCTTACAAGTATGATTGAACCCTACAAACCCTCCCGCGCACTCAGATCAGCCAACGCAGGGAAACTGGAAGTACCCTCACTAAAAACGCCGGGACAACGCTCCACACGTCCCAAACTCTTCTCCCTTCTGGCTCCAAAACTGTGGAATGCACTTCCCATTGCAGTCAGAACTGCAGCATCACTCCCAATCTTCCGCCGTAGCCTGAAAACCCACCTTTTCAGACTCCATCATGGCCCATAGCACTTACCCTAACCCCTTAGATAGAATTTCTGTTGGCTTAGATAGCATTTGACTTAGACTTATAGCATGTTATGTAGACAGCACTATAATTGTATTGTATATAGTCATAGCACGCCATAGTACATATGTATAGCATAGTAGTGAATATGTATAGTTTATTATGTATAGTGTATGTATAGTTTCATCATATAGATATTCCACTGTTACCTTCTTAGCTTACGCATGTTTCATGATAAATGCTTTTATGTGATGTATTCCCATGCTTTTGTTCTTGCCTAAATGTAAGTCGCTCTGGATTAAGAGCGTCTGCTAAATGCCTAAATTGTAAATTGTAAATTGTAAATAGTTCACTCCACAATGACCACCTATCCAGATATTATCCTTACATATAGTTCACTCCACAATGACCACCTATCCAGATATTATCCCTTACATAGTTCACTCCACAATGACCACCTATCCAGATATTATCCTTACATATTTCACTCCACAATGACCACCTATCCAGATATTTACCTTACATATAGTTCACTCCACAATGACCACCTATCCAGATATTATCCTTACATAGTTCACTCCACAATGACCACCTATCCAGATATTATCCTTACATATAGTTCACTCCACAATGACCACCTATCCAGATATTATCCTTACATAGTTCACTCCACAATGACCACCTATCCAGATATTATCCTTACATATAGTTCACTCCACAATGACCACCTATCCAGATATTATCCTTACATATAGTTCACTCCACAATGACCACCTATCCAGATATTATCCTTACATATAGTTCACTCCACAATGACCACCTATCCAGATATTATCCTTACATATAGTTCACTCCACAATGACCACCTATCCAGATATTATCCCTTACATAGTTCACTCCACAATGACCACCTATCCAGATATTATCCTTACATAGTTCACTCCACAATGACCACCTATCCAGATATTATCCTTACATATAGTTCACTCCACAATGACCACCTATCCAGATATTATCCTTACATAGTTCACTCCACAATGACCACCTATCCAGATATTATCCTTACATATAGTTCACTCCACAATGACCACCTATCCAGATATTATCCTTACATAGTTCACTCCACAATGACCACCTATCCAGATATTATCCTTACATATAGTTCACTCCACAATGACCACCTATCCAGATATTATCCTTACATATAGTTCACTCCACAATGACCACCTATCCAGATATTATCCTTACATAGTTCACTCCACAATGACCACCTATCCAGATATTATCCCTTACATAGTTCACTCCACAATGACCACCTATCCAGATATTATCCTTACATAGTTCACTCCACAATGACCACCTATCCAGATATTATCCTTACATAGTTCACTCCACAATGACCACCTATCCAGATATTATCCCTTACATAGTTCACTCCACAATGACCACCTATCCAGATATTATCCCATAGTCCATAGTTCACTCCCATCTCCTGCATAGAAGCTCTGTCTGGCTCAACTTGAACCCTAGGAAATGCTTCTAACCAGCCTTGTTGGCCATGTTCAAACTAAATATGTTTTAATACAACATATTCAATTAACTCTCATTTAAAATTTAAGTCTTACTTCAACCACTTTATTCAATGCGACATATTACTCAAAGAACACTTAAGATAAGGTCAATTTAAGTTGTTATTTTATTTTGTTAGTGTGTGCGTGTGTTAAAATTCGACAACATATTGAACACATTTATATTTCAAATTCTGACCAAGTTTGGTCAGAATTTGCAACTTTAAACAAATGATCTGGTGGGACCCTCTGGGGTACGTGGGGACCCCCTGCAAACCAAAACATGTTGGGGACCCCTTTAGGGGTCTCGACCTGCAGTTTGTAGACCCTGTACTGGCCTATGGTATAGTGTTGTAGCGTGAGTGTGTTGTGTGAGTTTGTGTCGTTGTCGTGTGTGTGTGTGTGTGTGTGTGTGTGTGTGTGTGTGTGGCGTGCGTGTGTGTGTGTGTGTGTGTGTGTGTGTGTGTGTGTGCGGTGTGCGTGCGTGTGTGTGTGCGTGCGTGCATGCGCAACTGCGCACACACACACATACAGATTGTGTGTATTTATTGGCACATCAGTGATGTCACAGGGGCAATCACAACACAATGGTTTAATTGTGTAAATCCACACCACACCTAATACACACCACAACACGTGCACACACGCGCGCACACACATGCACGCACTCACGCACACACACTAATGCACACATGTGTGTGTGTGTGGTAAGCTTAGAGTCAGTTGTGTGAGCGGGATAATTTTACTTGTGTATTGTTGTGTTAACAATTTTAAATGTGCAGGATGTTATTTACTGTACATAGCATGTTGTTCAGTTGTACTTACTACTGTAGCCTATATGAACTGCATAAGAAGACATCACATCACATTTCAAGTAAGGTTGGTAATACTTGTTCGTGCAGGCACATTTCAGGGTGAGGGGGGGGGGGGTGGTTATGGGCATAAAAAAAGCACTACTCCCACGCCATTCCATCAAGGAAGAAACTGCATGGGGGGAGGGAAAAAAAGATAGGGGGGGGGGGATGGGAGGCGGGTGTGTGTGTGGGAGTTTATGTGACTTATTAGTCCATGAGTGAGAGCCTGCAGAGTTCTTCTGTGATGCATGCAAGGTCAGTTCTCGTGGTGGAAGATAGAGAGATTGCTGTAGAGACGTCCTCGCTCGTGCCAGTCCAGAGTCACAACAACAGGTGTGTGTGGGGGGGGGGGGGGGGGGGGGGTGGAGGAGCGTTCCCTCAGCACTGTCTTTTCTCTTCTGGAGGACAATTTAGGGCAGTGCTCATTGGGCCTGTAGCTAGGTGTTTATAGTTTAGTTCTAGAGCAGTGCTCATTGGGCCAGTAGCTAGGTGTTTATAGTTTAGTTCTAGAGCAGTGCTCATTGGGTCAGTAGCTAGGTGTTTATAGTTCTAGAGCAGTGTTCATTGGGCCAGTAGCTAGGTGTTTATAGTACTAGAGCAGTGCTCATTGGGCCAGTAGCTAGGTGTTTATAGTACTAGAGCAGTGCTCATTGGGTCAGTAGCTAGGTGTTTATAGTTCTAGAGCAGTGCTCATTGGGCCAGTAGCTAGGTGTTTATAGTACTAGAGCAGTGTTCATTGGGCCAGTAGCTAGGTTTTTATAGTACTAGAGCAGTGTTCATTGGGTCAGTAGCTAGGTGTTTATAGTACTAGAGCAGTGCTCATTGGGTCAGTAGCTAGGTGTTTATAGTA
The DNA here is from genome assembly GCF_964188405.1 of Protomyctophum parallelum. Taxonomy (NCBI): domain Eukaryota; kingdom Metazoa; phylum Chordata; class Actinopteri; order Myctophiformes; family Myctophidae; genus Protomyctophum; species Protomyctophum parallelum. Next base: position 8,425,066 of record NC_139698.1, on the reverse strand, counting down.
CTAGAGCAGTGCTCATTGGGTCAGTAGCTAGGTGTTTATAGTACTAGAGCAGTGTTCATTGGGTCAGTAGCTAGGTGTTTATAGTTCTAGAGCAGTGCTCATTGGGCCAGTAGCTAGGTGTTTATAGTACTAGAGCAGTGCTCAATGGGTCAGTAGCTAGGTGTTTATAGTTCTAGAGCAGTGCTCATTGGGCCAGTAGCTAGGTGTTTATAGTACTACTAGAGCAGTGCTCAATGGTTCAGTAGCTAGGACAGTGAAATGAATGCCCCACCACAGTTACAGTATGTCCGAGTCAGTTCTTTGTCACGCATGCCCAAATATGCAGATGTCAGAATGATGTCAGAACAGAACAGCCTCATATGGAGATCAGGTCCAGAGCCCGGACAGAGAGAGGCCTTTTGTGGCGTTTCTGGACAACCGTGGGTCGACCGACTCGGCACCTGGCACTGCACTCCCTGTGGGGGTGTGGAACGCGTGTGTCCAATTAGAAGTTGTCTCTCACAGAGAGACTTGGTGGATGTATAGTTAGATGTCTTAACAGAGTCTTCATTTATCTCTCTAAACTGTTATGTGCTCCTATAGAGCGTCTCAGTCAATTTACAATTTACAATTTAGGCATTTAGCAGACCCGCCCCGCCCCCGACGAGCAGCCCGGAAGACAATTCCCCATTCATTTGTTTTAGACGTTTCATAAAGTATTTATTTAAAGACATTTAAAGCCTCGGACAAAGACAACTCGGGATGGTGACAAATCATGACAATAAAAACTTAATTATTTGTTCGGCCCCAAAAAAATGCGTTTATTGTCCTGATTTGTGACCATGATCCGAGTTGTCTTTGTTCGAGTCTTACAGGTCTTTAAATAAATACTTTATGAAACATCTATTGGGGAAATTAATGGAAATTCTCTTCCGGGCTGCTTGTCGTCATGAAAGGGGGCGGGACTGCTACGCTCTATATTACAAGGTGTGTTATTGCCTTCCAAAGACGATTTCATGTAATAGGCTGAAATTAACACACAATGTACACATAAAAAAGCTTTAAAAAAACACCTTTATTTGTGATTGAACAACAATTATTTATGTTAAGTTTACTTTCAATGAATCAACACATTAATCAAAAAATCACACTTGTGTGAAGTGAAGGGCACACTTATCATCATACGTCATAATAATATATACAATTTATAGAGCACCGAAGTCTGACGTCACTTTCAGTAGAGGGCGTCAGTCCCCAGGTTCATGTATTTTTTTAGTTGCATTGAAATCGCCATAGGAGGATTTTTAGATTGCTTCATATAAGAACTGTGTTTGAAAAATGAACATGTCATCCCGGCCGCTTCACTCATATGGATATGAAGAATCAACTGACTGAGAGAAAACGCTAATGGTACTGCTACTGAATTAGTTACATTTTCGCTAGAAGCAGACTGTATCATATATGAGTGACTGACTGTTGCAAACGATACAGAGACACCTCCCTGACAATAACGCCGAGACAGCTTGTTTATTTTTGGACCACAACGCTTATAGTAGACGATATTAAGATCACCCCATGTTATTCTCCATAGAGAAATTATTTCCGCGAACCAGGGGAATCGAAGGGATGAGCGAGTTACGTCAGGACTTCGGTGCTCTATATAGCGCTTTTCTAGGTACCCAAAGTCGCTTTACAGAACAGAAGTAAAAAAAATTATATTAGAAAACTAGTAAAAGGTTAAAAACTAGAATACAAAATCAAAAGTGGACAAACAAAAAGGGTGTGTGTGTGTGTGTGTGTGTGTGTGTGTGTGTGTGTGTGTGTGTGTGTGTGTGTGTGTGTGTGTGTGTGTGTGTGTGTGTGTGTGTGTGTGTGTTTGTGTGTGTGTGTGTGTGTGTGTGTGTGTGTGGGGGGGGGGTTAGGTTATGTAGGGAAAGCCAGTCTGAAAAGGTGGGGTTTGAGTGTGCTTTTGAACAAGTCAAAGGTGGGGGTCAAGTCACAAGTCTGATGTGAGTTGGGAGTTTGATTTGATTATCTTCATTTTGAAACCTTCAGGTAAAACAGTAAAATAAGATAATAATAACAAAAAGAACCACAATGCAAGTATATTTATTTTTTGAATGAAATAAGAAAATTATAATGAAAACAATGTGATCATTGATCTTCCACCTGAAGTTCAAAAAGGAGCAGGAAGAAGTAAGAACGCATTTACTCCTACCCGCTTCTTAAATATTCAGTAATTACAATAATCATATAATCCAAGTGTTACTGCATCCATACATACATGCATAAGAACAATAATTAAGTAAGCAAGTATAGCCAGAGACAATCAATGTGCCTCATCCTCTACTCTGTAATAGTTAAATATGTCATTTTTATACATCCTCTTAAACTGTACAATGTTGGTGCTTTGTTCTAAAGCCAGACCATTCCACAAATTGACCCCACAGATTGTTATACATTGACTTTACATGGTAGTGTGGACAAGAAGTTTCCTCAAATTTAGCTCCCCTCTCATGTTCTGTATGTTCACTATAGTAATCTATTTCTTGCTTTAAACTATTTTGAACTTGACCACATCAATGAATTTCAATGCATTTAACTGTAAAAAAAAAAAAAGAGTTTGTGTGTTCCTGATATGCGACATTTTTCACAATCCTTATTGCTCTCTTTTGTATTATGTCCAATGGTTTTTAGTTGCTTTTATAGGTATTACCCCAGATCTTCACACAATAATTTAGATATGGTAAAACCAGTGAACAATACAGAATGTACAATGCCCCTTGATTTAGAATTAGTTTTGATTTCCCCAGTATAGAGACACTTCTTGCCATCTTAGCGCGTACATATGAAATATGGGGTTTCCAGCTGATTTTGTGGTCTAGTATCACTCCAAGAAATCGTATTTGATAAACTCTTTCTATATTTACATTATCTATTGTCACAGTTGCTTGTGTTTCTTTGTTTTACTCAAATTTAATGACAGTTTGTTTTTGTCAAACCACGTTTCAATTTATTAAATTCTGAAGTGATCACCTCCAAAAGCAGCTGCAGATTGTCCCCCGAACAGAAGATATTAGTGTCGTCAGCAAATAAAACAAGCTTTAAAATATGTGATACTTTGCAGGTGTCATTTATATAAAGAATGAATAGTTTTTAACCCAAAATTGAACCATGAGGGACACCACACGTTACATCCAAAAGTGTTGACTTGTACTGTTGCCTGTCCATTAAATAGCTTCTCAACCACTTCAACCCTACACCTCTAATACCCAGTGTTGGGCGCGTTACTTTAAAAAAGTAATTAGTTATAGTTACTAGTTACTTCTCCAAAAAAGTAACTGAGTTAGTAACTGAATTACTCTATTGTAAAAGTAACTAGTTACTAGGAAAAGTAACTATTTGCGTAAAAAAAGTTGTAATATGTCTAAGAATTTGGATTGTTTTTGGGAGCAGGTTTCACAAGGTGCATAGAGTAGAACAGCATAGACAGGTACTTACAAGTTACAACTTACACATAAGACATAATATCCTTTTGCCATGAGGGAGAAATAAATTTCAACTTCAATATATGTATTGCACTTCAATATAATATTTATTGAACCTCAACAGTAAACCAGGTGTAATTGCCTACACCAGTGGCTCTCAAACTTTTTGGACCTCAAAAGTCCAACAACTTCAGACAAGACAACTGGTAGACAATACTGTCTAATTAAAGACACAAATTGGCTCAGAACTGGTCAGTGGTCAGTGTCACACACACACACACACACACACACACACACACACACACACACACACACACACACACACACACACACACACACACACACACACACACACACACACACACACACGAGAGGCCCTCCCCTGCATCTCTCTCTATCTCTCTCTCTCTCTCTCTCTCTCTCTCTCTCTCTCTCTCTCTCTCTCTCAAGCACGCATGCAGTCAGGCTGTCAACATTAGCTTTAGCATTAGCATGGTCTGTGTAGCATCAAGCTTTCACAACTGACTGCTATGTTTGTTTTATTCTAACCGTGTGTGAATCCCAACACACACCGGCTCCGTCCGACGCGGCGCGGCGCCTTGCCGCGCGGCGCCGACTGGAAAATAGAACTAATTCTATCGGCGCACCAGGCGACGCGGCGCGGCGGACGGAGCCGGTGTGTGTTGGGCTTCATGTGTGCAGCAGCAGGAGAAGCACACACACACACACACACACACACACACACAGAGTCACAGACACACACACACTGTCAGCCGGCCCGTGGTAACAGAAAGCTTGGGGACGCTACAACATAATAACGGAGCACATTTCATTGTAAGTAACGGTAACTGCGTTGTAACAATGACAATTGTAATTAATTAGATTACCCGTTACTGAAAAAAATAACGACGTTAGGTAGCGCCGTTTGTTTAAACGCCGTTATACCCAACACTGCTAATACCATACCTTTCCAATTTATCTAATAATAAATTAGTTCCGTTAGAGCTAAGGCCATACTTTTGTTTTCTCTGAAGCCATATTGGCTCTCAGTCAGTAGTTTGTGTTTCTCAATAAATGTGTCCAGTCTTTTATTGAATAATTTTTCTAAAATCTTAGAAAACTGAGGAAGCAGTGAAACAGGCCTGTAATTTGTAAAGTTGTGTTTGTCCCCAGTTTTATACAACGGTATGACTTTTGCTACTTTAATTTTATTTGGAAAATTGCCAGACAAGAAGGACAAGTTGCATATGTGAGTTAGTGGCTTTAAGATTCCATCAATTACTTTTTTGACTATTGTCATATCAATTTCTTCACAGTCAGTAGAGATTTTATTATTAAAAGGAGTGAGTTCCATAGAGAAGGGGCGTGGCCACTGCGAAGGCCCTGTCTCCCCAAGTTCGTTTGTTGGACTTGTGGGGTTCCAGTTGGTTGGCAGTGCTTGACCTGAGGGAGCAGGAGGGGGGATAGCGGTTGATGAGTTCAGAGAGGTAGAGGGGGGTCTGGTTGTGGAGGGCTTTGTAGGTGGTGGTGAGTATTTTGAAGACAATTCTGAACTTGACTGGGAGTCAGTGGAGTTCACGGAGGACAGGTGTGATGTGGTCCCTGGATCGGGTTCTGGTGAGGAGGCAGGCGGCAGAGTTTTTAACGTACTGTAGTTTTTTGAGAACCTTGGTGGTGACGCCGTACAGGAGGCTATTGCAGTAGTGGAGTCTGGATATGATGAAGGGATGGATGAGTGTTTCAGCGGCAGTGTGGGATAGCATGGGACGAAGGCGGGCGATGTTGCGGAGGTGGAAAAAGGCGGTTTTGGTGATCTGGTTGACATGGGGCTGGAAGGAGAGGGTGGGGTCAAGGATGACACCTAGGTTGCGACTCGGGTGCAGGGGGTAACAGTCATACATCATCACGTCCCGGCCAATCACAATCTGCGTCCTCACTTTATGTCTTCAATGTTTGTGTTTAAACAAACCCTCAAAGCTGGGCATAGGACTCAAACATCACACTGGTGTGAAGTGAGGGGTGCTCTTATCATCTTGTTTACACAAAACATATTGCATATTAACTAAAGGCGGCGATCCGAGCACTCAAAAAGTTAAAGATGAGTAGATAAAAATAGATGTACTTTATTTATAAAATCCGACATGTTTCGACTCCAACAGAGTCTTTATCAGGGCAAGTATGATCATAGTATTCCAGTCCCACTGATACTACTTTACATTATTATTCTTTTCATCTCCATCGAGCACTTTCTTTGTCATATATTCAGTTCAGTTCAAATGTATCTCGCATATGTGTACAAACATGTGAACTTCTACATCATTGGAGCGATTGAAAGCTTTTTCACACACATCACAATGAAAGGGGTTCTCTGTGAATTATCTGGTGTCATGTAAGGTTGGACTTTTGTGAGAAGTGTTGTCCAGTGTGAATTCTCTGATGCTGTTTAAGGCTGGACATGCGAGAGAAGTGTTGTCCACACTGATCACACCCATAGGGTTTCTCTCCAGTGTGAATTCTCCGGTGCTTTTTAAGGTCGGATACTTCAGAGAAGTGTTGTCCACACTGATCACATCCATAGGGTTTCTCACCAGTATGACTTCGCTGGTGCTTTTTAAGGCTGGACATTTGAGAGAAGTGTTGTCCACATTGATCACATCCATATGGTTTGTCTCCGGTATGAATCCTTTTGTGGATTTTAAGGCTTGTAATTTGAGAGAAGTGTTGTCCACACACATCACATCCATAGGGTTTCTCTCCAGTATGAATTCTCTGGTGGGTTTTAAGGCCGGACATGTGAGAGAAGTGTTGTCCACACTGATCACATCCATAGGGTTTCTCTCCAGTGTGAATTCTCTGGTGGTTTTTAAGGTGGTCCATTCTAGAGAAGTGTTGTCCACACTGATCACACCCATAGGGTTTCTCTCCAGTGTGAATTGTCTGGTGTGTTTTAAGGTGATCCATTCTAGAGAAGTGTTGTCCACATTGATCACATCCATATGGTTTGTCTCCGGTATGAATCCTTTTGTGGATTTTAAGGCTTGTAATTTGAGAGAAGTGTTGTCCACACATATCACATCCATAGGGTTTCTCTCCAGTATGAATTCTCTGGTGGGTTTTAAGGCCGGACATTTGAGAGAAGTGTTGTCCACACTGATCACATCCATAGGGTTTCTCTGCAGTGTGAATTCTCTGGTGTGTTTTAAGGCTGGACATTTGAGAGAAGTGTTGTCCACACTGATCACATCCATATGGTTTCTCTCCAGTGTGAATTCTCTGGTGGATTTTAAGGCTGGACATGTCAGAGAAATGTTGTCCACAATGATCACATCCATAGGGTTTCTCTCCTGTGTGCATTCTCTGGTGGATTTTAAGGCTGGACATTTGAGAGAAATGTTGTCCACACTGATCACATCCATAGGGTTTCTCTCCTGTGTGAATTCTCTGGTGGATTTTAAGGCTGGAGATTTGAGAGAAGTGTTTTCCACACTGATCACAACCATAGGGTTTCTCTCCTGTGTGAATTCTCTGGTGGCTTTTAAGGTGGGACATTTGAGAGAAGTGTTGTCCACACTGATCACATCCATAGGGTTTCTCTCCAGTGTGAATTTTCTGGTGGCTTTTAAGGTGGTTCATTTGAGAGAAGTGTTGTCCACACTGATCACATCCATAGGGTTTCTCTCCAGTGTGAATTATCTTATGGCTTTTAAGGATTTCCATTCTAGCGAAGTGTTGTCCACACTGATCACATCCATAGGGTTTCTCTCCTGTGTGAATTCTCTGGTGTCTTTTAAAGTGGGACATTCTAGAGAAGTGTTGTCCACACTGATCACATCCATAGGGTTTCTCTCCAGTATGAGTTATCTGGTGCTTTTTAAGGCTGGACATATGAGAGAAATGTTTTCCACACTGATCACATCCATAGGGTTTCTCTCCAGTGTGAATTCTCTGGTGGCTTTTAAGGCTGGACATTGTAGAGAAGTGTTGTCCACACTGATCACATCCATAGGGTTTCTCTCCAGTATGAGTTCTCTGGTGCTCTTTAAGGCTGGACATATGAGAGAAATGTTTTCCACACTGATCACATCCATAGGGTTTCTCTCCAGTGTGAATTATCTGGTGGATTTTAAGGCTGGACATTTCAGAGAAGTGTTGTCCACACTGATCACACCCATATGGTTTCTCTCCAGTGTGAATTCTCTGGTGTCTTTTAAGGCCAGACATGGCATGGTAACGTTGTCCACACTGGTCACAGATGTGCTGTTTTGGTTTAGCCAAGCTTCTTTGTTCATTTACTGTTGGTAAGACAGGGAGGCCAGACTGATGATGCAACACTGGATTGGAAACAAAGATAAAGGGAAAACAACTATTGAGAGGTTGAAAGAAATCCACTTTGTGGCTTGAAATTTACATCTAGTTCCCCAATTATTGCCCCGCAAATGAATTCCAAATTTGTTGTGCATTTTAAGAAAGAAATAAACTATTTTGCTGCGCATTTTAAGAAATTACTAGACAAGTGTAACCTGGCTCCAGCTGTAACCTGACAGCAGCTGATTGGCCATCAGCCCAGTCACTCGAGCGTCAGACAGCAAACATGGCTGGTGACTCACGACCGTATCAATCTGGCTATTAAATCGGTGTATGATAAATAGTGTCTTTACAGAAACTACAGGTTTTATAAACATTATCATCGGACATATTTTACCGCTTTTGTTTACATGCTAGTAGCGCTCGTTGGCTGTGTTTGTTTGGTTAGCAAACGGGTTAGCCATAGCCTCATGATTGACAACAACGTCATCTGCTTTCCTACTATTCTGATTGGTTGGTATGAACCAATCACTGAAGACTGGCGCTTTGGCAACGCCCATCCCATAAACTGCTGCCGTGGGGAGGGCTTTCAGTCTGAATATATATATATATATTTTTTTTAAGTGAATCGAAATGAAAACTAGAACTGCACTCTGTCGAGTGCATACTTGCTTGTTGCACACTAGTAGGCCATGAATGGCCAACTAGTGCGCAAGCAGAGCGCGCAAGTACTTTCGACCGCTGTAAACTGTCAAATCTCAGTATCTCTGTGAAGGAACGTTTGAAATGTCTAATTATTAGGTGTAACTATTTGCTACCTACCTATTTTATGCATGTATAAACCTAGTATCATTAAGTATGGTTCAAGTTTCTATCTATATAAGAAATACAGTTTTATCGATTTAGAAATATTCTGGATCCCTTTTTAGTTTTTCAAAGAAAAATGAATCATTGATATGTGATGAAAAAAAAGGTATATACACTGAAACTGAAAAATATGTTATCACGTATACAGTATAATTATTTGATTATTTATTGTAAATTGTCAAGGGGGCAATGCCAGCAAGGAGATGTATTTTGTTCACGTTGGTAGACTTCAAGCAACCAGTTATCAAGCGGCAGGTCTTGTTCAATGCTGAGTATATTTTTTTGGCATGGGTTGATCTCTCCCAAATAGGACACTAGTATACTCTGCAGAGTTTCAAGTTTCCAAAAATATCATGGATTCCAGTTGAAAAAAAGAAAATCAGTTAGAAAAAAGGTTTTCTCATGTATATATTATAATCATATTTATTTAAAGACTCAATAAATCTGCATTGTGTTTCTATCGCTGTGATAGTTACATTTCTTTTAATGTTATTTGTCTCTATTTTCATGCAGATTTTAAACAAAACAATTTCTGATTTTAATTCATCTAGATGCTCATTAAACTTGTTTTTATATTATTAATATTTAATTCAATCAAATAATCCTCTGACTGACCCAACATTTTGGAAACAATATCATGTTGACAACTTATCCATAGTTGTTGATCTTCCATTACTATATCTTGCGTTTTTTATATTATCTTTAATCCTGATTTTAAATTCTCAGATTTTGAATCACACGAAAAACAAAAGTAATCTTTATTCGCGAGTCGAACGACCGAATCATCACAAGTTCGACATATACCTTTCGGCGAATCTTCCAATTTAAACTCAATAATCCTCCCAAAATAACTATATAATATTTTCGTCTCTAAGTTATTTACATTGTTCATATTAAAAGAAAGCTGTTTTAAATGTGTTGGTTCCTCACTTAATATTCTTTCTTTTCCTTCTGTTTCAAACCATAATCTTAATTCATGAACTTCTGGTATATTAAGCTCCCTATATAATATACTACTTGTATTACTAGTCATCTGCTTCTCTCTAAAGTTGGTTACGGTGGTTCCTCTTAAAACTAAAATAGGGAAAGGAGACATGGTATCCATGTCAGTGGAATATCCCCAAGCTGTATATATCATTTTTGTATTCGATGAATCCACTAATTGTAATTCCTTTTTTTTACGTGGTCCAATATGTGTAACAACATCCTCTACTTTCTGAGAAATGAATGCAAACCATCTATAACAGACTTTTCTTTTAAAAACTGTATATCAGCTATCTTGGTGAAAGTAAAATCTGGTATCAAAAGATCTAATTCTTCACCAAATAGAGTAATTTCTGTCTTTGCTTTCAGTGTAATTTCATATTTATCGCGTCCATTACAATATTTTGGATTTATGTCTTTAAATTGCCCGTCAGTGATGAAATAACTCTTGTTTACTTGAATCAAATTAAAATACTTTACTAATTCTTGATTAAATCCTACTACCTTAATTGTTGCTGTACTGTCTGAAACTTGAAAGAAGAAGTATACTCCGTTACCGTATTTACGTTCTTCACTTTTAGTAATTACTTGTGCTAGAATTGTCCAACTTTCACGATCTGATACTGAACTTAATTCTGAGATGGTAATTACGTTCATAGGGTTCTTCTTAATCCTTTTATTTGAAGGTATATCTGTAGATAGTTCCATTGTTTTAACTATGTTTAGCATGTCATTATATCTTCTGTTCTATAACCCCACGCTCTTTGAGATTTTCTCTACCCGGGGACGCTGTATGCACTGGGTGATAGTCTAATCCTGGGTAGGATCTTTAAATTAGGGTTAAGGATATACAGATGGGTGGGTATTTTAATTCCTCTTTGGGGCAAGGCGCGTATCGTAACTCCTTGTCTCTGGTGCACGGCGCGTATCGTAACTTCTCTCGGTGAAAGTTAAGGAATCTCCTGGGTAAGACAATTTATTTCACCCTTGTGCAATCTTCGTTTGCTTAGAAAATTACTGATGGTTTTTACTGGTATACGTCTCTGTCTAGAATAAATCTTTATGATTTACTTTTTGGACACTACCGTTGTTTTTATAGACTCCAGAAACATAATGTTGTAATGAATACGTAAGTGACGACTTTGGATTGTGACGTATATGTCAATCAGTGCCTCCCAACACTAAAACATATCGTCATTACGCCAAAAACCGTCCCAGCCAACCCGCCACTTTTGATGCGTATGCACCGTCCCAGCAAATTGTGCCCGAAACGGCAGCGGTGCCAGATTACATATATGTATACACAGGAGAATTACCTTTAATCCTCCCAACACTAAAACATATCGTCATTATGTCACCATCGAAAACCAATTACACTCTGGCATTGGGTCCTTTAATCCACATATTTCTTACGTCATCATTGAGAGCTAGTTATTATACATAATAATATGTATATGTAATTTGTAAGTTGATTAGCGGTATACTGTGGTTACTTTGCGCCAAAAACCGTCCCAGCCAACCCGCCACTTTTGATGCATATGCACCGTCCCAGCAAATTGTGCCTGATATGGCAGTGGTGCCAGATTACATATATGTATACACAGGAGCATTACCTTTAATCCTCCCAACACTAAAACATATCGCCATTACGTCACCATCGGAATCCAATTACACTCTGGCATTGGGTCCTTTAATCCACATATTTCTTACGTCATCACTGAGAGCTAGTTATACATATACTATATATATATATATGTAATTTGTAAGTTGATTAGCGGTATACTGTGGTTACTTTGCGCCAAAAACCGTCCCAGCCAACCCGCCACTTTTGATGCGTATGCACCGTCCCAGCAAATTGTGCCTGATACGGCAGTGGTGCCAGATTACATACATGCGTATGCACCGTCCCAGCAAATTGTGCCTGATACGGCAGTGGTGCCAGATTACATACATGTATACACAGGAGCATTACCTTTAATCCTCCCAACACTAAAAGATATCGCCATTACGTCACCATCGAAAACCAATTACACTCTGGCATTGGGTCCTTTAATCCACATATTTCTTACGTCATCATTGAGAGCTAGTTATACATATACTATATATATATGTAATTTGTAAGTTGATTAGCGTTATACTGTGGTTACTTTGCGCCAAAAACCGCCCCAGCCAACCTGCCACTTTTGATGCGTATGCACCGTCCCAGCAAATTGTGCCTGATACGGCAGTGGTGCCAGATTACATACATGTATACACAGGAGCATTACCTTTAATCCTCCCAACACTAAAAGATATCGTCATTACGTCACCATCGAAAACCAATTTCACTCTGGCATTGGGTCCTTTAATCCACATATTTCTTACGTCATCATTGAGAGCTAGTTATACATATACTGTATGTAATTTGTAAGTTGATTAGCGGTATACTGTGGTTACTTTGCGCCAAAAACCGTCCCAGCCAACCCGCCACTTTTGATGCGTATGCACCGTCCCAGCAAATTGTGCCTGATACGGCAGTGGTGCCAGATTACATACATGCAGAGGTGGGACAAAGTCCCTATGTTGCAAGTCCAAGTCGAGTCTCAAGTCTTTGCTCTCAAGTCAAGTCAAGTCTCAAGTCTTTGGCATTCAAGTCCCAAGCAAGTCCAAGTCCTGAACTTTTTGTTTCGAGTCCCAACCAAGTCCTAAGCATTTAGTTTCAAGTCCCAACCAAGTCCTTACCTTTTGTTTCGAGTCCCAAACAAGTCCTAAGCATTTTGTTTCAAGTCCCAACCAAGTCCTTACCTTTTGTTTCGAGTCCCAAACAAGTCCCACCAAGACATAATACTAATTAATGACATGTAAAGATTTACATAAATCATGAGCATTTTCCACAATTCCACAACGATAGCCTACTGTACTTTTCAATTTCCTCCGTGAGGACAGGGTTTAAAGCACCACTCTGTACAATGGGGTGGTTGTAGTTTGTCTCTCTGCTCTTCTATTGAGCCATTTAGATCATATCAAAGGTCATGTCTCACCGAGACACAGGATCTGACACAAATTCAATGTTTCCCCTGAGCAAGCAGGCTATTATTATTACAATGGTAAAATGTCATTACTTGCATTGAAACCGTGTTAAAATACAGGGTAGAAGAGGAATGTTACATAATGCCTCGATCCACTTTTTCCACTCCCGATCCGATACCGATCTAAAATCATCAAAACCGATCCGATTACCGATCCGATATCGATCCGATCCAGCACATATTTAAGTCGCTCTGCTTTCCCAAATCTGTCAGATAGCACACTTTTTTTATCTTTACCTTTTATTACAGATTTTATAGTCTGGAATGTTGAATCAGGATTGATCAAGTGATAATATTATTACTCAAAACAGAGAACAACACCTCCCCAGAATAAGTCAACAAACAATAATAGTCAACAAACAAGTTCCACATGAGTAGGTTGAGAATAACTGACCCATTTATTTTTACCAACTTGAGCCTATACTTCAAATGTGGAAGTGTTCTAGTGACAAATTTATTTAATTGTATTCTATGCCTTTTTTATCCATACTATTTATTATTATTATGCACATTGATCAGGTTTTTTTGTGTTAATACATTTATCAATAGTATAGGTAGGCTATACACATTAATTCTGAATATAGGTTTTTAAACTCATTTGCCCCAATACAGCAGCTGTGTTTTTATGGATCTATCAATGATCACCATTTAAATTTTAAGGACCCAGCAATTTGTATCTCTGGGACCCCAAATTATTTTTTTGTATTTGTTTATATTGTAAAATCAATGTAAATTTAGAGTGTACAAATGGAACCTATCATTTGGCTGGGAGTGGGGACCCCTGATCCCCAAACCGTGCACTGTCCTACAGCTACACAGCACACTGTCTGTCCGTGACAATGTAACTATAGTGACGTCCGTTTATTTAAGCATTGGTTAGCACTTAAGCAGTTATTAGCATCATAGCATGGTCTGTCACATAAGTATTGACAAACAGCGGTCATATTTGTCAACCAAAACTGTTGGGGACTGTGGGGAGATATCATTTTAAGAACATGAGCATGTCGTCATGCTCAGCTGTCAGCTTGTTGCGCTGTTCCGTCTCTCTCGTCTAAGATGTTGACGCTAATCAATGCTAAAGATTAGCTTGCATTGAGCTAAGGCTGAAACTTTGCTGCTGTAGTTGCCACGGTGGCGAATCCATTTTTGCACTCGGCTGTTGGGTCTTTTTTGTTTTATAATATATAATACACTGTGCAGCTCTGTAGCGCAACACTGCTGGAGGAATAAAGTCCTTTATTAGTCCTGGAGTGGAGTACTGGAATGGACTGGAGTGGAGTGCTTGCAGTGCTTTTCGCTGTAGTCCGATCCAATCCAGATCACGTTTTTTGGCTGATATCGACCAGATATCCGATCCGCGGCATCCCTTTATATACCAATACCAAACCATTTTACATGTCATACAAAAGATAATCAGATGCTGTAAGGTATTAAGTGACTTGAAAATGTTCAAGTCAAGAGGGCTCAAGTCAAGTCAAGTCTCAAGTCCTTGGCGTTCAAGTCAAGTCAAGTCTCAAGTCTTTGGCATTCAAGTCCCAAGCAAGTCCAAGTCTATTTTTGATTTGATCAAGCAAGTCTAAAGTCATCAAAATCGGGACTCGAGTCCAAGTCGAGTCTCGAGTCTCGAGTCCAAGTCCCCACCTCTGCATACATGTATACACAGGAGCATTACCTTTAATCCTCCCAACACTAAAACATATCGTCATTACGTCACCATCGAAAACCAATTACACTCTGGCATTGGGTCCTTTAATCCACATATTTCTTACGTCATCATTGAGAGCTAGTTATACGTACATATACTATATATATATGTAATTTGTAAATTGATTAGCGGTATACTGTGGTTACTTTGCGCAAAAAACCGTCCCAGCCAACCCGCCACTTTTGATGCGTATGCACCTTCCCAGCAAATTGTGCCTGATACGGCAGTGGTGCCAGATTACATATATGTATACACAGGAGCATTACCTTTAATCCTCCCAACACTAAAATATATCGTCATTACGTCACCATCGAAAACCAATTACACTCTGGCATTGGGTCCTTTAATCCACACATTTCTTACGTCATCATTGAGAGCTAGTTATACATATACACACCATGTAATCTGGCCCCAGCAAATCAGGCACAATTTGCTGGGACGGTGCATACGCATCAAAAGTGGCGGGTTGGCTGGGACGGTGCATACGAGCCGGGCGAAACTATTACTATTACTAAGTAATTACGACTGAGTGTCAGGCTAAGACAAATGGGGTCAAGTAGCTAAATATCAATGACAAAAAACTAACATATAATTACATACTTTTATTATGAGCCTAAGCTATATTTTCTATTATAATATTTTCACATAATTATAATTATAATTATTAATAACCAAAGCTATGTTCAAGTGGTTAAAGGACCACTTTTCAACTTATCTTCATATACTGGTAATTGGTCCTCACTCCTCACTAATGTTCATGATAAAATATCACTATTTCTTTCTACTCGGTCTGTCTCATGGGAGGGCTGTGGGGAATTCAGAAACCCGTCCACCAGTGACATCATCGTTAAACATTTTTCTTTTGAAAAATATATTTAGATTGTTATTATTGTGAGAATAATGGCTTCCATTTTCGCATTGCAACTTTTCAGGAATAGAAAGCTATACATTTCTATTAGCTTGGATTGCTCATTGATGATGTCACTGGTGGAGGGGTTTCTGATCTGCCCGCAGCCCTCCTATGAGACACAGACAGGTTTCTGATCTGCCCGCAGCCCTCCTATGAGACACAGACAGGTTTCTGATCTGCCCACAGCCCTCCTATGAGACACAGACAGGTTTCTGATCTGCCCGCAGCCCTCCTATGAGACACAGACAGGTTTCTGATCTGCCCACAGCCCTCCTATGAGACACAGACAGGTTTCTGATCTGCCCACAGCCCTCCTATGAGACACAGACTGGTTTCTGATCTGCTCACAGCCCTCCTATGAGACACAGACTGGTTTCTGATCTGCCCACAGCCCTCCTCAGTAAAAGTGTAATTTATCAGTGTCCACAGTAACAGTCTTTGTGTTGAGTTGTGCTTTCATGTGAAATGTATCCATTCTGCAAACTGTTAATACATACTTCAATCAAAACGGCCTGCAACAACACACACACACACACACACACACATGCACGCGCACACGCACACACACACACACACACACACACACACACACACACACACACACACACACACACACACACACACACAGTACACACAATGTTTTTTATTTTATTTTTTTAAACCACCTATATAGGGATAAATGAAACAACACCTTCTCCAGATACAGACTGCCCATAATAGCTGAGACAAAACAGTATTTAGCCAGCTTTTTTGCATGTGTCTTTTGCAATCCACCCAATTGCAGACCCCTGAGTTCATGGACATGGCCCAGACTTCCAAATACAAGGACAATAAGCTGACAGTTATATCCCAAGGCCATAATACCTTCCACCAAAAGCTGATATTTCATACGTTTGGATGTAAAACAAGTGTCCATATATAAATCAAATGGGCAGCCTATTTCAAAGATAGTGCCAGGTTTTCTAATTTCATTGATGAACACAATATCTGTGGTATTTGGAATATCTTGTAGTGAATTGGCATGTGTGTCATTGTGATCAAACCAGTCTATTTTTACACACACACACACACACACACACACACACAAAGTAGCCCTTTTCTCACCACACACACACACACACACACACACACACACACACACACACACACACACACACACGCACGCATGCATGCATGCACGCGCGCACACACACACACACACACACACACACACACACACACACACACACACACACACGAGACACAGACAGGTTTCTGATCTGCCCACAGCCCTCCTATGAGACACAGACTGGTTTCTGATCTGCCCACAGCCCTCCTATGAGACACAGACCGAGTAGAAAAACATTGTGCTATTTTATCATGATCTTTAGTGAGGACCAACTATATGAAGATAAGTTGAAAAGTGGTGAAGTGTTCTTTTAAATAATGCTTCTATTCTAGCGTGATAAAAGGTGGAATATTGAGAATACAATGAATATTGAGAATGCTGTGTTTTAATTATCAATAATATGACAGGGGTGGAAATACCAAGGAGAGCGAGTAACATACCATGGTCTGTGGGTTCCTGCTGTTCAGCAGAGTTGAGGTTGATAGAGTTCATCTTCAGCTGAAGTCTGGAGTCCACAGTCAGATCTGATCAGAAACGGTTGGCATCCTGGAGCAGTTGTGGAGAACTGATGTACCCGGAAACAGGGGAGAATAGTATGAAACAATACGCAGACGTCTTCTCTCATTCAAAGCTTTGTATTGAATCAGTTGTGGTCCACAACTGATTCAACTGTCCCGAGTTACACCGACGCCTGCAGCTGAGTGTGCTGCTGTGAGTGTCAGTGTAGCTACAGACAGTACAGTCAGTCAGTCAGTCAGTCACAGTGCTCGCTGCAGGGTCCGGAAGCGCCACTGAACCGTGAACCGTGAATCGACTCAATGAATCGAATCATTGCCATGATCGTGAACCGAATCGCTCACACACTGAAATGATCCGTTTGGCACATCACTAGTTGTGGAGAACTGACACAGACCCACTAACTCTCCTCATACTAGAGAGAGGTGGAACCATCTCTCAACCAATCACAACCTCACAAACCCCTCCCTCCTCCTCCCTGGCATGGAGTCTGTGCAACCTACTATAGAAAGAAACTGGTGAGATCAGAAACCCCTCCACCAGTGACATCATCAATGAGCAATCCAAGCTAATAGAAACGTATAGCTTTCTATTCCTGAAAAGTTGCAATGCGAAAATGGAAGCCATTATTCTCACAATAATAACAATCTAAATATATTTTTCAAAAGAAAAATGTTTAACGATGATGTCACTGGTGGACGGGTTTCTGAATTCCCCACAGCCCTCCCATGAGACAGACCAAGTAGAAAGAAATAGTGATATTTTATCATGAACATTAGTGAGGAGTGAGGACCAATTACCAGTATATGAAGACATTGGTGACCTGCTGTACTTACTGTACTTACAGTAGGCCACGCATTTAAAAAGACCTGAATGTAAGTTGTGTGAAGTTCACAAGATGGTCACATTATTTCGGCAGGTCACCAATTTCACCATAACACTGCCGTGCTAGAGCGAAGGAGTGTGAGTGAGCATGTGGCCGAGATTGTAAGATTGTAAGACTTCATGGCCGTGGCGGACATTTTGTCACTCATTCAGCCCATAGAGATTTCCAAAAACATTTATATAAATTACTGCAGCGGTGCCCGTTGGGCACTGGCCTACTTGGAACGATGCAAGTTGGAAATGCATGCCCCCAGTGGTGTCATGGTGTTTTTGTACTGGTACCACAGCAATTTAATAACGTCACTTGCACACGCGCGTGCATGTGCACATTGTGGCATGCACACAGTACAGCTGATATAGCCTAAGCCTATTGTATAGTGTTTAAGAGTTTTAGACACAAACACAAAAGTAGACTTAAAAGTGTCAGACAAACATCTTTACTGTACACTATAGTAAAAGTAAAAGGTTTGCTTTGGACGAATGAATCTGTTCTTTGATGGAGGAAGTAACTAGAATAAAGTTTTCAAATTATTGTAGTGAAGTAAAAGTAAAAATGTTGTCTCTGAGATGTAGTGGAGTAGAAGTAAAAGTACAGAAAATGTGACACTCAACTTAAGTAAGGTACAAATACCTCTAAACTGTACTGAGGTATACATACAGTACTTCAGTAAATGTACTTAGTTATACTTTCCACCATGGCCCACACAACTCTGATGAATTGAACATGGTGGACCCTGTTGTAAACAAGTATAATTTATCAGTGTGTCGTCCACAGTAACAGTCTCTTTATTGAGTTGTGCGTTCATGTGAAATGTACTCATCCTGCACGCGCGCACGCACGCACGCACGCACGCACGCACGCACGCACGCACGCACACACACACACACACACACTTTTCATGACGTTTTCAGTTCATAGATTGTAGCTCTTCTCACAACATTGACAACACAGGTCGGGTCCTTTATAAATTCAAACTGGCATTTATTTCAGGCATTCATGAGAACTGTATGTTCACACAAAAACAACAAACTATAATCAACAAATTGCACAGTACATAATATCAATCAAACAAATAAAATATACAAACATGTAGAAATGCGCATCAACCAATCATGGTCCAGCGTAGCGCTACTGACAGACAGGGAACTTTGTTCTACCTCAGAATATCACATCATGTTTTTACATGTTTTATTACCTCACATGAAATCAACTATGAACCAAATATATATTATGTTTCATGAAATTATCATTAATTATGCTTTATGAACTTATATGACCATGAATTGTAGCTATTTGTTATTTTAGTATTTTTTTATAGGCCTAGTAAGCATTTTAAGCACAGGAAAAAGGCCAGAATATAGTTGTTTGAGGAAAACTAATATGTGTAATATACTAATATGTACAGTAACATGTGACAGTTACAGTAGTTGGCTGTCTGTATTTACAGTAACATGTGGCAGTTAGTTGGCTGTGTGGAATAGAATGTTATAGAATAGAAAAAGATAGTTAAGGTCCTTTTGGATACTACGGCATATGTGTTGCACATCACTCTCACAGTTTGAGCAGGAAAACATGTCTCTCCACTAAGTCGAGCATTTGGCCTTGGGTAGGGGAGGAATGCAGGGGGGGGGGGGGGGGGGGGGTGTTGGTGCTCACAGATATCAGCCTCGGTGGTTAAACTCCCTGTGGGTGAATTATCTCCCGACAATGACCACCTATCCAGATATTATCCTTACATAGTTCACTCCACAATGACCACCTATCCAGATATTATCCCTTACATAGTTCACTCCACAATGACCACCTATCCAGATATTATCCTTACATAGTTCACTCCACAATGACCACCTATCCAGATATTATCCCTTACATAGTTCACTCCACAATGACTACCTATCCAGATATTATCCTTACATAGTTCACTCCACAATGACCACCTATCCAGATATTATCCTTACATAGTTCACTCCACAATGACCACCTATCCAGATATTATCCCTTACATAGTTCACTCCACAATGACCACCTATCCAGATATTATCCCATAGTCCATAGTTCACTCCACAATGACCACCTATCCAGATATTATCCTTACATAGTTCACTCCACAATGACCACCTATCCAGATATTAACCCTTACATAGTTCACTCCACAATGACCACCTATCCAGATATTATCCCTTACATAGTTCACTCCATAATGACCACCTATCCAGATATTATCCCTTACATAGTTCACTCCACAATGACCACCTATCCAGATATTATCCTTACATATAGTTCACTCCACAATGACCACCTATCCAGATATTATCCTTACATAGTTCACTCCACAATGACCACCTATCCAGATATTATCCTTACATAGTTCACTCCACAATGACCACCTATCCAGATATTATCCCTTACATAGTTCACTCCACAATGACCACCTATCCAGATATTATCCTTACATATAGTTCACTCCACAATGACCACCTATCCAGATATTATCCCATAGTCCATAGTTCACTCCACAATGACCACCTATCCAGATATTATCCTTACATAGTTCACTCCACAATGACCACCTATCCAGATATTATCCTTACATAGTTCACTCCACAATGACCACCTATCCAGATATTATCCTTACATAGTTCACTCCACAATGACCACCTATCCAGATATTATCCTTACATAGTTCACTCCACAATGACCACCTATCCAGATATTATCCTTACATAGTTCACTCCACAATGACCACCTATCCAGATATTATCCTTACATAGTTCACTCCACAATGACCACCTATCCAGATATTATCCTTACATAGTTCACTCCACAATGACCACCTATCCAGATATTATCCTTACATAGTTCACTCCACAATGACCACCTATCCAGATATTATCCTTACATAGTTCACTCCACAATGACCACCTATCCAGATATTATCCTTACATAGTTCACTCCACAATGACCACCTATCCAGATATTATCCTTACATAGTTCACTCCACAATGACCACCTATCCAGATATTATCCCTTACATAGTTCACTCCACAATGACCACCTATCCAGATATTATCCTTACGTATAGTTCACTCCACAATGACCACCTATCCAGATATTATCCTTACATAGTTCACTCCACAATGACCACCTATCCAGATATTATCCTTACATAGTTCACTCCACAATGACCACCTATCCAGATATTATCCTTACATAGTTCACTCCACAATGACCACCTATCCAGATCTTATCCCTTACATAGTTCACTCCACAATGACCACCTATCCAGATATTATCCTTACATAGTTCACTCCACAATGACCACCTATCCAGATATTATCCCTTACATAGTTCACTCCACTATGACCACCTATCCAGATATTATCCTTACATAGTTCACTCCACAATGACCACCTATCCAGATATTATCCCTTACATAGTTCACTCCACAATGACCACCTATCCAGATATTATCCCTTACATAGTTCACTCCACAATGACCACCTATCCAGATATTATCCCTTACATAGTTCACTCCACAATGACCACCTATCCAGATATTATCCTTACATAGTTCACTACACAATGACCACCTATCCAGATATTATCACATAGTCCATAGTTCACTCCCATCTCCTGCATAGAAGCTCTGTCTGGCTCAACTTGAACCCTTGGAAATGCTTCTAACCAGCCTTGTTGGCCATGTTCAAACAAAATATGTTTTAATACAACATATTAAATTAACTCTCATTTAAATTTTAATTCTTACTTCAACCACTTTATTCAATGCGACATATTACTCAAAGAACACTTAAGATAAGGTCAATTTAAGTTGTTATTTTATTTTGTGTGTGCGTGTGTTAAAATTCGACAACATGTTGAACACATTGATATTTCAAATTCTGACCAAGTTTGGTCAGAATTTGCAACTTTTTTGCAACAAATGATCTGGTGGGACCCTCTGGGGTACGTGGGGACCCCCTGCAACCCAAAACATGTTGGGGACCCCTTTAGGGGTCTCGACCTGCAGTTTGTAGACCCTGTACTGGCCTATGGTATAGTGTTGTAGCGTGAGTGTGTTGTGTGAGTTTGTGTCGTTGTCGTGTGTGTGTGTGTGTGTGTGTGTGTGTGTGTGTGTGTGTGTGTGTGTGTGTGTGTGTGTGCGTGCGTGCGCAACTGCGCACACACACACATACAGATTGTGTGTATTTATTGGCACATCAGTGATGTCACAGGGGCAATCACAACACAATGGTTTAATTGTGTAAATCCACACCATACCTAATACACACCACAACACGTGCACACACGCAGCGCACACACGCAGGCACTCACGCACACACACTCATGCACACATGTGTGTGTGTGGTAAGCTTAGAGTCAGTTGTGTGAGCGGGATCATTTTACTTGTGTATTGTTGTGTTAACAATTTTAAATGTGCAGGATGTTATTTACTGTACATAGCATGTTGTTCAGTTGTACTTACTACTGTAGCCTATATGAACTGCATAAGAAGACATCACATCACATTTCAAGTAAGGTTGGTAATGCTTGTTCGTGCAGGCACATTTCAGGGTGGGGGGGGGGGGTGGTTATGGGCATAAAAAAAAGCACTACTCCCACGCCATTCCATCAAGGAAGAAACTGCATGGGGGGAGGGAAAAAAAGATAGGGGGGAGGGGGGAGGGGGGATGGGAGGCGGGTGTGTGTGTGGGAGTTTATGTGACTTATTAGTCCATGAGTGAGAGCCTGCAGAGTTCTTCTGGGATGCATGCAAGGTCAGTTCTCGTGGTGGAAGATAGAGAGATTGCTGTAGAGACGTCCTCGCTCGTGCCAGTCCAGAGTCACAACAACAGGTGTCCGTGAAGATAGGGGTGGGGGGGGGGGGGGGGGGGGGTGGAGGAGCGTTCCCTCAGCACTGTCTTTTCTCTTCTGGAGGACAATTTAGGGCAGTGCTCATTGGGCCTGTAGCTAGGTGTTTATAGTTTAGTTCTAGAGCAGTGCTCATTGGGCCAGTAGCTAGGTGTTTATAGTTTAGTTCTAGAGCAGTGGTCATTGGGTCAGTAGCTAGGTGTTTATAGTTCTAGAGCAGTGTTCATTGGGTCAGTAGCTAGGTGTTTATAGTTCTAGAGCAGTGTTCATTGGGTCAGTAGCTAGGTGTTTATAGTACTAGAGCAGTGCTCATTGGGCCAGTATCTAGGTGTTTATAGTACTAGAGCAGTGTTCATTGGGCCAGTAGCTAGGTGTTTATAGTACTAGAGCAGTGCTCATTGGGCCAGTAGCTAGGTGTTTATAGTACTAGAGCAGTGCTCATTGGGTCAGTAGCTAGGTGTTTATAGTACTAGAGCAGTGTTCATTGGGCCAGTAGCTAGGTGTTTATAGTACTAGAGCAGTGCTCATTGGGTCAGTAGCTAGGTGTTTATAGTTCTAGAGCAGTGCTCATTGGGCCAGTAGCTAGGTGTTTATAGTACTAGAGCAGTGCTCATTGGGCCAGTAGCTAGGTGTTTATAGTACTAGAGCAGTGTTCATTGGGTCAGTAGCTAGGTGTTTATAGTACTAGAGCAGTGTTCATTGGGTCAGTAGCTAGGTGTTTATAGTACTAGAGCAGTGTTCATTGGGTCAGTAGCTAGGTGTTTATAGTACTAGAGCAGTGCTCATTGGGTCAGTAGCTAGGTGTTTATAGTACTAGAGCAGTGCTCATTGGGTCAGTAGCTAGGTGTTTATAGTACTAGAGCAGTGCTCATTGGGCCAGTAGCTAGGTGTTTATAGTACTAGAGCAGTGCTCATTGGGTCAGTAGCTAGGTGTTTATAGTACTAGAGCAGTGCTCATTGGGCCAGTAGCTAGGTGTTTATAGTTCTAGAGCAGTGCTCATTGGACCAGTAGCTAGGTGTTTATAGTACTAGAGCAGTGCTCATTGGGCCAGTAGCTAGGTGTTTATAGTACTAGAGCAGTGTTCATTGGGTCAGTAGCTAGGTGTTTATAGTTCTAGAGCAGTGTTCATTGGGTCAGTAGCTAGGTGTTTATAGTACTAGAGCAGTGCTCATTGGGCCAGTAGCTAGGTGTTTATAGTTCTAGAGCAGTGCTCATTGGGTCAGTAGCTAGGTGTTTATAGTTCTAGAGCAGTGCTCATTGGGTCAGTAGCTAGGTGTTTATAGTTCTAGAGCAGTGCTCATTGGGCCAGTAGCTAGGTGTTTATAGTACTAGAGCAGTGCTCATTGGGTCAGTAGCCAGGTGTTTATAGTTCTAGAGCAGTGCTCATTGGGCCAGTAGCTAGGTGTTTGCAGTACCAGAGCAGTGCTCATTGGGCCAGTAGCTAGGTGTTTATAGTTCTAGAGCAGTGCTCATTGGGCCAGTAGCTAGGTGTTTATAGTACTAGAGCAGTGCTCATTGGGTCAGTAGCTAGGTGTTTATAGCACTAGAGCAGTGCTCATTGGGTCAGTAGCTAGGTGTTTATAGTACTAGAGCAGTGCTCATTGGGCCAGTAGCTAGGTGTTTATAGTACTACTAGAGCAGTGCTCATTGGGCCAGTAGCTAGGTGTTTATAGTACTACTAGAGCAGTGCTCAATGGTTCAGTAGCTAGGACAGTGAAATGAATGCCCCACCACAGTTACAGTATGTCCGAGTCAGTTCTTTGTCACGCATGCCCAAATATGCAGATGTCAGAATGATGTCAGAACAGAACAGCCTCATATGGAGATCAGGTCCAGAGCCCGGACAGAGAGAGGCCTTTTGTGGCGTTTCTGGACAACCGTGGGTCGACCGACTCGGCACCTGGCACTGCACTCCCTGTGGGGGTGTGGAACGCGTGTGTCCAATTAGAAGTTGTCTCTCACAGAGAGACTTGGTGGATGTATAGTTAGATGTCTTAACAGAGTCTTCATTTATCTCTCTAAACTGTTATGTGCTCCTATAGAGCGTCTCAGTCCCGCCCCCGACGAGCAGCCCGGAAGACAATTTCCCATTCATTTGTTTTAGACGTTTCATAAAGTATTTATTTAAAGACATTTAAAGCCTCGGACAAAGACAACTCGGGATGGTGACAAATCATGACAATAAAAACTTAATTATTTGTTCGGCCCCAAAAAAATGTGTTTATTGTCCTGATTTGTCACCATGATCCGAGTTGTCTTTGTTCGAGTCTTACAGGTCTTTAAATAAATACTTTATGAAACATCCATTGGGGAAATTAATGGAAATTCTCTTCCGGGCTGCTTGTCGTCATGAAAGGGGGCGGGACTGCTACGCTCTATATTACAAGGTGTGTTATTGCCTTCCAAAGACGATTTCATGTAATAGGCTGAAATTAACACACAATGTACACATAAAAAAGCTTTAAAAAAACACCTTTATTTGTGATTGAACAACAATTATTTATGTTAAGTTTACTTTCAATTAATCAACACATTAATCAAAAAATCACACTTGTGTGAAGTGAAGGGCACACTTATCATCATACGTCATAATAATAATAATAATATATACAATTTATATTGCGCTTTTCTAGGTACCCAAAGTCGCTTTACAGAACAGAAGTAAATTTTTTTTTTTAGAAAACTAGTAAAAGGTTAAAAACTAGAATACAAAATCAAAAGTGGACAAACAAAAAGGGTGTGTGTGTGTGTGTGTGTGTGTGTGTGGTGGGGGGGGGGGGGGGGGGGGTTAGGTTATGTAGGGAAAGCCAGTCTGAAAAGGTGGGGTTTGAGTGTGCTTTTGAACAAGTCAAAGGTGGGGGTCAAGTCACAAGTCTGATGTGAGTTGGGAGTTTGATTTGATTATCTTCATTTTGAAACCTTCAGGTAAAACAGTAAAATAAGATAATAATAACAACAAAAAGAACCACAATGCAAGTATATTTATTTTTTGAATGAAATAAGAAAATTATAATGACAACAATGTGATCATTGATCTTCCACCTGAAGTTCAAAAAGGAGTAGGAAGAAGTAGGAACGTATTTACTCCTACCCCCTTCTTAAATATTCAGTAATTACAATAATCATATAATCCAAGTGTTACTGCAGCCATACATACATGCATAAGAACAATAATTAAGTAAGCAAGTATAGCCAGAGACAATCAATGTGCCTCATCCTCTACTCTGTAATAGTTAAATATGTCATTTTTATACATCCTCTTAAACTGTACAATGTTGGTGCTTTGTCCTAAAGCCAGACCATTCCACAAATTGACCCCACAGATTGTTATACATTGACTTTTCATGGTAGTGTGGACAAGAAGTTTCCTCAAATTTAGCTCCACTCTTAAATTATAACCCCCCTCTCTGTCAAAAAACATGTTCTGTATGTTCACTGGTAGTAATGTATTTCTTGCTTTAAACTATTTTGAACTTGACCACATCAATGAATTTCAATGCATTTAACTGTAAAAAAAAAAAGTTTGTGTGTTCCTGATATGCGACATTTTTCACAATCCTTATTGCTCTCTTTTGTATTATGTCCAATGGTTTTTAGTTGCTTTTATAGGTATTACCCCAGATCTTCACACAATAATTAAGATATGGTAAAACCAGTGAACAATACAGAATGTACAATGCCCCTTGATTTAGAATTAGTTTTGATTTCCCCAGTATAGAGACACTTCTTGCCATCTTAGCGCGTACATATGAAATATGGGGTTTCCAGCTGATTTTGTGGTCTAGTATCACTCCAAGAAATCGTATTTGATAAACTCTTTCTATATTTACATTATCTATTGTCACAGTTGCTTGTGTTTCTTTGTTTTACTCAAATTTAATGACAATGTCAAACCACGTTTCAATTTATTCATTTCTGAAGTGATCACCTCCAAAAGCAGCTGCAGATTGTCCCCCGAACAGAAGATATTAGTGTCGTCAGCAAATAAAACAAGCTTTAAAATATGTGATACTTTGCAGATGTCATTTATATAAAGAATGAATAGTTTTGAACCCAAAATTGAACCATGAGGGACACCACACGTTACATCCAAAAGTGTTGACTTGTACTCACCCAACTTTACAAATTGTTGCCTGTCCATTAAATAGCTTCTCAACCACTTCAACCCTACACCTCTAATACCATACCTTTCCAATTTATCTAATAATAAATCATGATTAATAGTATCAAAGGCTTTTTTTTAATCTATAAATATTCCTATAGCATACTTATTTTTATCTATACAATTTGTGATCTCTTCAATTAGTTCCATTAGAGCTAAGGCCATACTTTTGTTTTCTCTGAAGCCATATTGGCTCTCAGTCAGTAGTTTGTGTTTCTCAATAAATGTGTCCAGTCTTTTATTGAATAATTTTTCTAAAATCTTAGAAAACTGAGGAAGCAGTGAAACAGGCCTGTAATTTGTAAAGTTGTGTTTGTCCCCAGTTTTATACAACGGTATGACTTTTGCTACTTTAATTTTATTTGGAAAATTGCCAGACAAGAAGGACAAGTTGCATATGTGAGTTAGTGGCTTTAAGATCCCATCAATTACTTTTTTGACTATTGTCATATCAATTTCTTCACAGTCAGTAGAGATTTTATTATTAAAAGGAGTGAGTTCCATAGAGAAGGGGCGTGGCCACTGCGAAGGCCCTGTCTCCCCAAGTTCGTTTGTTGGACTTGTGGGGTTCCAGTTGGTTGGCAGTGCTTGACCTGAGGGAGCAGGAGGGGGGATAGCGGTTGATGAGTTCAGAGAGGTAGAGGGGGGTCTGGTTGTGGAGGGCTTTGTAGGTGGTGGTGAGTATTTTGAAGACAATTCTGAACTTGACTGGGAGCCAGTGGAGTTCACGGAGGACAGGTGTGATGTGGTCCCTGGATCGGGTTCTGGTGAGGAGGCAGGCGGCAGAGTTTTTAACGTACTGTAGTTTTTTGAGAACCTTGGTGGTGACGCCGTACAGGAGGCTATTGCAGTAGTCGAGTCTGGATGTGATGAAGGCATGGATGAGTGTCTCAGCCGCAGTGTGGGATAGCATGGGACGAAGGCGGGCGATGTTGCGGAGGTGGAAAAAGGCGGTTTTGGTGATCTGGTTGACACGAGACTGAAAGGAGAGGGTGGGGTCAAGGATGACACCGAGATTGTGGACTCGGGTGGAGGGGTTAACAGTCATATACAGTACATCATGTTCCGGCCAATCACAATCTGCATCCTCACTTTATGTATTCAACTCAAAGCTGGGCATAGGAGGGGCTGGCACCCCTCAAACATCACACTGGTGTGAAGTGAGGGGCGCTCTTATCATCATACATCACATTCCGTGCTCAGCCAATCAAATCATCGCTATGGGGTGATCAGCCAAACATCAGCCAGTGTTTGTGTTCACACAGACCCGCAAAAATAGATCATAATGCACCACTTGTATGTGGATGTTCTGATGTTTATCTGCCTCTAGGATCGTCTCATACTGTTCACACAAAACATTATTGCATATTCACTAAAGATAAGAAGGCGATCCGAGCACTCAAAAAGTAAAAAATTAGGAGGGGGTGGAAAGAAAATGTATGTACTTTATTTATAAAAAATAAAATAAGGCAACATGTTTCGACTCCAACATTGTCTTCATCAGGGCAAGTATGATCATACCGCCTAGTATTCCAGTCCCACTGATCCTACTTTACATTATTATTCTTTTCATCTCCATCGAGCACCTGGTTGATTTTCTTTTTTGTCATATTGCATATTAAGTTCAGTTCAAATGTATCTTGCATAACTGTACAAACATGTGAACTTCATCATTGGAGCGATTGAAAGCTTATTCACACACATCACAATGAAAGGAGTTCTCTATGGATTCTCTGGTGTCGTTTAAGTTTGGACTTTTGTGAGAAATGTTGTTCACACTGATCACACCCATAGGGTTTCTCTCCAGTGTGAATTCTCTGGTGGCTTTTAAGGTTGGACATTTCAGAGAAGTGTTGTCCACACTGATCACATCCATAGGGTTTCTCTCCAGCGTGAATTCTCTGGTGGCTTTTAAGCTGGGCCATTTGTAAGAAGTGTTGTCCACACTGATCACATCCATAGGGTTTCTCTCCAGTATGAATTCCCCGGTGCATTTTAAGGTTGGACATTTCAGAGAAGTGTTGTCCACACTGATCACATCCGTAGGGTTTCTCTCCAGTATGAATTCTCCGGTGCTTTTTAAGGTTGGACATTTCAGAGAAGTGTTGTCCACACTGATCACATCCATAGGGTTTCTCTCCTGTGTGAATTCTCTGGTGTTTTTTAAGGCCAGACATGAGAGAGAAGTGTTGTCCACAGTAATCACATCCATAGGGTTTCTCTCCTGTGTGAATTTTCTGGTGCGTTTTAAGGTTGTCCATTTGTGAGAAGTGTTGTCCACACTGATCACACCCATAGGGTTTTTCTCCAGTGTGAATTCTCTGGTGGCTTTTAAGGCTGGACATTCTAGAGAAGTGTTGTCCACATTGATCACATCCATAGGGTTTCTCTCCAGTATGAATTCTCCGGTGGCTTTTAAGGCTGGACATTCTAGAGAAGTGTTGTCCACATTGATCACATCCATAGGGTTTCTCTCCAGTATGAATTCTCCGGTGCTTTTTAAGGTTGGACATTTGAGAGAAGTGTTGTCCACACTGATCACATCCATAGGGTTTCTCTCCTGTGTGAATTATCTGGTGTTTTTTAAGGCCGGACATGAGAGAGAAGTGTTGTCCACAGTAATCACATCCATAGGGTTTCTCTCCTGTGTGAATTTTCTGGTGCATTTTAAGGTTGGCTATTTGTGAGAAGTGTTGTCCACACTGATCACACCCATAGGGTTTTTCTCCAGTGTGAATTATCTGGTGGCTTTTAAGGCTGGACATTCTAGAGAAGTGTTGTCCACATTGATAACATCCATAGGGTTTCTCTCCAGTATGAATTCTCTGGTGGCTTTTAAGCTGGGCCATTTGTAAGAAGTGTTGTCCACACTGATCACATCCATAGGGTTTCTCTCCAGTATGAATTCTCCGGTGCTTTTTAAGGTTGGACATGTGAGAGAAGTGTTGTCCACAATGATCACATCCATATGGTTTGTCCCCGGTGTGAATTATTTTGTGGCTTTTAAGGCTGGACATTTGAGAGAAGTGTTGTCCACACTGATCACACCCATAGGGTTTCTCTCCAGTGTGAATTATCTGGTGTCCTTTAAGGTTTTCCATTGTAGAGAAGTGTTGTCCACACTGATCACATCCATAGGGTTTCTCTCCAGTGTGAATTCTCTGGTGTTTTTTAAGGTTGGACATTTGAGAGAAGTGTTGTCCACACTGATCACATCCATAGGGTTTCTCTCCAGTATGAACTTTCTGGTGGCGTTTAAGGTGTTGCATTTGAGAGAAGTGTCGTCCACACTGATCACATCCATAGGGTTTCTCTCCAGTGTGAATTCTCTGGTGTTTTTTAAGGTTGGACATTTGAGAGAAGTGTTGTCCACACTGATCACATCCATAGGGTTTCTCTCCAGTATGAACTTTCTGGTGGCGTTTAAGGTGTCTCATTTGAGAGAAGTGTCGTCCACACTGATCACATCCATAGGGTTTCTCTCCAGTGTGAATTATCTGGTGTCTTTTAAGGTCAGGCATGGCATGGTAACGTTGTCCACACTGGTCACAGCTGTGCTGTTTTGGTTTAGCCAAACTTCTTTGTTCATTTACTGTTGGTAAGACAGGGAGGCCAGACTGATGATGCAACACTGGATTTGAAACAAAGATAAAGGAAAAAACTATTGAGAGGTTGAATGAAATCCACTTTGTGAATTAAAATTTACATCTAGTTCCCCAATTATTGCCCGCAAATTAATTCCAAATTTGTTGTGCATTTTAAGAAATTACTAGACAAGTGTAACCTGGCTCCAGTCCTGAATCGCTAGCCACGCCATTAGAAAATATGTTCTGGCGAGTCTCTGACTACGGCTGCGTTAGTGTTGTTCGGAAATCCGATCACAGCAGCTGATTGGCCACAGCCCAGTCACTTGATAGCGTCAGACAACAAACATGGCTGCCCCCACTGCGGTGACTCACGACCGTTTCAATCTGGCTATTAAATTGGCGTATGATAAATAGTTTCTTTACAGAAACAACAGGTTTTATAAACATCATCATCAGACATATTTCACCGCTTTTGTTCACATGCTAGTAGCGCTCGTTGGCTGTGTTTGTTAGCAAACGGGTTAGCAAACGGGTTAGCCATAGCCTCATGATTGACAACAATGTCATCTGCTTTCCTACTATTCTGATTGGTTGGTATCAACCAATCACCGAAGACTGGCGCTTTGACAATGCCCATCCCATAAACTGCTGCCGTGGGGAGTGCTTTCAGTCTGAATATATATATATATATAATTATTTATATTTTTTTGTGATATATTTAAGTGAAACGAAATGAAAATTAAGTCAGGCTAAGACAAATGGGTCAAGTAGCTAAATACCAATGACAAAACAATTAGAAGTATATTTCCGGGGGGTGCATGATACCCCCTTCCAGTGACTAGACTACATAGGAGGGCTGTGGGCAGTTCAGCGACCCCTCCACCGGTGAAAAAAAATATTTAGATTTTTATTATCATGAGAACGATGGCTTCCATTTCCGCATTGCAACTTTTCAGGAATATCTTTCTATTAGCTTGGATTGTTTCTGATCTGCCCACAGCCCTCCTATGAGACACAGACTGGTTTCGGATCTGCCCACAGCCCTCCTATGAGACACAGACTGGTTTCTGATCTGCTCACAGCCCTCCTATGAGACACAGACTGGTTTCTGATCTGCTCACAGCCCTCCTATGATACACAGACTGGTTTCTGATCTGCTCACAGCCCTCCTATGAGACACAGACTGGTTTCTGATCTGCTCACAGCCCTCCTATGAGACACAGACTGGTTTCTGAACTGCCCACAGCCCTCCTATGATACACAGACTGGTTTCTGATCTGCTCACAGCCCTCCTATGATACACAGACTGGTTTCTGATCTGCTCACAGCCCTCCTATGAGACACAGACTGGTTTCTGATCTGCCCACAGCCCTCCTATGATACACAGACTGGTTTCTGATCTGCTCACAGCCCTCCTATGATACACAGACTGGTTTCTGATCTGCTCACAGCCCTCCTATGAGACACAGACTGGTTTCTGATCTGCCCACAGCCCTCCTATGAGACACAGACTGGTTTATGAACTGCCCACAGCCCTCCTATGAGACACAGACTGGTTTCTGATCTGCTCACAGCCCTCCTATGAGACACAGACTGGTTTCTGATCTGCCCACAGCCCTCCTATGATACACAGACTGGTTTCTGATCTGCTCACAGCCCTCCTATATGAGATACACACTAAGTATAGAAATAAATTGTTATATTTTATCATGATCTTTAGTGAGGACCAGCTATAAGATAGGTTGAAAAGTGGTGAAGTGGTCCTTTAAATAATATTACTACAATACACTATTCTAGCGTGAATGAACACAAAAAAGTGGAATATTGAGAATACAATGAATATTGAGAATGATGTGTTTAAAATTTCAAAATATAACAGGGGTGACAAACAGTGTTGTTTTTGGCAGCACATTTTGATTTTAGTTATAGTCATAGTTTTCATTTAGTTTTACTCACATTTTAGTCACCTGGAATGTTTTACTGTTTTAGTCGACTAAATCTACAGTTGTTAACGGAATGTATGTTGGCGGGCTGTGATGCCGTCGTAATGACGGATTTTACACTTGCTGAAAATAGCTGATCTACAAGCTGTGAGCTTGTAGAACAGCTATTTTCAGCATGCAACCAAGTGTAAAATGACTCATACTGGATCTCTTGTCCACTAGTCCCTTCCTAAGATTTTAGTCTAGTTTTTATTTGTTGACGAAATCGTCAGTATATTTAGTCTCAGTTTTAGTCACCATATCTTAGTTTTCATGTTGTTTCTTTCCATTTCGTTTTCTTCAGTGGAAAAAGGTAGTCAACGAACATTGGTTTTAGTCGACGAAAACAACACTGGTGACAAAGCAGGGAGAGTGAGTAACATACCATGGTCTGTGGGTTCCTGCTGTTCAGCAGAGTTGAGGTTGATAGAGTTCATCTTCAGCTGAAGTCTGGAGTTCACAGTCAGATCTGATCAGAAACGGTTGATATCCTGGAGCAGTTGTGGAGAACTGATGTACCCGGAAACAGGGGAGAATAGTATGAAACAATACGCAGACGTCTTCTCTCATTCAAAGCTTTGTATTGAATCAGTTGTGGAGAACTGACACAGACCCACCAACTCTCCTCATACTGTAGAGAGGTGGAACCATCTCTCAACCAATCACAACCTCACAAACCCCTCCTTCCTCCCCCCAGGAACGCTCTGTGCAACCCTCTCAACCAATCACAACCTCACAAACCCCTCCCTCCTCCCCCCAGGAACGCTCTGTGCAACCTTCTAGAAAGAACCTGGTGAGATTGCTTTGTAAGCTTCATATTTAACATAATATGAATCCATCTATATCCAAATTCTAGCAAGCTGGAGTTGAGCCTCAGAGGGGCAGCTTCTTGTCCAAAACAAACAAAATAACGAGATATACTTTGTGCTTGTACAGTATGTACAGCAGGTGTTGGCAACTTTGACGATGGAGAGGGCCACTATACAGTATTTAAACACTGATTCCAGAGGGCCACATTGCATACTACTGTCATAGCAAAAATAGCAGATCTACAAGCTCAAAATCTGTCACACTGTGGCACGTTTTGAGCTTGTAGATCAGCTATAGCTATAGATTGCTATATTTGAATTGAAATCCAGAATTGCCTTTCAAATGGACAAACGTTTGGGCTATCCGCCTTGACACTGATGAAGGCTGGATAGCCCAAACGTTTGTCTCCAAAATGCAAGAATAAATGACTGAAATGCAGTCTTGGTGTGTGCGACCCATTACCGTTATTTGTATAATAAGTTATATTGTATTATCATACTCTACCATACAGATTGTATGAGTTAGGCTATAATGTATTAACATACAGCTATTCACAATTCCAATACCCAGAATCTGGGCCACTCACTCGCTCACACTCAGTCACTCCAGCATGGTGGTGTTACGCTGACATTGGTGACCTGCTGAAATATAAAGACATCAAATAATGTCAGCGACCGAATGTAAATCATTGCTGTTTTTTAGCACAGTTCTTTTAGCATCTTAGCATAGTTCAACCTAACTGTACGTACAGTAGGCCACGCATTTAAAAAGACCTGAATGTAAGTTGTGTGAAGTTCACAAGATGGTCACATTATTTCGGCAGGTCACCAATTTCACCATAACACTGCCGTGCTAGAGCGAAGGAGTGTGAGTGAGCATGTGGCCGAGATTGTAAGATTGTAAGACTTCATGGCCGTGGCGGACATTTTGTCACTCATTCAGCCCATAGAGATTTCCAAAAACATTTATATAAATTACTGCAGCGGTGCCCGTTGGGCACTGGCCTACTTGGAACGATGCAAGTTGGAAATGCATGCCCCCAGTGGTGTCATGGTGTTTTTGTACTGGTACCACAGCAATTTAATAACGTCACTTGCACACGCGCGTGCATGTGCACATTGTGGCATGCACACAGTACAGCTGATATAGCCTAAGCCTATTGTATAGTGTTTGAGAGTTTTAGACACAAACACAAAAGTAGACTTAAAAGTGTCAGACAAACATCTTTACTGTACACTATAGCAAAAGTAAAAAGTTTGCTTTGGACGAATGAATCTGTTCTTTGATGGAGGAAGTAACTAGAATAAAGTTTTCAAATTATTGTAGTGAAGTAAAAGTAAAAATGTTGTCTCTGAGATGTAGTGGAGTAGAAGTAAAAGTACTGAAAATGTGACACTCAACTTAAGTAAGGTACAAATACCTCTAAACTGTACTGAGGTATACATACAGTACTTCAGTAAATGTACTTAGTTATACTTTCCACCATGGCCCACACAACTCTGATGAATTGAACATGGTGGACCATGTTGTAAACAAGTATAATTTATCAGTGTGTCGTCCACAGTAACAGTCTCTTTATTGAGTTGTGCGTTCATGTGAAATGTACTCATTCTGCACGCACGCACGCACGCACGCACACACACACACACACACACACACATGCACGCACGCACGCACGCACGCACGCACGCACGCACGCACACACACACACACACACACACACACACACACACACACACACACACACACACACACACACACACACTTTTCATGACGTTTTCAGTTCATAGATTGTAGCTCTTCTCACAACATTGACAACACAGGTCGGGTCCTTTATAAATTCAAACTGGCATTTATTTCAGGCATTCATGAGAACTATGTTCACACAAAAACAACAAACTATAATCAACAAATTGCACAGTACATAATATCAACCAAACAAATAAAATATATGTAGAAATGCGCAAAGCGCATCAACCAATCATGGTCCCGCGTAGCGCTACTGACAGACAGGGAACTTTGTTCTACCTCAGAATATCACATCATGTTTTTACATGTTTTATTACCTCACAAGAAATCAACTATGAACCAAATATATATTATGTTTCATGAAATTATCATTAATTATGCTTTATGAACTTATATGACCATGAATTGTAGCTATTTGTTATTTTAGTATGTTTTTATAGGCCTAGTAAAGCATTTTAATGACAGCACAGGAAAAAGGCCAGAATATAGTTGTTTGAGGAAAACTAATATGTGTAATATATATACTAATATGTACAGTAACATGTGACAGTTAGTTGGCTGTGTGTATTTACAGTAACATGTGGCAGTTAGTTGGCTGTGTAGAATAGAATGTTATAGAATAGAAAAAGATAGTTAAGGTCCTTTTGGATACTACGGCATATATGTTGCACATCACTCTCACAGTTTGAGCAGGAAAACATGTCTCTCCACTAAGTCGAGCATTTGGCCTTGGGTAGGGGAGGAATGCAGGGGGGGGGGGGGGGGTGTGTTGGTGCTCACAGATATCAGCCTCTGTGGTTAAACTCCCTGTGGGTGAATTATCTCCCGACAATGACCACCTATCCAGATATTATCCTTACATATAGTTCACTCCACAATGACCACCTATCCAGATATTATCCTTACATAGTTCACTCCACAATGACCACCTATCCAGATATTATCCCTTACATAGTTCACTCCACAATGACCACCTATCCAGATATTATCCCTTACATAGTTCACTCCACAATGACTACCTATCCAGATATTATCCTTACATATAGTTCACTCCACAATGACCACCTATCCAGATATTATCCTTACATAGTTCACTCCACAATGACCACCTATCCAGATATTATCCTTACATAGTTCACTCCACAATGACCACCTATCCAGATATTATCCTTACATATAGTTCACTCCACAATGACCACCTATCCAGATATTATCCTTACATAGTTCACTCCACAATGACCACCTATCCAGATATTATCCTTACATAGTTCACTCCACAATGACCACCTATCCAGATATTATCCTTACATATAGTTCACTCCACAATGACCACCTATCCAGATATTATCCTTACATAGTTCACTCCACAATGACCACCTATCTAGATATTATCCCTTACATAGTTCACTCCACAATGACCACCTACCCAGATATTATCCCTTACATAGTTCACTCCACAATGACCACCTATCCAGATATTATCCTTACATAGTTCACTCCACAATGACCACCTATCCAGATATTATCCTTACATAGTTCACTCCACAATGACCACCTATCCAGATATTATCCTTACATAGTTCACTCCACAATGACCACCTATCCAGATATTATCCTTACATAGTTCACTCCACAATGACCACCTATCCAGATATTATCCCTTACATAGTTCACTCCACTATGACCACCTATCCAGATATTATCCTTACATAGTTCACTCCACAATGACCACCTATCCAGATATTATCCCTTACATAGTTCACTCCACAATGACCACCTATCCAGATATTATCCCTTACATAGTTCACTCCACAATGACCACCTATCCAGATATTATCCTTACATAGTTCACTCCGAAATGACCACCTATCCAGATATTATCCCATAGTCCATAGTTCACTCCCATCTCCTGCATAGAAGCTCTGTCTGGCTCAACTTGAACCCTTGGAAATGCTTCTAACCAGCCTTGTTGGCCATGTTCAAACTAAATATGTTTTAATACAACATATTCAATTAACTCTCATTTAAAATTTAAGTCTTACTTCAACCACTTTATTCAATGCGACATATTACTCAAAGAACACTTAAGATAATGTCAATTTAAGTTGTTATTTTATTTTGTTAGTGTGTTTGGTCAGAATTTGCAACTTTAAACAAATTATCTGGTGGGACCCTCTGGGGTACGTGGGGACCCCCTGCAACCCAAAACATGTTGGGGACCCCTTTAGGGGTCTCGACCTGCAGTTTGTAGACCCTGTACTGGCCTATGGTATAGTGTTGTAGCGTGAGTGTGTTGTGTGAGTTTGTGTCGTTGTCGTGTGTGTCTGTGTGTGTGGCGTGCGTGCGTGTGTGTGTGTGTGCGGTGTGTGTGCGTGCGTGCGTGTGTGTGTGTGCGTGCGTGCGTGAGCAACTGCGCACACACACATACAGATTGTGTGTATTTATTGGCACATCAGTGATGTCACAGGGGCAATCACAACACAACACAATTTAATTGTGTAAATTCACACCACACCTAATACACACCACAACACGTGCACACACGCGCGCACACACATGCACGCACTCACGCACACACACTAATGCACACATGTGTGTGTGTGGTAAGCTTAGAGTCAGTTGTGTGAGCGGCATCATTTTACTTGTGTATTGTTGTGTTAACAATTTTAAATGTGCAGGATGTTATTTACTGTACATAGCATGTTGTTCAGTTGTACTTACTACTGTAGCCTATATGAACTGCATAAGAAGACATCACATCACATTTCAAGTAAGGTTGGTAATACTTGTTCGTGCAGGCACATTTCAGGGTGAGGGGGGGGGGGTGGTTATGGGCATAAAAAAGCACTACTCCCACGCCATTCCATCAAAGAAGAAACTGCATGGGGGGGGGGGGGGGGGGGGATGGGAGGCGGGTGTGTGTGTGGGAGTTTATGTGACTCATTAGTCCATGAGTGAGAGCCTGCAGAGTTCTTCTGGGATGCATGCAAGGTCAGTTCTCGTGGTGGAAGATAGAGAGATTGCTGTAGAGATGTCCTCGCTCGTGCCAGTCCAGAGTCACAACAACAGGTGTCCGTGAAGATAGGGGTGGGTGGGGGGGCCTAGGCCTGTAGCTAGGTGTTTATAGTTTAGTTCTAGAGCAGTGTTCATTGGACCAGTAGCTAGGTGTTTATAGTACTAGAGCAGTGCTCATTGGGTCAGTAGCTAGGTGTTTATAGTTCTAGAGCAGTGTTCATTGGGTCAGTAGCTATGTGTTTATAGTACTAGAGCAGTGCTCATTGGGCCAGTAGCTAGGTGTTTATAGTTCTAGAGCAGTGTTCATTGGTCAGTAGCTAGGTGTTTATAGTACTAGAGCAGTGCTCATTGGGCCAGTAGCTAGGTGTTTATAGTTCTAGAGCAGTGCTCATTGGGCCAGTAGCTAGGTGTTTATAGTTCTAGAGCAGTGCTCATTGGTCAGTAGCTAGGTGTTTATAGTACTAGAGCAGTGCTCATTGGGTCAGTAGCTAGGTGTTTATAGTTCTAGAGCAGTGCTCATTGGGCCAGTAGCTAGGTGTTTATAGTACTAGAGCAGTGTTCATTGGGTCAGTAGCTATGCACTGCACTCCCTGTGGGGGTGTGGAACGCGTGTGTCCAATTAGAAGTTGTCTCTCACAGAGAGACTTGGTGGATGTATCGTTAGATGTGTCTTAACAGTGTCTTCATTTATCTCTCTAAACTGTTATGTGCTCCTACAGAGCGTCTCAGTCCCGCCCCTGACGAGCAGCCCGGAAGACAATTTCCCATTATTTTGTTTTAGACGTTTCATAAAGTATTTATTTAAAGACATTTAAAGCCTCGGACAATGACAGCTCGGGATGGTGACAAATCATGACAATAAAAACTTAATTATTTGTTCGGCCCCAAAAAAATGCGTTTAAATAAATACTTTATGAAACATCTATTGGGGAAATTAATGGAAATTCTCTTCCGGGCTGCTTGTCGTCATGAAAGGGGGCGGGACTGCTACGCTCTATATTACAAGGTGTGTTATTGCCTTCCAAAGACGATTTCATGTAATAGGCTGAAATTAACACACAATGTACACATAAAAAAGCTTTAAAAAAACACCTTTATTTGTGATTGAACAACAATTATTTATGTTAAGTTTACTTTAGGTTATGTAGGGAAAGCCAGTCTGAAAAGGTGGGGTTTGAGTGTGCTTTTGAACAAGTCAAAGGTGGGGGTCAAGTCACAAGTCTGATGTGAGTTGGGAGTTTGATTTGATTATCTTCATTTTGAAACCTTCAGGTAAAACAGTAAAATAAGATAATAATAACAACAAAAAGAACCACAATGCAAGTATATTTATTTTTTGAATGAAATAAGAAAATTATAATGACAACAATGTGATCATTGATCTTCCACCTGAAGTTCAAAAAGGAGTAGGAAGAAGTAGGAACGTATTTACTCCTACCCCCTTCTTAAATATTCAGTAATTACAATAATCATATAATCCAAGTGTTACTGCATCCATACATACATACATGCATAAGAACAATAATTAAGTAAGCAAGTATAGCCAGAGACAATCAATGTGCCTCATCCTCTACTCTGTAATAGTTAAATATGTCATTTTTATACATCCTCTTAAACTGTACAATGTTGGTGCTTTGTTCTAAAGCCAGACCATTCCACAAATTGACCCCACAGATTGTTATACATTGACTTTTCATGGTAGTGTGGACAAGAAGTTTCCTCAAATTTAGCTCCCCTCTTAAATTATAACCCCCCTCTCTGTCAAAAAACATGATCTGTATGTTCACTGGTGGTAATCTATTTCTTGCTTTAAACTATTTTGAACTTGACCACATCAATGAATTTCAATGCATTTAACTGTAAAAAAAAAAAGAGTTTGTGTGTTCCTGATATGCGACATTTTTCACAATCCTTATTGCTCTCTTTTGTATTATGTCCAATGGTTTTTAGTTGCTTTTATAGGTATTACCCCAGATCTTCACACAATAATTAAGATATGGTAAAACCAGTGAACAATACAGAATGTACAATGCCCCTTGATTTAGAATTAGTTTTGATTTCCCCAGTATAGAGACACTTCTTGCCATCTTAGCGCGTACATATGAAATATGGGGTTTCCAGCTGATTTTGTGGTCTAGTATCACTCCAAGAAATCGTATTTGATAAACTCTTTCTATATTTACATTATCTATTGTCACAGTTGCTTGTGTTTCTTTGTTTTACTCAAATTTAATGACAGTTTGTTTTTGTCAAACCACGTTTCAATTTATTCATTTCTGAAGTGATCACCTCCAAAAGCAGCTGCAGATTGTCCCCCGAACAGAAGATATTAGTGTCGTCAGCAAATAAAACAAGCTTTAAAATATGTGATACTTTGCAGATGTCATTTATATAAAGAATGAATAGTTTTGAACCCAAAATTGAACCATGAGGGACACCACACGTTACATCCAAAAGTGTTGACTTGTACTCACCCAACTTTACAAATTGTTGCCTGTCCATTAAATAGCTTCTCAAACACTTCAACCCTACACCTCTAATACCATACCTTTCCAATTTATCTAATAACAAGTAAGACGCGCAAACGCGGGAAGCGAACGCAGCTCGTAAATTGCAATAACAACAATTAGAATAAATTACGTACTTTTTTTTTTCTTCTTAGTTAGTAATTTTTTTAAGTTTTCTACTGTGTGTGTGTGTGGTTGTGTGTGTGTGTGTGTGTGTGTGTGTGTGTGTGTGTGTGTGTGTGTGTGTGTGTGTGTGTGTGTGTGTGCTACAGCTGCGCCCTCTGGTGGCGGGCGGGTGGTGTCACAGCGGGACAGACACACAGACATGATCTGCTGGGTCTCATAGTTAGTGCTCACTGCGTTCGCAATAAATCATGATTAATAGTATCAAAGGCTTTTTTTAAATCTATAAATATTCCTATAGCATACTTATTTTTATCTATACAATTTGTGATCTCTTCAATTAGTTCCATTAGAGCTAAGGCCATACTTTTGTTTTCTCTGAAGCCATATTGGCTCTCAGTCAGTAGTTTGTGTTTCTCAATAAATGTGTCCAGTCTTTTATTGAATAATTTTTCTAAAATCTTAGAAAACTGAGGAAGCAGTGAAACAGGCCTGTAATTTGTAAAGTTGTGTTTGTCCCCAGTTTTATACAACGGTATGACTTTTGCTACTTTAAAGGTATATTCAGTGATTTCACTTAATTCAAATATCACTTATTATTTTGTTTTGTTGTGATAATCCTCCCTACTATAGAGTGTGCTGGCCATATAAGGAGTTCCTCCCTGTCCCCAGTTAACCCCTGGGGGTCAAAAAACCTTAGGTTTCGTTTTTGACTCTCTATCCTGATTGGACGAAAGGCTGGGTCCCACAGCCAAAAACGAAACCTAAGGTTTTTTGAGTGAAATCACTGAATATACCTTTAATTTTATTTGGAAAATTGCCAGACAAGAAGGACAAGTTGCATATGTGAGTTAGTGGCTTTAAGATTCCATCAATTACTTTTTTGACTATTGTCATATCAATTTCTTCACAGTCAGTAGAGATTTTATTATTAAAAGGAGTGAGTTCCATAGAGAAGGGGCGTGGCCACTGCGAAGGCCCTGTCTCCCCAAGTTCGTTTGTTGGACTTGTGGGGTTCCAGTTGGTTGGCAGTGCTTGACCTGAGGGAGCAGGAGGGGGGATAGCGGTTGATGAGTTCAGAGAGGTAGAGGGGGTCTGGTTGTGGAGGGCTTTGTAGGTGGTGGTGAGTATTTTGAAGACAATTCTGAACTTGACTGGGTGGAGTTCACGGAGGACAGGTGTGATGTGGTCCCTGGATCGGGTTCTGGTGAGGAGGCAGGCGGCAGAGTTTTTAACGTACTGTAGTTTTTTGAGAACCTTGGTGGTGACGCCGTACAGGAGGCTATTGCAGTAGTCGAGTCTGGATATGATGAAGGGATGGATGAGTGTCTCAGCGGCAGTGTGGGATAGCATGGGACGAAGGCGGACGATGTTGTGGAGTTGAAAAAAGGCGGTTTTGGTGATCTGGTTGACACGGGACTGAAAGGAGAGGGTGGGGTCAAGGATGACACCGAGATTGTGGACTCGGGTGGAGGGGTTAACAGTCATATACAGTACATCATGTTCCGGCCAATCACAATCTGCTTCCTCACTTTATGTATTCAACTCAAAGCTGGGCATAGGAGGGGCTGGCACCCCTCAAACATCACACTGGTGTGAAGTGAGGGGCGCTCTTATCATCATACATCACATTCCGTGCTCAGCCAATCAAATCATCGCTATGGGGTGATCAGCCAATCATCAGCCAGTGTTTGTGTTCACACAGACCCGCAAAAATAGATCATAATGCACCACTTGTATGTGGATGTTCTGATGTTTATCTGCCTCTAGGATCGTCTCATACTGTTCACACAAAACATTATTGCATATTCACTAAAGATAAGACGGCGATCCGAGCACTCAAAAAGTTAAAAATTAGGAGGGGGTGGAAAAAAATGTATGTACTTTATTTATAAAAAATAAAATAAGGCAACATGTTTCGACTCCAACATTGTCTTCATCAGGGCAAGTATGATCATACCGCCTAGTATTCCAGTCCCACTGATCCTACTTTACATTATTATTATTTACATCTCCATCGAGCACCTGGTTGATTTTCTTTTTTGTCATATTGCATATTAAGTTCAGTTCAAATGTATCTTGCATATGTGTACAAACATGTGAACTTCTACATCATTGGAGCGATTGAAAGCTTATTCACACACATCACAATGCAAGGGGTTCTCTATGGATTCTCTGGTGTCGTTTAAGTTTGGACTTTTGTGAGAAATGTTGTCCACACTGATCACATCCATAGGGTTTCTCTCCAGTGTGAGTTCTCTGGTGGCTTTTAAGGTGGGACATTTGTGAGAAGTGTTGTCCACATTGATCACATCCATAGGGTTTATCTCCAG
Organism: Protomyctophum parallelum; assembly: GCF_964188405.1. Taxonomy (NCBI): domain Eukaryota; kingdom Metazoa; phylum Chordata; class Actinopteri; order Myctophiformes; family Myctophidae; genus Protomyctophum; species Protomyctophum parallelum. The sequence continues at coordinate 8,382,112 of NC_139698.1, read as the reverse complement.
TGTGAATTCTACGGTGGCTTTTAAGGTGGGACATTTGAGTGAAGTGTTGTCCACACTGATCACACCCATAGGGTTTCTCGCCCGTGTGAATTCTCTCATGATTTTTAAGGCTGGACATGTGAGAGAAGTGTTGTCCACACCGATCACATCCATAGGGTTTCTCTCCAGTGTGAATTGTCTGGTGCTGTTTAAGGTTGGACATTCGAGAGAAGTGTTGTCCACAACGATCACACCCATAGGGTTTCTCTCCAGTGTGAAATCTCTGGTGTGTTTTAAGGCAGGACATTTCAGAGAAGTGTTGTCCACACTGATCACATCCATAGGGTTTCTCTCCAGTGTGAATTCTCTCATGATTTTTAAGGCTGGACATGTGAGAGAAGTGTTGTCCACACCGATCACATCCATATGGTTTGTCCCCGGTGTGAATTCTCTGGTGTGTTTTAAGGCCTGACATTTGAGAGAAGTGTTGTCCACACTGATCACATCCATAGGGTTTCTCTCCAGTATGAATTCTCCGGTGCTTTTTAAGGTTGGCCATTTGTGAGAAGTGCTGTCCACACTGATCACACCCATAGGGTGTTTCTCCAGTGTGAATTCGCTGGTGTATTTTAAGGCTGGACATGTGAGAGAAGTGTCGTCCACACTGATCACATCCATAGGGTTTCTCTCCAGTGTGAATTCTCTGGTGTATTTTAAGGTTGGACATTTGAGAGAAGTGTTGTCCACACTGATCACATCCATAGGGTTTCTCTCCAGTGTGAATTAGCTTGTGGCTTTTAAGGATTTCCATTCTAGCGAAGTGTTGTCCACACTGATCACATCCATAGGGTTTCTCTCCAGTGTGAATTAGCTTGTGGCTTTTAAGGATTTCCATTCTAGCGAAGTGTTGTCCACACTGATCACACGCATATGGTTTCTCTCCAGTGTGAATTATCTGGTGGCTTTTAAGGAGGGACATTTGAGAGAAGTGTTGTCCACACTTATCACATCCATGGGGTTTCTCTCCAGTGTGAATTATCTTGTGGCTTTTAAGGATTTCCATTCTAGCGAAGTGTTGTCCACAATGATCACATCCATAGGGTTTCTCTCCTGTGTGAATTCTCTGGTGTCTTTTAAAGTTGGAGATTTGAGAGAAATGTTTTCCACACTGATCACACCCATAGGGTTTCTCTCCTGTGTGAATTCTCTGGTGGATTTTAAGGCTGGACATTTCAGAGAAGTGTTGTCCACACTGATCACATCCATAGGCTTTTTCTCCACTGTGAATTCTCTGGTGGCTTTTAAGGCTGGACATTGTAGAGAAGTGTTGTCCACACTGATCACATCCATAGGGTTTCTCTCCAGTGTGAATTCTCTGGTGGATTTTAAGGCTGGACATTTCAGAGAAGTGTTGTCCACACTGATCACATCCATAGGGTTTTTCTCCACTGTGAATTCTCTGGTGGCTTTTAAGGCCGGACATTGTAGAGAAATGTTTTCCACACTGATCACATCCATAGGGTTTCTCTCCAGTGTGAATTCTCTGGTGGATTTTAAGGCTGGACATTTCAGAGAAGTGTTGTCCACACTGATCACATCCATAGGGTTTTTCTCCACTGTGAATTCTCTGGTGGCTTTTAAGGCTGGACATTGTAGAGAAGTGTTGTCCACACTGATCACACCCATATGGTTTCTCTCCTGTGTGACTTCTCTGGTGTCTTTTAAGGCCAGACATGGCATGGTAACGTTGTCCACACTGGTCACAGCTGTGCTGTTTTGGTTTAGCCAAGCTTCTTTCTTCATTTACTGTTGGTAAGACAGGGAGGCCAGACTGATGATGCAACACTGGATTGGAAACAAAGATAAAGGAAAAAACTATTGAGAGGTTGAATGGAATCCACTTTGTGAATTTAAATTAAAAAAATAATTAATTAATTAAATAAAATCTAGTTCCCCAATTATTGCCCCGCAAATTAATTCCAAATTTGTTGTGCATTTTAAGAAAGAAAGAAACAATTTTGCTGCGCATTTTAAGAAATTACTAGACAAGTGTAACCTGGCTCCAGTCCTTAATAGCTAGCCACGCCCATTAGAAAATATGTTCTGGCGAGTCTCTGACTACGGCTGCGTTAGTGTTGTTCGGAAATCCGATCACAGCAGCTGATTGGCCATCAGCCCAGTCATTTGATAGCGTCAGACAACAAACATGGCTGCCCCCACTGCGGTGACTCACGACCGTATCAATCTGGCTATTCAATTGGCGTATGATAAATAGTTTCTTTACAGAAACTACAGGTTTTATAAACATCATCATCAGACATATTTCACCGCTTTTGTTCACATGCTAGTAGCGCTCGTTGGCTGTGTTTGTTTGGTTAGCAAACGGGTTAGCCATAGCCTCATGATTGACAACAATGTTGTCAATCTACTATTCTGATTGGTTGCTATCAACCGATCACCGAAGACTGGCGCTTTGACAATGCCCATCCCATAAACTGCTACCGTGGCGAGTGCTTTCAGTCATATATATATATATATATATATATATATATATATATATATATATATATATATATATATAATTATTTATATTCTTTTGTGATATATTTAAGTGAAACGAAATGAAGATTAAGTCAGGCTAAGACAAATGGGTCAAGTAGCTAAATATCAATGACAAAACAATTAGAAGTAGCCTATATTTCCGGGGGGTGCATGATACCCCCTTCCAGTGACTAGACTACATAGGAGGGCTGTGGGCAGTTCAGCGACCCCTCCACCGGTGACAAGAAATATTTAGATTTTTATTATCATGAGAACGATGGCTTCCATTTTCGCATTGCAACTTTTCAGGAATATTTTTCTATTAGCTTGGATTGTTTCTGATCTGCCCACAGCCCTCCTATGAGACACAGACTGGTTTCTGATCTGCCCACAGCCCTCCTATGAGACACAGACTGGTTTCTGATCTGCCCACAGCCCTCCTATGAGACACAGACTGGTTTCTGATCTGCTCACAGCCCTCCTATGATACACATACTGGTTTCGGATCTGCCCACAGCCCTCCTATGAGACACAGACTGGTTTCTGATCTGCCCACAGCGCTCCTATGAGACACAGACTGGTTTATGAACTGCCCACAGCCCTCCTATGAGACACAGACTGGTTTCTGATCTGCCCACAGCCCTCCTATGAGACACAGACTGGTTTCTGATCTGCCCACAGCCCTCCTATGAGACACAGACTGGTTTCTGATCTGCTCACAGCCCTCCTATGAGATACAGACTGGTTTCTGATCTGCCCACAGCCATCCTATGATATACAGACTGGTTTCTGAACTGCCCACAGCCATCCTATGAGACACAGACTGGTTTCTGATCTGCCCACAGCCCTCCTATGAGACACAGACTGGTTTCTGATCTGCCCACAGCCCTCCTATGAGACACAGACTGGTTTCTGATCTGCTCACAGCCCTCCTATGAGACACAGACTGGTTTCTGAACTGCCCACAGCCCTCCTATGAGATACAGACTGGTTTCTGATCTGCCCACAGCCCTCCTATATGAGATACACACTAAGTATAGAAATAAATTGTTATATTTTATCATGATCTTTAGTGAGGACCAACTATAAGATAGGTTGAAAAGTGGTGAAGTGGTCCTTTAAATAATTACTACAATACACTATTCTAGCGTGAATGAACACAAAAAAGTGGAATATTGAGAATACAATGAATATTGAGAATGATGTGTTTAAATCTTCAAAATATAACAGGGGTGACAAACAGTGTTGTTTTTGGCAGCACATTTTGATTTTAGTTAGTTGATAGTCATAGTTTTCATTTAGTTTTACTCACATTTTAGTCACCTGGAATGTTTTACTGTTAGTCTAGTTTTAGTCGACTAAATCTACAGTTGTTAACGAAATGTATGTTGGCGGGCTGTGATGCCGTCGTAATGACGGATTTTACACTTGCTGAAAATAGCTGATCTACAAGCTGTGAGCTTGTAGATCAGCTATTTTCAGCATGCAACCAAGTGTAAAATGACTCATACTGGATCTCTTGTCCACTAGTCCCTTCCTAACATTTTAGTCTAGTTTTTATTTGTTGACGAAATCGTCAGTATATTTAGTCTCAGTTTTAGTCACCATATCTTAGTTTTCATGTTGTTTCTTTCCATTGCGTTTTCTTCAGTGGAAAAAGGTAGTCGGTGAACATTGGTTTTAGTCGACGAAAACAACACTGGTGACAAAGCAGGGAGAGTGAGTAACATACCATGGTCTGTGGGTTCCTGCTGTTCAGCAGAGTTGAGGTTGATAGAGTTCATCTTCAGCTGAAGTCTGGAGTCCACAGTCAGATCTGATCAGAAACGGTTGATATCCTGGAGCAGTTGTGGAGAACTGATGTACCCGGAAACAGGGGAGAATAGTGTGAAACAATACGCAGACGTCTTCTCTCATTCAAAGCTTTGTATTGAATCAGTTGTGGAGAACTGACACAGACCCACCAACTCTCCTCATACTAGAGAGAGGTGGAACCATCTCTCAACCAATCACAACCTCACAAACCCCTCCCTCCTCCTCCTCCCTGGCATGGGGTCTGTGCAACCTTCTAGAAAGAACCTGGTGAGATTGCTTTGTAAGCTTCATATTTAACATAATATGAATCCATCTATATCCAAATTCTAGCAAGCTGGAGTTGAGCCTCAGAGGGGCAGCTTCTTGTCCAAAACAAACAAAATAACGAGATATACTTTGTGCTTGTACAGTATGTACAGCAGGTGTTGGCAACTTTGACGATGGAGAGGGCCACTATACAGTATTTAAACACTGATTCCAGAGGGCCACATTGCATACTACTGTCATAGCAAAAATAGCAGATCTACAAGCCCAAAATGTGTCACACTGTGGCACGTTTTGAGCTTGTAGATCAGCTATATTTTTGCTATATTTGAATTGAAATCCAGAATTGCCTTTCAAATGGACAAACGTTTGGGCTATCTGCCTTGACACTGATGAAGGCTGGATAGCCCAAACGTTTGTCTCCAAAATGCAAGAATAAATGACTGAAATGCAGTCTTGGTGTGTGCGACCCATTACCGTTATTTGTATAATAAGTTATATTGTATTATCATACCCTACCATACAGATTGTATGAGTTAGGCTATAATGTATTAACATACAGCTATTCTCAATTCCAATACCCCAAATCTGGGCCACTCACTCGCTCACACTCAGTCACTCCAGCATGGTGGTGTTACGGTGACATTGGTGACCTGCTGTAATATAAAGACATCAAATAATGTCAGCGACCGAATGTAAATCATTGCATAGTTCAAACTAACTGTACTTACAGTAGGCCACACATTTGAATGTAAGTTGTGTGAAGTTCACAAGAAGGTCACTTATTTCGGAAGGTCACCAAATTCAGCATAACACTGCCGTGCTAGAGTGTGTGAGTGAGCGTGAGTGTGAGTGAGCATGTGGCCGAAATTGTAAGATTGTAAGACATTTTGTCGCTCATTCAGCCCATAGAGATTTCCAAAAACATTTATATAAATTACTAGAGCGTTGCCCGTGGGGCCTCTACAGCGGTGCCCGTTGGGCACTGGCCTACTTGGAACGATGCAAGTTGGAAATGCATGGCCCCACCCAGATAGTATGCGTGGGAGCCTCTACAGCACGCGTGCATGTGCACATTGCGGCATGCACACAGAACAGCTGATATAGCCTAAGCCTATTGTTAAAGTTTGACACAAACACAAAAGTAGACTTAAAAGTGTCAGACAAACATCTTTACTGTACACTATAGCAAAAGTAAAAAGTTTGCTTTGGACGAATGAATCTGTTCTTTGATGGAGGAAGTAACTAGTATAAAGTTTTCAAATTATTGTAGTGAAGTAAAAGTAAAAATGTTGTCTCTGAGATGTAGTGGAGTAGAAGTAAAAGTACTGAAAATGTGACACTCAACTTAAGTAAGGTACAAATACCTCTAAACTGTACTGATGTATACATACAGTACTTCAGTAAATGTACTTAGTTATACTTTCCACCATGGCCCACACGACTCTGATGAATTGAATATGGTGGACCCTGTTGTAAACAAGTAGGCCTATAATTTATCAGTGTGTCGTCCATAGTAACAGTCTCTTTATTGAGTTGTGCGTTCATGTGAAATGTACTCATTCTGCACGCACGCACGCACGCACGCACGCACACAACACACACACACACACACACACACACACACACACACACACACACACACACACACACACACACACACACACACACACACACACACACACACACACTTTTCATGACGTTTTCAGTTCATAGATTGTAGCTCTTCTCGCAACATTGACAACACAGGTCAGGTCGGGTTCTTTATAAATTCAAACTGGCATTTATTTCAGGCATTCATGAGAACTGTATGTTCACACAAAAACAACAAACTATAATCAACAAATTGCACAGTACATAATATCAACCAAACAAATAAAATATACAAACATGTAGAAATGCGCAAAGCGCATCAACCAATCATGGTCCAGCGTAGCGCTACTGACAGACAGGGAACTTTGTTCTACCTCAGAATATCACATCATGTTTTTACATGTTTTATTACCTCACATGAAATCAACTATGAACCAAATATATATTATGTTTCATGAAATTATCATTAATTATGCTTTATGAACTTATATGACCATGAATTGTAGCTATTTGTTATTTTAGTATTTTTTTATAGGCCTAGTAAGCATTTTAAGCACAGGAAAAAGGCCAGAATATAGTTGTTTGAGGAAAACTAATATGTGTAATATTATACTAATATGTACAGTAACATGTGACAGTTAGTTGGCTGTGTGTATTTACAGTAACATGTGGCAGTTATTTGGCTGTGTGGAATAGAATGTTATAGAATAGAAAAAGATAGTTAAGGTCCTTTTGGATACTACGGCATATATGTTGCACATCACTCTCACAGTTTGAGCAGGAAAACATGTCTCTCCACTAAGTCGAGCATTTGGCCTTGGGTAGGGGAGGAATGCAGGGGGGGGGGGGGGTGTTGGTGCTCACAGATTTCAGCCTCGGTGGTTAAACTCCCTGTGGGTGAATTATCTCCCGACAATGACCACCTATCCAGATATTATCCTTACATATAGTTCACTCCACAATGACCACCTATCCAGATATTATCCTTACATAGTTCACTCCACAATGACCACCTATCCAGATATTATCCTTACATAGTTCACTCCACAATGACCACCTATCCAGATATTATCCTTACATAGTTCACTCCACAATGACCACCTATCCAGATATTAACCCTTACATAGTTCACTCCACAATGACCACCTATCCAGATATTATCCTTACATAGTTCACTCCACAATGACCACCTATCCAGATATTATCCTTACATATAGTTCACTCCACAATGACCACCTATCCAGATATTATCCTTACATAGTTCACTCCACAATGACCACCTATCCAGATATTATCCTTACATAGTTCACTCCACAATGACCACCTATCCAGATATTAACCCTTACCTAGTTCACTCCACAATGACCACCTATCCAGATATTATCCTTACATAGTTCACTCCACAATGACCACCTATCCAGATATTATCCTTACATAGTTCACTCCACAATGACCACCTATCCAGATATTAACCCTTACATAGTTCACTCCACAATGACCACCTATCCAGATATTATCCTTACATAGTTCACTCCACAATGACCACCTATCCAGATATTATCCTTACATAGTTCACTCCACAATGACCACCTATCCAGATATTATCCTTACATAGTTCACTCCACAATGACCACCTATCCAGATATTATCCTTACATAGTTCACTCCACAATGACCACCTATCCAGATATTATCCTTACATATAGTTCACTCCACAATGACCACCTATCCAGATATTATCCTTACATAGTTCACTCCACAATGACCACCTATCCAGATATTATCCTTACATAGTTCACTCCACAATGACCACCTATCCAGATATTATCCTTACATAGTTCACTACACAATGACCACCTATCCAGATATTATCCTTACATAGTTCACTCCACAATGACCACCTATCCAGATATTATCCCATAGTCCATAGTTCACTCCCATCTCCTGCATAGAAGCTCTGTCTGGCTCAACTTGAACCCTTGGAAATGCTTCTAACCAGCCTTGTTGGCCATGTTCAAACTAAATATGTTTTAATACAACATATTCAATTAACTCTCATTTAAAATTTAAGTCTTACTTCAACCACTTTATTCAATGCGACATATTACTCAAAGAACACTTAAGATAAGGTCAATTTAAGTTGTTATTTTATTTTGTTTGTGTGTGCGTGTGTTAAAACTCGACAACATATTGAACACATTTATATTTCAAATTCTGACCAAGTTTGGTCAGAATTTGCAACTTTAAACAAATGATCTGGTGGGACCCTCTGGGGTACGTGGGGACCCCCTGCAAACCAAAACATGTTGGGGACCCCTTTAGGGGTCTCGACCTGCAGTTTGTAGACCCTGTACTGGCCTATGGTATAGTGTTGTAGCGTGAGTGTGTTGTGTGAGTTTGTGTCGTTGTCGTGTGTGTGTGTGTGTGTGTGTGTGGCGTGCGTGCGTGTGTGTGTGTGTGTGTGTGTGTTTGTGTGTGTGCGGTGTGCGTGCGTGCGTGTGTGTCTGCGCAACTGCGCACACACACACATACAGATTGTGTGTATTTATTGGCACATCAGTGATGTCACAGGGGCAATCACAACACAATGGTTTAATTGTGTAAATCCACACCACAACACGTGCACACACGCGCGCACACACATGCACGCACTCACGCACACACACTAATGCACACATGTGTGTGTGTGGTAAGCTTAGAGTCAGTTGTGTGAGTGGCATCATTTTACTTGTGTATTGTTGTGTTAACAATTTTAAATGTGCAGGATGTTATTTACTGTACATAGCATGTTGTTCAGTTGTACTTACTACTGTAGCCTATATGAACTGCATAAGAAGACATCACATCACATTTCAAGTAAGGTTGGTAATACTTGTTCGTGCAGGCACATTTCAGGGTGAGGGGGGGGGGGGGGGGGTTATGGGCATAAAAGAAGCACTACTCCCACGCCATTCCATCAAGGAAGAAACTGCATGGGGGGAGGGAAAAAAAGATAGGGGGGGGGGGGGAGGTGGGAGGCGGGTGTGTGTGTGGGAGTTTATGTGACTAATTAGTCCATGAGTGAGAGCCTGCAGAGTTCTTCTGGGATGCATGCAAGGTCAGTTCTCGTGGTGGAAGGTAGAGAGATTGCTGTAGAGACGTCCTCGCTCGTGCCAGTCCAGAGTCACAACAACAGGTGTCCGTGAAGATAGGGGTGGGGGGGGGGTGGAGGAGCGTTCCCTCAGCACTGTCTTTTCTCTTCTGGAGGACAATTTAGGGCAGTGCTCATTGGGCCTGTAGCTAGGTGTTTATAGTACTAGAGCAGTGCTCATTGGGTCAGTAGCTAGGTGTTTATAGTACTAGAGCAGTGCTCATTGGGCCAGTAGCTAGGTGTTTATAGTACTAGAGCAGTGCTCATTGGGCCAGTAGCTAGGTGTTTATAGTACTAGAGCAGTGCTCATTGGGTCAATAGCTAGGTGTTTATAGTTCTAGAGCAGTGCTCATTGGGTCAGTAGCTAGGTGTTTATAGTACTAGAGCAGTGCTCATTGGGCCAGTAGCTAGGACAGTGAAATGAATGCCCCACCACAGTTACAGTATGTCCGAGTCAGTTCTTTGTCACGCATGCCCAAATATGCAGATGTCAGAATGATGTCAGAACAGAACAGCCTCATATGGAGATCAGGTCCAGAGCCTGGACAGAGAGAGGCCTTTTGTGGCGATTCTGGACAACCGTGGGTCGACCGACTCGGCACCAGGCACTGCACTCCCTGTGGGGGTGTGGAACGCGTGTGTCCAATTAGAAGTTGTCTCTCACAGAGAGACTTGGTGGATGTATAGTTAGATGTCTTAACAGTGTCTTCATTTATCTCTCTAAACTGTTATGTGCTCCTATAGAGCGTCTCAGTCCCGCCCCCGACGAGCAGCCCGGAAGACAATTTCCCATTCTTTTGTTTTAGACGTTTCATAAAGTATTTATTTAAAGACATTTAAAGCCTCGGACAAAGACAACTCGGGATGGTGACAAATCATGACAATAAAAACGTAATTATTTGTTCGGCCCCAAAAAAAATCGTTTATTGTCCTGATTTGTCACCATGATCCGAGTTGTCTTAAAAGCAGTTGTCTGTTCGAGTCTTACAGGTCTTTAAATAAATACTTTATGAAACATCTATTGGGGAAATTAATGGAAATTCTCTTCCGGGCTGCTTGTCGTCATGAAAGGGGGCGGGACTGTTACGCTCTATATTACAAGGTGTGTTATTGCCTTCCAAAGACGATTTCATGTAATAGGCTGAAATTAACACACAATGTACACATAAAAAAGCTTTAAAAAAACACCTTTATTTGTGATTGAACAACAATTATTTATGTTAAGTTTACTTTCAATGAATCAACACATTAATCAAAAAATCACACTTGTGTGAAGTGAAGGGCACACTTATCGTCATACGTCATAATAATAATAATAATATATACAATTTATATAGCGCTTTTATAGGTATCCAAAGTCGCTTTACAGAACAGAAGTAATCTTTTTTTTTTTAAACTAGTAAAAGGTTAAAAACTAGAATACAAAATCAAAAGTGGACAAACAAAAAGGGTGTGTGTGTGTGTGTGTGTGTGTGTGTGTGTGTGGGGGGGGGGGGGGGGGGTTAGGTTATGTAGGGAAAGCCAGTCTGAAAAGGTGTGGTTTGAGTGTGCTTTTGAACAAGTCAAAGGTGGGGGTCAAGTCACAAGTCTGATGTGAGTTGGAAGTTTGATTTGATTATCTTCATTTTGAAACCTTCAGGTAAAACAGTAAAATAAGATAATAATAACAACAAAAAGAACCACAATGCAAGTATATTTATTTTTTGAATGAAATAAGAAAATTATAATGACAACAATGTGATTATTGATCTTCCACCTGAAGTTCAAAAAGGAGTAGGAAGAAGTAGGAACGTATTTACTCCTACCCCCTTCTTAAATATTCAGTAATAACAATAATCATATAATCCAAGTGTTACTGCATCCATACATACATGCATAAGAACAATAATTAAGTAAGCAAGTATAGCCAGAGACAATCAATGTGCCTCATCCTCTACTCTGTAATAGTTAAATATGTCATTTTTATACATCCTCTTAAACTGTACAATGTTGGTGCTTTGTCCTAAAGCCAGACCATTCCACAAATTGACCCCACAGATTGTTATACATTGACTTTTCATGGTAGTGTGGACAAGAAGTTTCCTCAAATTTAGCTCCCCTCTTAAATTATAACCCCCCTCTCTGTCAAAAAACATGTTCTGTATGTTCACTGGTAGTAATCTATTTCTTGCTTTAAACTATTTTGAACTTGACCACATCAATGAATTTCAATGCATTTAACTGTAAAAAAAAAAGTTTGTGTGTTCCTGATATGCGACATTTTTCACAATCCTTATTGCTCTCTTTTGTATTATGTCCAATGGTTTTTAGTTGCTTTTATAGGTATTACCCCAGATCTTCACACAATAATTAAGATATGGTAAAACCAGTGAACAATACAGAATGTACAATGCCCCTTGATTTAGAATTAGTTTTGATTTCCCCAGTATAGAGACACTTCTTGCCATCTTAGCGCGTACATGAAATATGGGGTTTCCAGCTGATTTTGTGGTCTAGTATCACTCCAAGAAATCGTATTTGATAAACTCTTTCTATATTTACATTATCTATTGTCACAGTTGCTTGTGTTTCTTTGTTTTACTCAAATTTAATGACAGTTTGTTTTTGTCAAACCACGTTTCAATTTATTCAATTCTGAAGTGATCACCTCCAAAAGCAGCTGCAGATTGTCCCCCGAACAGAAGATATTAGTGTCGTCAGCAAATAAAACAAGCTTTAAAATATGTAATACTTTGCAGGTGTCATTTATATAAAGAATGAATAGTTTTGAACCCAAAATTGAACCATGAGGGACACCACACGTTACATCCAAAAGTGTTGACTTGTACTGTTGCCTGTCCATTAAATAGCTTCTCAACCACTTCAACCCTACACCTCTAATACCATACCTTTCCAATTTATCTAATAATAAATTAGTTCCGTTAGAGCTAAGGCCATACTTTTGTTTTCTCTGAAGCCATATTGGCTCTCAGTCAGTAGTTTGTGTTTCTCAATAAATGTGTCCAGTCTTTTATTGAATAATTTTTCTAAAATCTTAGAAAACTGAGGAAGCAGTGAAACAGGCCTGTAATTTGTAAAGTTGTGTTTGTCCCCAGTTTTATACAACGGTATGACTTTTGCTACTTTAATTTTATTTGGAAAATTGCCAGACAAGAAGGACAAGTTGCATATGTGAGTTAGTGGCTTTAAGATTCCATCAATTACTTTTTTGACTATTGTCATATCAATTTCTTCACAGTCAGTAGAGATTTTATTATTAAAAGGAGTGAGTTCCATAGAGAAGGGGCGTGGCCACTGCGAAGGCCCTGTCTCCCCAAGTTTGTTTGTTGGACTTGTGGGGTTCCAGTTGGTTGGCAGTGCTTGACCTGAGGGAGCAGGAGGGGGGATAGCGGTTGATGAGTTCAGAGAGGTAGAGGGGGGTCTGGTTGTGGAGGGCTTTGTAGGTGGTGGTGAGTATTTTGAAGACAATTCTGAACTTGACTGGGAGTCAGTGGAGTTCACGGAGGACAGGTGTGATGTGGTCCCTGGATCGGGTTCTGGTGAGGAGGCAGGCGGCAAAGTTTTTAACGTACTGTAGTTTTTTGAGAACCTTGGTGGTGACGCCGTACAGGAGGCTATTGCAGTAGTCGAGTCTGGATATGATGAAGGGATGGATGAGTGTCTCAGCGGCAGTGTGGGATAGCATGGGACGAAGGCGGGCGATGTTGCGGAGGTGGAAAAAGGCGGTTTTGGTGATCTGGTTGACATGGGGCTGGAAGGAGAGGGTGGGGTCAAGGATGACACCTAGGTTGCGACTCGGGTGCAGGGGGTAACAGTCATACATCATCACGTCCCGGCCAATCACAATCTGCGTCCTCACTTTATGTCTTCAATGTTTGTGTTTAAACAAACCCTCAAAGCTGGGCATAGGACTCAAACATCACACTGGTGTGAAGTGAGGGGCGCTCTTATCATCTTGTTTACACAAAACATATTGCATATTAACTAAAGGCGGTGATCCGAGCACTCAAAAAGTTAAAAATGAGTATATAAAAATAGATGTACTTTATTTATAAAAGTTAAAATAAGCCGACATGTTTCGACTCCAACAGGGTCTTTATCAGGGCAAGTATGATAATAGTATTCCAGTCCCACTGATACTACTTTACATTATTATTCTTTTCATCTCCATCGAGCACTTTTTTTGTCTATGTGTACAAACATGTGAACTTCTACATCATTGGAGCGATTGAAAGCTTTTTCACACACATCGCAATGAAAGGGGTTCTCTGTGAATTATCTGGTGTCATGTAAGGTTGGACTTTTGTGAGAAGTGTTGTCCAGTGTGAATTCTCTGATGCTGTTTAAGGCTGGACATGCGAGAGAAGTGATGTCCACACTGATCACACCCATAGGGTTTCTCTCCAGTGTGAATTCTCCGGTGCTTTTTAAGGTCGGATACTTCAGAGAAGTGTTGTCCACACTGATCACATCCATAGGGTTTCTCACCAGTATGACTTCGCTGGTGCTTTTTAAGATAGGACATTTGAGAGAAGTGTTGTCCACACTGATCACACCCATAGGGTTTCTCTCCAGTGTGAATTCTCTGGTGCTTTTTAAGGTTCGACATTCCAGAGAAGTGGTGTCCACACTGATCACATCCATAGGGTTTTTCTCCACTGTGAATTATCTGATGGCTTTTAAGGCTGCTCATCTGAGAGAAGTGTCGTCCACACTGATCACATCCATAGGGTTTTTCTCCAGTGTGAATTCTCTGATGCTTTTTAAGGCTGGACGTGTGAGAGAAGTGTTGTCCACACTGATCACATCCATAGGGTTTTTCTCCAGTGTGAATTCTCTGGTGATTTTTAAGTTTGGACATTTCACAGAAGTGTTGTCCACACTGATCACACCCATAGGGTTTCTCTCCAGTGTGAATTCTCTGGTGTGTTTTAAGGTGATCCATTCTAGAGAAGTGTTGTCCACATTGATCACATCCATATGGTTTGTCTCCGGTATGAATCCTTTTGTGGATTTTAAGGCTTGTAATTTGAGAGAAGTGTCGTCCACACATATCACATCCATAGGGTTTCTCTCCAGTATGAATTCTCTGGTGGGTTTTAAGGCCGGACATGTGAGAGAAGTGTTGTCCACACTGATCACATCCATATGGTTTCTCTCCAGTGTGAATTCTCTGGTGGATTTTAAGGCTGGACATTTCAGAGAAATGTTGTCCACAATGATCACATCCATAGGGTTTCTCTCCTGTGTGCATTCTCTGGTGTTTCTTAAGGTGTTGCATTTGAGAGAAGTGTTGTCCACACTGATCACATCCATATGGTTTCTCTCCAGTGTGAATTCTCTGGTGGATTTTAAGGCTGGACATTTCAGAGAAATGTTGTCTACAATGATCACATCCATAGGGTTTCTCTCCTGTGTGCATTCTCTGGTGGATTTTAAGGCTGGACATTTGAGAGAAATGTTGTCCACACTGATCACATCCATAGGGTTTCTCTCCTGTGTGAATTCTCTGGTGGATTTTAAGGCTGGAGATTTGAGAGAAGTGTTTTCCACACTGATCACACCCATAGGGTTTCTCTCCTGTGTGAATTCTCTGGTGGCTTTTAAGGTGGGACATTTGAGAGAAGTGTTGTCCACACTGATCACATCCATAGGGTTTCTCTCCAGTGTGAATTTTCTGGTGGCTTTTAAGGTGGGTCATTTGAGAGAAGTGTTGTCCACACTGATCACATCCATAGGGTTTCTCTCCAGTGTGAATTGTCTTGTGGCTTTTAAGGATTTCCATTCTAGCGAAGTGTTGTCCACACTGATCACATCCATAGGGTTTCTCTCCTGTGTGAATTCTCTGGTGTCTTTTAAGGCCAGACATGGCATGGTAACGTTGTCCACACTGGTCACAGCTGTGCTGTTTTGGTTTAGCCAAGCTTCTTTGTTCATTTACTGTTGGTAAGACAGGGAGGCCAGACTGATGATGCAACACTGGATTGGAAACAAAGGGAATAAAGGGAAAACAACTATTGAGAGGTTGAAAGAAATCCACTTTGTGGCTTGAAATTTACATCTAGTTCCCCAATGAATGCCCCGCAAATGAATTCCAAATTTGTTGTGCATTTTAAGAAAGAAAGAAACAATTTTGCTGCGCATTTTAAGAAATTACTAGACAAGTGTAACCTGGCTCCAGCTGTAACCTGACAGCAGCTGATTGTCCATCAGCCCAGTCACTCGAGCGTCAGACAGCAAACATGGCTGGTGACTCACGACCGTATCAACCTGGCTATTAAATCGGTGTATGATAAATAGTTTCTTTACAGAAACTACAGGTTTTAAAAACATTATCATCTGACATATTTTACCGCTTTTGTTTACATGCTAGTAGCGCTCGTTGGCTGTGTTTGTTTGGTTAGCAAACGGGTTAGCCATAGCCTCATGATTGACAACAACGTCATCTGCTTTCCTACTATTCTGATTGGTTGGTATGAACCAATCACTGAAGACTGGCGCTTTGGCAACGCCCATCCCATAAACTGCTGCCGTGGGGAGGGCTTCAGTCTGAATATATATATATATTTATATATATATATAAAAAAAAAATTAAGTGAATCGAAATGAAAACTAGAACTGCACTCTGTCGAGTGCATACTTGCTTGTTGCACACTAGTAGGCCATGAATGGCCAACTAGTGCGCAAGCAGAGCGCGCAAGTACTTTCGACCGCTGTAAACTGTCAAATCTCAGTATCTCTGTGAAGGAACGTTTGAAATTTCTAATTATTAGGTGTAACTATTTGCTACCTACCCATTTTATGCATGTATAAACCTAGTATTATTAAGTATGGTTCAAGTTTCTATCTATATAAGAAATACAGTTTTATCGATTTAGAAATATTCTGGATCCCTTTTTAGTTTTTCAAAGAAAAATGAATCATTGATATGTGATGAAAAAAAAGGTATATACACTGAAACTGAAAAATATGTTATCACGTATACAGTATAATTATTGTATTATTTATTGTAAATTGTCAAGGGGGCAATGCCAGCGAGGAGATGTATTTTGTTCACGTTGGTAGACTTCAAGCAACCAGTTATCAAGCGGCAGGTCTTGTTCAATGCTGAGTATATTTTTTTGGCATGGGTTGATCTCTCCCAAATAGGACACGTATACTCTGCAGAGTTTCAAGTTTCCAAAAATATCATGGATTCCAGTTGAAAAAAAGAAAATCAGTTAGAAAAAAGGTTTTCTCATGTATATATTATAATCATATTTATTTATAACAAGACTCAATAACTCTGCATTGTGTTTCTATCGCTGTGATAGTTACATTTCTTTTAATGTTATTTGTCTCTATTTTCATGCAGATTTTAAACAAAACAATTTCTGATTTGAATTCATCTAGATGCTCATTAAACTTGTTTTTATTATTAATATTTAATTCAATCAAATAATCCTCTGACTGACCCAACATTTTGGAAACAATATCATGTTGACAACTTATCCATATTTGTTGATCTTCCATTACTATATCTTGCGTTTTTAATATTATCTTTAATCCTGATTTAAAATTCTCAGATTTTGAATCACACAAAAAACAAAAGTCATCTTTATTCGCGAGTCGAACGACCGAATCATCACAAGTTCGACATATACCTTTCGGCGAATCTTCCAATTTAAACTCAATAATCCTCCCAAAATAACTATGTAATATTTTCGTCTCTAAGTTATTTACATTGTTCATATTAAAAGAAAGCTGTTTTAAATGTGTTGGTTCCTCACTTAATATTCTTTCTTTTCCTTCTGTTTCAAACCATAATCTTAATTCATGAACTTCTGGTATATTAAGCTCCCTATATAATATAGTAGGCCTACTTGTATTACTAGTCAACTGCTTCTCTCTAAAGTTGGTTACGGTGGTTCCTCTTAAAACTAAAATAGGGAAAGGAGACATGGTATCCATGTCAGTGGAATATCCCCAAGCTGTATATATCATTTTTTTATTCGATGAATCCACTAATTGTAATTCCCTTTTTTTACGTGGTCCAATATGTGTAACAACATCCTCTACTTCTGAGAAATGAATGCAAACCCCCAATACATCTATAACAGACTTTTCTTTTAAAAACTGTATATCAGCTACCTTGGTGAAAGTAAAATATGGTATCAAAAAATCTAATTCTTCACCAAATAGAGTAATTTCTGTCTTTGCTTTCAGTGTAATTTCATATTTATCGCGTCCATTACAATATTTTGGATTTATGTCTTTAAATTGCCCGTCAGTGATGAAATAACTCTTGTTTACTTGAATCAAATTAAAATACTTTACTAATTCTTGATTAAATCCTACTACCTTAATTGTTGCTGTACTGTCTGAAACTTGAAAGAAGAAGTATACTCCGTTACCGTATTTACGTTCTTCACTTTTAGTAATTACTTGTGCTAGAATTGTCCAACTTTCACGATCTGATACTGAACTTAATTCTGAGATGGTAATTACGTTCATAGGGTTCTTCTTAATCCTTTTATTTGAAGGTATATCTGTAGATAGTTCCATTGTTTTAACTATGTTTAGCATGTAACTATATCTTCTGTTCTATAACTCCACGCTCTTTGATATTTTCTCTACCCGGGGACGCTGTATGCACTGGGTGATAGTCTAATCCTGGGTAGGATCTTTAAATTAGGGTTAAGGATATACAGATGGGTGGGTATTTTAATTCCTCTTTGGGGCAAGGCGCGTATCGTAACTCCTTGTCTCTGGTGCACGGCGCGTATCGTAACTTCTCTCGGGGATAGTTAAGGAATCTCCTGGGTAAGACAATTTATTTTCACATTTTTTTGGGCAGGGCGGGTATCTGCTTAAGGATATACGGATGGGTGGATATGTTAATTCCTCTCCGGGGTGGGTATCTTGTCTCTCCCGGGTATATCTGCTTAAGGATATACAGATGGGTGGGTATTTTAATTCCTCTCCTCGTCTCTGGTGCACGGCGTGGGTATCTTGTCTCTCCTGGGTATATCTGCTTAAGGATATACAGATGGGTGGGTATTTTAATTCCTCTTTGGGGCAAGGCGTGTATCGTAACTCCTCGTCTCTGGTGCACAGCGCGTATCGTAACTTCTCTCGGGGAAAGTTAAGGAATCTCCTGGGTAAGACAATTTATTTAACCCTTGTGCAATCTTCGTTTGCTTAGAAAATGACTGATGGTTTTTACTGGTATACGTCTCTGTCTAGAATAAAGCTTTATGATTTACTTTTTAGACACTACCGTTGTTTTTATAGACTCCAGAAACATAATGTTGTAATGAATATGTAAGTGACGACTTTGGATTGTGACGTATATGTCAATCAGTGCCTCCCAACACTAAAACATATCGTCATTACGCCAAAAAACGTCCCAGCCAACCCGCCACTTTTGATGCGTATGCACCGTCCCAGCAAATTGTGCCTGATACGGCAGTGGTGCCAGATTACATACATGTATACACAGGAGAATTACCTTTAATCCTCCCAACACTAAAACATATCGCCATTACGTCACCATCGGAAACCAATTACACTCTGGCATTGGGTCCTTTAATCCACATATTTCTTACGTCATCATTGAGAGCTAGTTATACATATACTATATATATATATATATATATATATATATATATATGTGTAATTTGTAAGTTGATTAGCGGTATAATGTGGTTACTTTGCGCCAAAAAACGTCCCAGCCAACCCGCCACTTTTGATGCGTATGCACCGTCCCAGCAAATTGTGCCTGATACGGCAGTGGTGCCAGATTACATACATGTATACACAGGAGCATTACCTTTAATCCTCCCAACACTAAAAGATATCGTCATTACGTCACCATCGAAAACCAATTACACTCTGGCATTGGGTCCTTTAATCCACATATTTCTTACATCATCATTGAGAGCTAGTTATACATATACTATATATATATGTAATTTGTAAATTGATTAGCGGTATACTGTGGTTACTTTGCGCCAAAAACCGTCCCAGCCAACCCGCCACTTTTGATGCGTATGCACCGTCCCAGCAAATTGTGCCTGATACGGCAGTGGTGCCAGATTACATACATGTATACACAGGAGCATTACCTTTAATCCTCCCAACACTAAAACATATCGTCATTACGACACCTTCGAAAACCAATTACACTCTGGCATTGGGTCCTTTAATCCACATATTTCTTACGTCATCATTGAGAGCTAGTTACATGTATACATATACACACCATGTAATCTGGTCCGGGTTTGAGGCGTATTGGAGGGTAATCCCTCCTGGACGCTATTGGCGAAACGCCTAAATTAAGGGGTCCCCCCCCATGTAGCCCACCCTGACCACTACTCATTGGTCAGGGGCATTACAGTCACATCTAGCTTGGTGACTCCCTCAATGACCCCATGAGGTCAAAGGGAATTACATGTGTATTCCATGTGAATAACACAGTTATGCAGTGTGATGTGTTGTGAGCTTGCAGATCACTTGTTTGGTGTAGATTCATTTTCAAATTGGCATGTGTACGGAAAGGAAATACAAAGGAAAGGAAAATGCAATGTGATTTGCTTTTGCTTCATCTCTAGGTGTGACCAAATGAAAAAGCAAATAGCATTGCATTATCATTTTCAAATAGTAGGCCTACACACGCCAATTTGAAAATGTAAATGCTATGCTTTAGCTTTTTCATTCTGTCATAGAATGACCACACCTGGAGATGAAATGTAAATGCTATTGCATTATATTTTCACTTAAATGCGTTCATTATCTGAAGGTTAAAAAGCATTTCTCTTATTTCAATTGACTTCAATTTGCCATTTCATTTGAATTGTGGCAATATTGTGAAAATAGCCAATCTACAAGCTTGTTGTGAACTTGTAGAACGGCTATTTTCACAATTGTTGATTTAATAATCTGGCCAACCAGTTTTTTATAGCATGGTTTGCTGATTACTTTTGAATGTTTTGATGCAGTAATGGTATTTTTTCTTTTAGAGCCTTTGAGGTATTATACAAGTCTTAAAAGTCCTTAAATTGTCACTGACAGTGAAGTGACACCGCCAAATCATGTGGGGACCCACATGTTGAGAACGAATTATTTATTGGGACATCGTAGGGTGACCAGATCCAAACTGTTCATTTGAGGGACAGAAGTATCACATGTGTGGGATAAGTGGGACGGGGACCACTTATCCCACACAAGCCATACTGGAGTACCGGGTTAGCAACTTATTACATGAGTTGCTATTAATAGCCTTGATGTAATATTCGACCATATAGGCCCAATATTGGCTATCATAAAAATCATGCTTTATTTTTATGCTATTTTAACATGCTTAAAACACTTGCAGGGAGAGACAATGAGAGAGCAGAAGGCTCATGGGACTAACTTGCATTTGAACATTAATGCAATTGCCTGCCAGTCACAATGTGGGACAGGGTCTCAATTTGTGGGACGCCTGAAAAGTCTTGGAAATGAGGGACTGTCCCACGCAAAGAGGGACATCTGGTCACCCTAGGACAGAGCCGAAGAGTTTGATCAATCCTCAAGCCCCCCCCCCCCCCCCCCCCCCCCCCTGCACGCAAATCTGCGAGAAATGCCACGATTGCACTGTAGTGTAGTTGGAAATCGTCATTTTACTGTCTACAATTTTTACATCGTGTACCATACGGTACATACCATTCCGTGTCGACAACTTGTACATCTGTTATGCTGCGCTGCGCAAACAATAAAAGTGACTGGTTATTAAATTAGCTCTCTTCTGTTTAAATGTACTAATATTAAAATTTATGGTGATATATACTATTATATTATTATTATACTATTATGGTGAAATTATATCAATGGAAAATAAACAGGCTAATACATACCAAAAATAATATATAGTATTTAATGCTATAAAAACATGAAAATAGATTAGGCTCCTTCTTTATACTAATAGCATTAATAGCATACAATTCATATTACCATAATTGGTTAGTATAGATTAAATATAGGAAGGGCTCAATAACCATGGAAACTAAAGGGATGGAGGGTAGAGGAATGTGGATATAAATGATATATTTCCCCTCAAATATCTTAGTTTTACCAACATTGTTAATGTGAAATAGTTTCAATATGCTTATTTATTTAAATTGTGATAATTGCTATAGCTATTGGACGTCTGATGGTCCCAGACAGACAGGGGACGTAAAGAGGAAATTATGCCTGGGTAGAAGGCTTCATGCCTGGGGTTGACTGGGCGGAGTGACTGGTGTTGACATCGCGGATCGTCTGACACTGCCAAAACGGAACAGTTACCCTGTAAAAAAAACACCTCAACACTCCATTCAGTTTCATTGTAACTGAGATTTTCGATCATAATTCATAATTTTTTAATACCGTATTTAGCTATAACGAGCGCAAACGTTCGATGCTAATTGACAGTGCTAGTATGCTACTACCATAGACCGCAGGGGAAACATGGCTACTCTCAGGAGATTAGACCCCATCCCTCCCAGAGAAAATCCCATAGCCTGGAAGGACGATCGGCCTGGCTCGGCCAATGATTGAACGACTCATTAGAATACTAGTTGGAATAGCCCTCGGGCCGACTGGCTTGCATTTAATGATAGACAGGGGCCGAGGCCAATCCGCTGCGGGGGAGCCCGGAGCCAGCCAATCACGGGACCGGTCGTCTACCTAGTCTACCTAGAAATCTCCCTCCCCTAGCTCCCGCAGGCACAATTTGCTGGGACGGTGCATACGCATCAAAAGTGGCGGGTTGGCTGGGACGGTGCGTACGAGCCGGGCGAAACTATTACTTGCGCGCTCTGCTTGCGCAAGTAATTACGACTGAGTGTCAGGCTAAGACAAATGGGGTCAAGTAGCTAAATATAACATATAATTACATACTTTTATTATGAGCCTAAGCTATATTTTCTATTATAATATTTTCACATAATTATAATTATTAATAACCAAAGCTATGTTCAAGTGGTTAAAGGACCACTTTTCAACTTATCTTCATATACTGGTAATTGGTCCTCACTCCTCACTAATGTTCATGATAAAATATCACTATTTCTTTCTACTCGGTCTGTCTCATGGGAGGGCTGTGGGGAATTCAGAAACCCGTCCACCAGTGACATCATCGTTAAACATTTTTCTTTTGAAAAATATATTTAGATTGTTATTATTGTGCATTGCAACTTTTCAGGAATAGAAAGCTATACGTTTCTATTAGCTTGGATTGCTCATTGATGATGTCACTGGTGGAGGGGTTTCTGATCTGCCCTCCTATGAGACACAGACAGGTTTCTGATCTGCCCACAGCCCTCCTATGAGACACAGACAGGTTTCTGATCTGCCCACAGCCCTCCTATGAGACACAGACTGGTTTCTGATCTGCCCACAGCCCTCCTATGAGACACAGACTGGTTTCTGATCTGCCCACAGCCCTCTTATGAGACACAGACCGAGTAGAAAACAATTGTGCTATTCTATCATGATCTTTAGTGAGGACCAACTAAAAAAGTGGTGAAGTGTTCTTTTAAATAATGCTTCTATTCTAGCGTGATAAAAGGTGGAATATTGAGAATACAATGAATATTGAGAATGCTGTGTTTTAATTATCAATAATATGACAGGGGTGGAAATACCAAGGAGAGCGAGTAACATACCATGGTCTGTGGGTTCCTGCTGTT
This sequence comes from Protomyctophum parallelum, assembly GCF_964188405.1. NCBI lineage: Eukaryota > Metazoa > Chordata > Actinopteri > Myctophiformes > Myctophidae > Protomyctophum > Protomyctophum parallelum. The sequence continues at coordinate 8,359,100 of NC_139698.1, read as the reverse complement.
CAGCAGAGTTGAGGTTGATAGAGTTCATCTTCAGCTGAAGTCTGGAGTCCACAGTCAGATCTGATCAGAAACGGTTGATATCCTGGAGCAGTTGTGGAGAACTGATGTACCCGGAAACAGGGGAGAATATATGAAACAATACGCAGACGTCTTCTCTCATTCAAAGCTTTGTATTGAATCAGTTGTGGTCCACAACTGATTCAACTGTCCCGAGTTACAGCGACGCCTGCAGCTGAGTGTGCTGCTGTGAGTGTCAGTGTAGTGGAGTAGAAGTAAAAGTACTGAAAATGTGACACTCAACTTAAGTAAGGTACAAATACCTCTAAACTGTACTGAGGTATACATACAGTCAGCGACGTAGAGTCTGTGGGGGCCACGGGGCCATGGCCCCCATGAAGAATCCTAGGGCCCCTTTCGGCCCCCATGAAGATTTTCGTGGACATTTTACATTTACTGGGAATTCCGAACATTTTGGACCTCTCCGCCGGCAATCTGAGAATCCCATCGTCAAATATTCTGGAAAACAGCGCCTCCCCTGTTGTTCCTCAGGCAACAGTCTGTCTTGAGAGACACCGGCCGTCCAAGAGGTGTTAAAAAGTGCTAATCGGGTTTCTTTTGTAGTTGTTCTTGAGGCGTGACATAAAGGGCACGTTCGGAAATACCACACCGGAGCACACTCGCCTATTAGTTTGCATTGCACAGTGGGCTCAGCTCAGTGCGCTATTTCCGAACGCGCCCAATAACACTGATCAAGAATTCACCAAAGAGACCTAACCACAGACTAGTGAGACTACACACTGACTCGAGAAAAGACCCATATCGTCCAAAATAGGCTGATCAGTCGCTGTCTGTGTATAGGCTAATTCATTGGTAAAAGTATGCTAAAGAACTCATTTTTAGACCATTTGGGAAATAAATAAATAAATAAATCCGCGGCGGCGGGCTCGCTTCGCTCAGCCGCGACAGTCCCCCCCAACGCAGTTCTGTAGCCTGCCCAAAGGTAAAACGCACCCGCCGCCTATGATCTCTCTCTCTCTCTCCCTCCGTATCTCTCTATATCTCCCTCTCTCTCTCTCTCCCTCTCTCCCTCTCTCTCTCTCTCTCTCTCTCTCTCTCTCTCTCTCTCTCATAATAATAATAATATAGTCCTGAAAGTCCTCACCTTGGCTTGGACATTGGCCTATAGAAGCTGCTTTAAAAGTACCAGCGAAAACAACTTATTTTTTTCCGCGCTGCGGCGGGGGAGGGGGGGGGGGAGTGCGGGGAGGCGGGGCTGCGGGGGGGGGGGGGGGGGGGCGGGGGGGGGGGGGGGCCCTTGAGGATTGATCAAACTCTTCGGCTCTGCATACAGTACTTCAGTAAATGTACTTAGTTATACTCTCCACCATGGCCCACACAACTCTGATGAATTGAACATGGTGGACCCTGTTGTAAAAGTGTAATTTATCAGTGTCCACAGTAACAGTCTTTGTGTTGAGTTGTGCTTTCATGTGAAATAAAAGCATATATATATCCATTCTGCAAACTGTTAATACATACTTCAATCAAAACGGCCTGCAACAACACACACACACACACACACACACACACACACACACGCATGCACACACACACACACACACACACACACACACACACACACACACACACACACACACACACACACACACACACACACACACACACACACACACACAGTACACACAATGTTTTTTATTTTATTTTTTTAAACCACCTATAGGGATAAATGAAACAACACCTTCTCCAGATACAGACTGCCCATAATAGCTGAGACAAAACAGTATTTAGCCAGCTTTTTTGCATGTGTCTTTTGCAATCCACCCAATTGCAGACCCCTGAGTTCATGGACATGGCCCAGACTTCCAAATACAAGGACAATAAGCTGACAGTTATATCCCAAGGCCATAATACCTTCCACCAAAAGCTGATATTTCATACGTTTGGATGTAAAACAAGTGTCCATATATAAATCAAATGGGCAGCCTATTTCAAAGATAGTGCCAGGTTTTCTAATTTCATTGATGAACACAATATCTGTGGTATTTGGAATATCTTGTAGTGAATTGGCATGTGTGTCATTGTGATCAAACCAGTCTATTTTTATTTTTACACACACACACACAGTAGCCCTTTTCTCACCACACACACACACACACACACACACACACACACACACACACACACACACACACACACACACACACACACACACACACACACACACACACACACACACATGAGACACAGACAGGTTTCTGATCTGCCCACAGCCCTCCTATGAGACACAGACTGGTTTCTGATCTGCCCACAGCCCTCCTATGAGACACAGACTGGTTTCTGATCTGCCCACAGCCCTCCTATGAGACACAGACCGAGTAGAAAAAAATTGTGCTATTTTATCATGATCTTTAGTGAGGACCAACTATATGAAGATAAGTTGAAAAGTGGTGAAGTGTTCTTTTAAATAATGCTTCTATTCTAGCGTGATAAAAGGTGGAATATTGAGAATACAATGAATATTGAGAATGCTGTGTTTTAATTATCAATAATATGACAGGGGTGGAAATACCAAGGAGAGCGAGTAACATACCATGGTCTGTGGGTTCCTGCTGTTCAGCAGAGTTGAGGTTGATAGAGTTCATCTTCAGCTGAAGTCTGGAGTCCACAGTCAGATCTGATCAGAAACGGTTGATATCCTGGAGCAGTTGTGGAGAACTGATGTACCCGGAAACAGGGGAGAATATATGAAACAATACGCAGACGTCTTCTCTCATTCAAAGCTTTGTATTGAATCAGTTGTGGTCCACAACTGATTCAACTGGCCCGAGTTACACCGACGCCTGCAGCTGAGTGTGCTGCTGTGAGTGTCAGTGTTGCTACAGACAGTACAGTCAGTCAGTCAGTCAGTCACAGTGCTCGCTGCAGGGTCCGGAAGCGCCACTGAACCGTGAACCGTGAATCGACTCAGTGAATCGAATCATTGCCATGATCGTGAACCGAATCGCTCACACACTGAAATGATCCGTTTGGCAGATCACTATTTAAGTTGTGGAGAACTGACACAGACCCACCAACTCTCCTCATACTAGAGAGAGGTGGAACCATCTCTCAACCAATCACAACCTCACAAACCCCTCCCTCCTCCTCCCTGGCATGGAGTCTGTGCAACCTACTATAGAAAGAAACTGGTGAGATTGCTTTGTAAGCTTCATATTTAACATAATATGAATCTAGTCCAAAGCAAAAGTAAAAAGTTTGCTTTGGATGAATGAATCGGTTATTTGATGGAGGAAGTAACTAGAATAAAGTTTTCAAATTATTGTAGTGAAGTAAAAGTAAAAATGTTGTCTCTGAGATGTAGTGGAGTAGAAGTAAAAGTACTGAAAATGTGACACTCAACTTAAGTAAGGTACAAATACCTCTAAACTGTACTGAGGTATACATACAGTACTTCAGTAAATGTACTTAGTTATACTTTCCACCATGGCCCACACAACTCTGATGAATTGAACATGGTGGACCCTGTTGTAAAAGTGTAATTTATCAGTGTGTCGTCCACAGTAACAGTCTTTCACACACACACACACACACACACACACACACACACACACACACACACACACACACACACACACACACACACACACACACACACACACACACACACACACACACAGTACACACGATGTTTTTTTGTTTTTTTTAAACCACCTATAGGGATAGATGAAACAACACCTTCTCCAGATACAGACTGCCCATAATAGCTGAGACAAAACAGTATTCAGCCAGCTTTTTTGCATGTGTCTTTTGCAATCCACCCAATTGCAGACCCCTGAGTTCATGGACATGGCCCAGACTTCCAAATACAAGGACAATAAGCTGACAGTTATATCCCAAGGCCATAATACCTTCCACCAAAAGCTGATATTTCATACGTTTGGATGTAAAACAAGTGTCCATATATAAATCAAATGGGCAGCCTATTTCAAAGATAGTGCCAGGTTTTCTAATTTCATTGATGAACACAATATCTGTGGTATTTGGAATATCTTGTAGTGAATTGGCATGTGTGTCATTGTGATCAAACCAGTCTAACCAGTCACACACACACACACACACACACACACACACACACACACACACACACACACACACACACACACACACACACACACACACACACACACACACACACACACAGTAGCCCTTTTCTCACCACACACACAGTAGCCCCCCCCCCCCCCCCCCTCTTGAGCTGAGCTTTAAAAATGTCTACAGAGGCTGCCTGACGAAGGTACAGAGGGAGCTTGTTCCATGCCGATGGCCCGTAGAAGCAAAAAGCTGCTTCCCCGTATTTTTTAGTTGCCATTTTTTTAGGCAAAGCGAGCAGGCCAGCAGTGGAAGACCTTAGCGGGCGGTTTGGGACATATTTAGGCAAGCAGTCTGTTAGTAAACACTTCCACACTGAAGGGAACAACACCATGATGGGCTGTTAGTAAACACTTCCACACTGAAGGGAACAACACGATGGGCTGTTAGTAAACACTTCCACACTGAAGAGAACAACACGATGGGCTGTTAGTAAACACTTCCACACTGAAGAGAACAACAATACGATGGGCTGTTAGTAAACACTTCCACACTGAAGGGAACAACACCATGATGGGCTGTTAGTAAACACTTCCACACTGAAGGGAACAACACCATGATGGGCTGTTAGTAAACACTTCCACACTGAAGGGAACAACACCATGATGGGCTGTTAGTAAACACTTCCACACTGAAGAGAACAACACCACGATGGGCTGTTAGTAAACACTTCCACACTGAAGGGAACAACACCATGATGGGCTGTTAGTAAACACTTCCACACTGAAGAGAACAACACCATGATGGGCTGTTAGTAAACACTTCCACACTGAAGGGAACAACACCATGATGGGCTGTTAGTAAACACTTCCACACTGAAGAGAACAACACCATGATGGGCTGTTAGTAAACACTTCCACACTGAAGGGAACAACACCATGATGGGCTGTTAGTAAACACTTCCACACTGAAGGGAACAACACCATGATGGGCTGTTAGTAAACACTTCCACACTGAAGAGAACAACACCACGATGGGCTGTTAGTAAACACTTCCACACTGAAGGGAACAACACCACGATGGGCTGTTAGTAAACACTTCCACACTGAAGGGAACAACACCATGATGGGCTGTTAGTAAACACTTCCACACTGAAGAGAACAACACCACGATGGGCTGTTAGTAAACACTTCCACACTGAAGGGAACAACACCACGATGGGCTGTTAGTAAACACTTCCACACTGAAGGGAACAACACCACGATGGGCTGTTAGTAAACACTTCCACACTGAAGGGAACAACACCACGATGGGCTGTTAGTAAACACTTCCACACTGAAGAGAACAACACCATGATGGGCTGTTAGTAAACACTTCCACACTGAAGAGAACACCATGATGGGCTGTTAGTAAACACTTCCACACTGAAGAGAACAACACCACGATGGGCTGTTAGTAAACACTTCCACACTGAAGGGAACAACACGATGGGCTGTTAGTAAACACTTCCACACTGAAGAGAACAACACCACGATGGGCTGTTAGTAAACACTTCCACACTGAAGAGAACAACAGGATGATGGGCTGTTAGTAAACACTTCCACACTGAAGAGAACAACACCACGATGGGCTGTTAGTAAACACTTCCACACTGAAGAGAACACCACGATGGGCTGTTAGTAAACACTTCCACACTGAAGAGAACAACACCACGATGGGCTGTTAGTAAACACTTCCACACTGAAGAGAACAACACGATGGGCTGTTAGTAAACACTTCCACACTGAAGAGAACAACACGATGGGCTGTTAGTAAACACTTCCACACTGAAGAGAACAACAACACGATGGGCTGTTAGTAAACACTTCCACACTGAAGGGAACAACACCACGATGGGCTGTTAGTAAACACTTCCACACTGAAGGGAACAACACGATGGGCTGTTAGTAAACACTTCCACACTGAAGGGAACAACAGGATGGGCTGTTAGTAAACACTTCCACACTGAAGGGAACAACACCACGATGGGCTGTTAGTAAACACTTCCACACTGAAGGGAACAACAGGATGGGCTGTTAGTAAACACTTCCACACTGAAGGGAACAACACCACGATGGGCTGTTAGTAAACACTTCCACACTGAAGAGAACAACAGGATGATGGGCTGTTAGTAAACACTTCCACACTGAAGAGAACACCACGATGGGCTGTTAGTAAACACTTCCACACTGAAGAGAACAACACCACGATGGGCTGTTAGTAAACACTTCCACACTGAAGGGAACAACACGATGGGCTGTTAGTAAACACTTCCACACTGAAGGGAACAACACGATGGGCTGTTAGTAAACACTTCCACAATGAAGAGAACAACACCACGATGGGCTGTTAGTAAACACTTCCACACTGAAGAGAACACCACGATGGGCTGTTAGTAAACACTTCCCCACTGAAGAGAACAACACGATGGGCTGTTAGTAAACACTTCCACACTGAAGAGAACAACACGATGGGCTGTTAGTAAACACTTCCACACTGAAGAGAACAACAACACGATGGGCTGTTAGTAAACACTTCCACACTGAAGGGAACAACACCACGATGGGCTGTTAGTAAACACTTCCACACTGAAGGGAACAACACGATGGGCTGTTAGTAAACACTTCCACACTGAAGGGAACAACAGGATGGGCTGTTAGTAAACACTTCCACACTGAAGGGAACAACACCACGATGGGCTGTTAGTAAACACTTCCACACTGAAGGGAACAACACCACGATGGGCTGTTAGTAAACACTTCCACACTGAAGGGAACAACACCATGATGGGCTGTTAGTAAACACTTCCACACTGAAGGGAACAAACAACACGATGGGCTGTTAGTAAACACTTCCACACTGAAGGGAACAACACCATGATGGGCTGTTAGTAAACACTTCCACACTGAAGGGAACAACAGGATGGGCTGTTAGTAAACACTTCCACACTGAAGGGAACAACACCATGATGGGCTGTTAGTAAACACTTCCACACTGAAGAGAACAACAGGATGGGCTGTTAGTAAACACTTCCACACTGAAGAGAACAACACGATGGGCTGTTAGTAAACACTTCCACACTGAAGGGAACAACAATACGATGGGCTGTTAGTAAACACTTCCACACTGAAGGGAACAACACCATGATGGGCTGTTAGTAAACACTTCCACACTGAAGGGAACAACACCATGATGGGCTGTTAGTAAACACTTCCACACTGAAGGGAACAACACCATGATGGGCTGTTAGTAAACACTTCCACACTGAAGGGAACAACACCACGATGGGCTGTTAGTAAACACTTCCACACTGAAGAGAACAACACCACGATGGGCTGTTAGTAAACACTTCCACACTGAAGGGAACAACACCATGATGGGCTGTTAGTAAACACTTCCACACTGAAGAGAACAACAACACGATGGGCTGTTAGTAAACACTTCCACACTGAAGGGAACAACAATACGATGGGCTGTTAGTAAACACTTCCACACTGAAGGGAACAACAGGATGATGGGCTGTTAGTAAACACTTCCACACTGAAGGGAACAACACCATGATGGGCTGTTAGTAAACACTTCCACACTGAAGGGAACAACACCATGATGGGCTGTTAGTAAACACTTCCCCACTGAAGGGAACAACAGGATGGGCTGTTAGTAAACACTTCCACACTGAAGGGAACAACACCACGATGGGCTGTTAGTAAACACTTCCACACTGAAGAGAACAACAGGATGGGCTGTTAGTAAACACTTCCACACTGAAGGGAACAACACCACGATGGGCTGTTAGTAAACACTTCCCCACTGAAGGGAACAACACCATGATGGGCTGTTAGTAAACACTTCCACACTGAAGAGAACAACAGGATGGGCTGTTAGTAAACACTTCCACACTGAAGAGAACAACACGATGGGCTGTTAGTAAACACTTCCACACTGAAGAGAACAACAGGATGGGCTGTTAGTAAACACTTCCACACTGAAGAGAACAACAGGATGGGCTGTTAGTAAACACTTCCACACTGAAGAGAACAACACCACGATGGGCTGTTAGTAAACACTTCCACACTGAAGAGAACAACACCATGATGGGCTGTTAGTAAACACTTCCACACTGAAGAGAACAACACCATGATGGGCTGTTAGTAAACACTTCCACACTGAAGAGAACAACACCACGATGGGCTGTTAGTAAACACTTCCACACTGAAGAGAACAACAGGATGATGGGCTGTTAGTAAACACTTCCACACTGAAGAGAACAACACCACGATGGGCTGTTAGTAAACACTTCCACACTGAAGAGAACAACAGGATGATGGGCTGTTAGTAAACACTTCCACACTGAAGGGAACAACACCACGATGGGCTGTTAGTAAACACTTCCACACTGAAGAGAACAACAGGATGATGGGCTGTTAGTAAACACTTCCACACTGAAGAGAACAACACCACGATGGGCTGTTAGTAAACACTTCCACACTGAAGGGAACAACAACACGAGGGGCTGTTAGTACGGCTGGAGTCATTCTCTCTCTGTGTGTGTGTGTGTGTGTGTGTGTGTGTGTGTGTGTGTGTGTGTGTGTGTGTGTGTGTGTGTGTGTGTGTGTGTGTGTGTGTGTGTGTGTGTGTGTGTGTGTGTGTGTGTGTGTGTGCGTGCAGTTGCAGAACCTGGGCTGTTATTCGGTCAGTAAGTTGGAGCTGAGGATCCTCCTCCCGTCGGTGGCCGCCGGAGGGCGAGTGTTCATGAACGTCACCGAGGTCTTCTCCTACAACGTGAGTACATTAACCCCATTCTGACCTGAGATCAGATTCTAAAAAATGTCTTCTACGGTTAACCAGTACATTATACTTAGAACATCCATCCATCCATCGATCTTCAACCGCTTATCCGTAGTCGGGTCGCGGGGGGCAACAGCTCCACCATGCAGAGAGCTCCAGACTTCCCTCTCCACTCATGGATTGCAGAATTCCTACAATGACCACAATGATTTGGTGCACCGCTCCTCCTTGGCGGAGAGGAGGGGGGACATATCTAACCTGAGTTCACAAGTTCCCTCCTCCTGTTGTAGTCTTGTTATAGGTTGTGTTTACATTTGCGCTGCTGTGGCACAGCTTCAATATGTCATGAGTCTCGCGTTGATCCCGCCTCTAGCGGCCGCATACGGCTGCACATCACTCCGGTCTGATTTGGTTCCGGACCAATAACTACAGCTTACTACTGACCTGAGATCAGATTCATACGAGGTTTCCACTGGACACACACTGGTCTGATTAACCCATTCTGACCTGAGATCAGATTCTAAAAATGTCAGTCGCTCTTCGATTTTTCAAAAATAGCAGACCTACAAGCTCATATCGCGCCACTCGGTGGCGCGATATGAGCTTGTAGATCTGCTATTTTTAAATAGCTCAAGCATAACATGATGCCGACACCAAAATGGGTGCCCGGTCAGAATGGGTTAAAAAAAGAAAATAATACATAAACTCCAGGCCTGACCAAACAGTTTTTTTTTTGGGACACCCAACAGAGACGTCATTTATAAGGTTGTATCTCATACCTAGAACACGTCCATTTAGCCGAAGATGGATGGATGGATGGATGGATGGATTGACAGACGGACGGATGGATGGATGGCTTGAGGTGCATTTGTTTTGGGCTGGGGAGTGCATGCTGCCTCCATGTAACCCTGTTGCCCCCCCTGCAGGTTACTGGGGTGAACTGCAGCATTGTGAGTGACCCGGCTCAGCTGAAGAGCAGACAGAGAGACGTACGCCTGCTCCACCCGGAGGACATGATGCACACTGACACGCTGGTGAGATGCGCACGCGCACGCGCACGCACACACACACACTGACACACTGGTGAGACATGTGTCGTGCCGTCTGGGACTGGACCCCCCCCCCCCCCCTCTCGCTCTCTCACTATACGCACGCAGCCACGCACTGTTCTTTTGGGCATGGAGGCACAGCGCTGAGCGCACTGATATAACAGACAGCAGCGCAAAATGTTTACAAGTTTATCGAGATGAAAGTCCCTACTCCCCAGTCCCCACACAGTGACAGCACTCCATGTTTACGGCACGCACAGACAGACAGACAGACAGAATATTCTGTAGGCTATAATCAGTGTTGTAACTAACGCCCTTACATCACCTTACGTTACCTAACGAAACTACTTTTTGCAATAACTTGTAACCTAAACCTAACACTTTACATTTCCCCATTCCATAACGGCGTTATAGTTATTGTGCGTGTGCTACCCACGTTATGGCGTTATTATTATGTCAACTTATGTGATCCAAGTGAAAAGTCTGGTCTCTGTGCTGACTGCTGAGAGAGCGCTCTCTGTGTTGTACAGACTGTGTTGACAGTTTCGTTTGTGCTCTCATACTATAGCCTCTGAGCCCACATGGCTTCTCTCACCCTAACATGAACAAAGCACGTCGCAGAAGAGGTTAATGATCGGCTAACGTAGGGCCAGATTTTAGGGTAAGCCAATCGGAGACAGTTTGACAGAGTAGGGCGGGTCTTACTCTTTGTCTGTGATAAACACAGAGTCGCGTCACAGACACATAAACCCTTGTAACGCATACACATAAAACGCCGGTTGAACGAACATTATTACCACACGCTACAATGGCAAATGCGGATAACAGCGAGTGATGCTTTGTGGGTTGGAAATACAAGCATTATTTTGAGTACTTGCGGGTAAAGGACGACAAAAACATGAGGTGCAAATCTAAGAAAGCATCTTAAATCAGTCCATGAGGCTCCCTCACATGGACCAATGTGCACCACCAAAACAGACAAAGATCGATTTTAAATCGCCACAGCAGCATGTCATCAAGAGTCAACTTGACAAAATGATTGCTAGGTAGCCTATGTTGTTGAGGAAATGCTTCCCCTCTCAACGGTGGAGCCTGTTCCTTTCAGAGCACTGGTCAGCAAAATACCAGTGAAAGCAGGGCCAATGTGCAGAAATACATTTTCCAAATACCTGAAAAGTGAATACCGGTATTCTAAAATGGAAGATGAGCTCAAACATACATTTGATGAATTAGAATATATCTCTACCACTGCAGATATATGGACTCATTTTGTATTTGATTATTATAAAAAAAAAACTTGAAGACCACGTCTATCCACGGTAACGGGACATCTTTGCGCTGCGTAAAATATGCCTTGTCCGTCTCCAACGGTGTTCAGCTCCTCACCCGCCACATTGTTTGCTTCATTTCCTTTATTTACTGCGGATTGCATTCACACCTGCACCGAATCGTAATCAAGTGCGAAGCGAAGCGAAACCCCCGTTTTTGCTCGGAGTAGAATTGATACGCATTAGGATTCGAATGAGCCTTCAAACCTGCCAAACGAAGTGCACTTTCTGAAAATGTGCAGCAGGATTCGTTTTAATCGCAGCAAAGCTCTCTGGTGTGAATGTGACCTAAGACTGTCTTGTTTTCTATTAATTGGCAGAGGTGTTGTTGAGGGGCGCTAGCCCCTCCTATATGAGTTTCAATATTTGCCTTTGAAAATTTGGTAAAATGTCTGCCAAATATGACGTAAATTTGTGTATAATGACGTTTGGTGCGTGGTCATGGCTGCCAGTTCCCACCTGATGTCGTTTGGGAGTTCTGATTGGTCCAGAACATACTGAATGACTGCTAGCTTACATAACGTCTTAAGACTAGGACTCAAGTCTAAGATGAACAGCTCATCAGAGAGAGGGTGGGGGGCTCCTTTCTTTCCTCCAAAGAGGATGATACGGTCTCCCACAATGCAACAGCACATTTTATACACTGAACATGGAACTTTCCCCTTGGGCTCAACCTTCTTCCAGGAGAAGCTCTCTGGGATGAATTTCCACAAAGAATTGATAGTTGAATTCCAGTAGAAGCCACCAAATATGTACAACTCTCCCTTGTAGGCAAAGGCTGAATGACCACAGCGTCTTTCTGGAAAAAGATGTGCAGACGGTGTGCTCATCCAAAAGTTGGTCTGTGTGTCAAACACTCTGGTGCTGTGGTCGTTGTAGACCACATCCTCGTAGCCCCCAAATACAAACATCTTTGTCCCGATGATTGTGGCAGAGTGATTGCATGAAACAGGTGGCAGTGTTCCTCTGGCATTAATTAAAGACCATTCCATTGTAGTGGTGTCCAACTTGTACATGTCATTAGTACATATAGTATGCAGGGTATATCCTCCATGGATAAACATGACCTTCCCCAAAACACAGGCTGAGTGGTTTCTCCTCCCCTCTGGAACAGTCCCGGAAACCCTGGGTTTGAACCATCTGTGGGCGTCAACATCAAATGCATAAAGTACATTGTAGTAAGGAAACCCTCCCCAGATGTAGACTGTATCTTCTATGAGCACAGCTGTGTGCGACGAGCACATGGATGGAACCTCCAGGTGACGTTCTCCTCTTCCAGGAGGTAACTTCTTCCAGCGTAAAGACACTGTGTTGAAGACATGGACATCCATCTGATCCATGTTGTTGTCGGGATATCCATAAGAATATCCTCCAAAGGAATACAGTTTGTTCCCCACTGCTACAGCAGCACAATTGACTTGCTTTAGTCCTCCTACTTTGGAAACACTCCAAGACAACATCTGTCTGTCTGTCTGTCTGTCTGTCTGTCTGTCTGTCTGTCTGTCTGTCTGTCTGTCTGTCTGTCTGTCTGTCTGTCTGTCGATCTCTTCTCTCTCTCAACGTCTACAGCCATTTTCAATCGTCTTATATCTTAGTGAAAGCACACGCGACACAAACTGTTGCCATGTATGCCTCAACAACGCCAATTTGTGCAGCTGTCTTCATCTGCACCCTTTGACTCGGGCGTTATTTATTACTTCAAACGGCTACCTTTCGGCATAGCTTCCGTCCAAATGAAATGAACTGAAATCCCTCAACTTTCCTAAGACTACTACAGAGAGTGTGAATGGAATATTTCTTTCTACAGTAGGCCTCAACTCCTACAATTCCAAGTGCTTGTCGGGGTGGGGGTTAATGCCAGGGCTTTGGGAGGGCACCAAGCTTAATGCCAGGGCTTTAATGAGTGTCTGTCAACGAGGGTCGTTGACAGACACACCTCAGCTCAGCTGACGTGTGTGTCTGTCTGACTGGAGTCACTTGAAAATGACTAAAGCCATGATCAGGTTTACTGTGATTAGGTTAAGCTTACATTTCATATCACAAACACCATATAGGCCCGTATAGTGAAAACTCCTAATAAATTATGAGTCGAGTTTGAATCATTCATGATGAGAATCGCGATTTTCGATTTTTTTTTACACCCCGAGCACATGATGCACACTGACTGACACACACACAAACACACACGCACGCACGCACGCACAGACACACACACACACACACACACACACACACACACACACACACACACACACCTGTGCTTTTATAGGTTATATCGTTTTGGACCGACAGTACAAGGTTTCCACCCGAGTATAGCAGGTTGTGGTGTACAGATGTTTCTTATGATATTGGTGTGTGTGTTTGTCTGCGACTGTGTGCGTGCGTGTGTAGAACTGCAGCAGATCGTGGTGCACGGAGGTGGTGTGTGACGTGCAGGAGCTGCTGAGAGGTCAGACAGCGCTCGTACGCATCAGCCGCAGAGTGCACGACGAGTTCTTCAGGAAGGTGAGATACCACACGCACACACACACACACACACACACACACGTACACACGCACGCACACACGTACATATGCACACACACACGTACGTCTGCACACACACACACACGTACTTACGCACACACACACATACGTATGCACACACACAAACACATGTCAAGTTTTACAACACAGACACACAGACATACTGTATGTACACACACACACACACACACACATGTATGTACGCACGCACGTACGTACGAACGCCCCGCCCAACCTGTTTCGTGTGCGCGCACCATTCACTTCCTTGTGTCCCTTTTATAAAGGGACACTGTGTCCCTACTGTGTACACTAGGGGTGCCCACACTTTTTTTTACTTGAGAGCTACTTTCAAAATTACCTTCTCAACAAGATCTACCCACCGAAAACCATTGTTGAAAATAGTTTAAATATGTACCCAAGGGGGCTTTGGAATAGCGGAGCTGCCATTTGATATAAGACAAATGCACTTGGAATGGGAAATGCAGGGGGAGAAATGGAATAGGTAGGGTTTTTTGTATTTAATTTACAGAAGTTTTTGTGCACAGCAACACTCGTGAAAACAAAATATTGCATTGTGGGTTGAGCTGACATAGGCCCTTTTGATGTCAATCAATCAAGTCACCTTATTTCAAGTGTCAAAAATATATATTTTTATATTTAAATTAAATATTCTTTAGGGCCATGTCATGTGGTCTACCTGTACAGCCTTTGTGATCTACTGGTAGATCGCAATCTACCTTTTGAGCACCCCTGGTGTACACCTTTATAAAGGGTAAACAACAACACCCCTGGTGTACACCTTTATAAAGGGTAAACAAGTGAAATTTGCAGTGACGAAGAAATAAGCAGACAATGGCTGGTCGGCTATTCAAAACATAGCCGATATACAAGCTCATTATTTGATAAAAAAACGGATCTTAATGTGGTTCATTGTGTTCCTCTTCCGTCCAGGCCAAGTACAAGGCAGTGAGGATAGTGGGAACATATCAGCTCGCTGCCCAGGAGTCCAGTGTCATCACCCTGGGCTCAGGCCCCATCGTCAGGGAGGTAGGAATGTTCAAAGACCGACATTACGGCAACGTGTGTGTGTGTGTGTGCGTGTGCGTGTGCGTGTGCGTGTACCTTTTCCAAAGCACAATTTGTAATTCTCCTGTCGTTCTCATTGGTTAAGACGGTGCTGGAGGTGCTGAAGGGACGGTCCATTCCCATCTCTCTGTGGATTCTGATTGGCAGCATCATTGGAGGCCTGCTGCTATTGGCCCTCATCATCTTCATACTCTGGAAGGTAACGTAATGTTACAGTAAACATCCGTAACCATCGGACACTTCTCAAATACCTGGACATTCTATACAGAATTCGGCTTAAAGTATTCCAAGAACAGTGAGCACATTTCCATCTGTCTATAGCAATGTTCGCGATGTGGATTTAAGAACGTCATACAAACATCAATTGTTTGATGTGTCTGCGGGTGTCTCTGTCACCTGCTTCACGGCAATCCAGTGTTCTGGCACACCGTTTGAGAACAGTGTTCTGGCACACCGTTTGAGAACAGTGTTCTGGCACAACGTTTGAGAACAGTGTTCTGGCACAACGTTTGAGAACAGTGTTCTGGCACAACGTTTGAGAACAGTGTTCTGGCACAACGTTTGAGACCAGTGTTCTGGCACAACGTTTGAGAACAGTGTTCTGGCACAACGTTTGAGAACAGTGTTCTGGCACAACGTTTGAGAACAGTGTTCTGGCACAACTTTTGAGAACAGTGTTCTGGCACAACGTTTGAGAACAGTGTTCTGGCACAACGTTTGAGAACAGTGTTCTGGCACACCGTTTGAGAACAGTGTTCTGGCACAACGTTTGAGAACAGTGTTCTGGCACACCGTTTGAGAACAGTGTTCTGGCACACCGTTTGAGAACGACTGGTTTACAGCCAAAGATTCCTATAGGAACACAGGAGCATGCATGCACGCACACACACACACACACACACACACACACACACACACACACACACACACACACACACACACACACACACACACACACACACAATGAAATACCTCAAGTTGAAATGTATTGCTGTACTTCAATATATTTTGATGAGAAATATATTCTTTTGGAATATTTTACATTGGGTAAAATATACCCGTGATTAGTGATGGTTTAGTGTCCGTGGGTTAAATATAGGGCTGAAGTGGTTAGTCATGTATGCTTTGTAATAATAATAAATCTACAAAGTAACCAGTAACTAAAATATCCTCGTGCCTCCTTACGATACTTTTAAAGATCAGGGATAGTAGAATTCCAGATTAAATTGGTCTCAGGATCGCTTCAGAACTATATGAACAATAATTGTGGCCTTTGACACAATATGTCAGCCTTATCAGGAAGTGAATGTCGTTTGTATAACACGGTTAATTAATTTATCCCTCCACCAGCTTGGCTTCTTCATGCGGAAAAACAGACCAGAGGACGCAGACCACGAAGATTAGCCCCTCCTACTGCATCTCCTACTGTTACCGTGACAACACTCGTCTTTCTGTGGTTTGAGGTTTGCGACAACAACAACAACAACAACAACAACCACCACCAGAGAGATGGGAGTCCCGCCCGTAGAAATAAACGCATGGACTGGACCTTTCCGTCTATCTATAGCAATGCTCAGGACACAAAGAGAAGTATAGGGGACTGTGAAGACAGACGTATGGCGCTTAATCTGTCCTTTCTGTGCTTTTATATCTATTAGACTTTTCCGGTTCTTTCTCGACTACAAGAACCGAGTGAACCATGCCGCGTCGTGTAACGGCCCGGCTCTCAGAACCTGTCATTTGGGCCCTGGGCTCAGGAGGTGCTACTAGTGTCAACCCCAATGTTCCATTGAAAGGTATAACAACATACAGGTCAATGGTCCCCAAAGTGGGGTCCGGGGACCCCCAGGGGCCATTGAGGGAGTTCCAGGGGTTACCCCAGCTCGATGATAATTTGGAACCAAATGGACCCTTATGGGTCTGTAACTCTGAGAGTGCACAACTGGAACCAAATTTGGTTCGATTTGTACACTCTGAGTTAAATTAATTGTTATTTTACAATATAAATTGGGGTCCCAGAGATAGAAATGCCATTAAATGGGGGTCCGTAGACTAATTAATGCATGACTTGAAATTAAACGGATTGAGAATCACTCAAAAATCTTCTCTCATGGGGGTCCTTGGCGTATACTTTCTAAAGGTGGTCCGCGGGCTAATTAGTGTCAATTTGGGGGTCCTTGGCACGAAAACGTTTGGGAACCACTGGTGTAGGTTACTTACAACAGCTCTAAATACAGTAGGTTCATCTGAAAGAGCCTTATATGGATCCACCTCTTCTTGGACAAAGTCACCCTGCAGAGACCTGGTCTATAGAATCGGGACCACCACTACAAAGTTAGACATGGGGGTTCACAAATATTAACATGCCAAGGACCCCCGATTATAGCCAGAGCCCCCGGTTATAGCCAGAGCCCCCGGTTATAGCCAGAGCCCCCGGTGCTGCGGCCCCCAACTTTAAAAACCTGTGAGACATTACAACTGTTACAGCCCACACCGGGCACTACGAGTCCTGGAGAAATGCACTAAACATTATTGTTTTCAGGTCGGGATATGTAAATAATAACTTTTTTTTTTTTTTTTTAAGTGTATCAACCAACCTTTGTTGGTTTGACATTCTGTTTGACATTTTCATTCTGTCTTCGACAGTTCTGTTGTTTTTGTATTTGTTGAAATGTAAAGTTAAAACGTTAAAGGGTTTTAATTTTGTGTGTCTGTTTATGTGATTTAAAATAATAAAGCCCCTACTCCAGCGTGTCGTTTGTGGTATACTGTTGATTGGAATTGATCAGGAATGTTTAGTGTGTAGGCCAGTCAAAACGCAAGGGCAATAAGGAAGGAAGGAAGGAAGTTGTTCATCATTTTAACTGTCATTAAAGATTCCTTTTCAGGCAAACATGGCCATTATATAAACTGTGAATGGAGTTTCTAGGTGAAAGTGACTTTTTGACGTACCATAGAGCTGCCATTGAGCCCCATTATAAATGTCTCAAATTTGAAAGCACTTTCTAAAACTACCTTTCAAAGATTCCTTTTCAGGCAAACATGTCCACCGTAAGATGAACCTAAGTAGGCTAGAATGGGGTTCGTAGGTTTAAGTATGTAGCACTAGTAGCATGCCGAAGTTTGTGCTATTGCCATAGAGAATGCATTGGGCGTTTAAGTTAAATAACTCAAACTATAAAACATTTCAAAGTAAAAAAGTTCCAGCATGTGTCTCCACAGTAAGCTGAATAATAAAAAGTGTGAATGGAGTTTCTAGGTGAAAGTGATTTTTGACGTGCCAATGTCTGCCATTGAGCCCCATTGTAAATTTGAAAGCACTATATTTCTAAAACTATGAAACATTTCAAATATTCCTTTTCAGGCAAACATGTCCACCGTAAGATGAACCTAAGTAGGCTAGAATGGGGTTGCTAGGTGTAAGTATGTAGGCTTCTCTGTTGTTAGCAAAACATGCTAATGTTTCTCATCCTCCGCAACACCCATTCTCATACACCGCTATACTTGTAATATGTTGCGGTAGAGAGAACGTCATCATTTTGGACCATGGGCTATAGCCCATATCGTACGGCTTACTATAGAATGCCGTTTTTCATCATTTTTGACCATCCCACTGAGCAATAGCCGGCTATTAGACGTGCGTCTAAATGGGTCTAATAGCCCATATCTTACGGCATTTTTGAGGTTTTGAAAAAAATTCAAAAAACGTTTTTTGAATTTTTTTTTTTTTTCTTATCCTCGTTTTTCATCATTTTTGACAATGGGCTATAGCCCATACCGTACGGCATACTATAGCACGCCGTTTTTCATCATTTTTGTGGATTTGGAAAAAAAAAAGAAAAAACGATGGGTTATAGCCCATCGTTTATTTATTTTATTTATAAAAAAAATATCCTCATTTTTCATAATTTTTGACCATACCGTACGGCATACTATAGCACGCCGCTTTTCATCATTTTTGAGGATTTGAAAAAAGAAAAAAAAACGATAGGTTATAGCCCATAGTTTTTTGAATTATTTTTTGAATTATTTTTTTATCCTTGTTTTTTATCATTTTTGACCATGGGCTATAGCCCATACCGTACGGCATACTATAGCACGCCGTTTTTCATCATTTTTGAGGATTTGAAAAAAATTAAGAAAAAAAAAACGATGGGTTATAGCCCATAGTTTTTTGATTTTTTGAATTATTTTTTATCCTCGTTTTTCATCATTTTTGACAATGGGCTATAGCCCATACCGTACGGCATACTATACGCCGTTTTTCATCATTTTTGAGGATTTGAAAAAAAGGGGAAAAAAACGAAAAAAAACGATGGGTTATATATAGCCCATCGTTTTTTGATTTTTTGATAATTTATTTATCCTCGTTTTTCATCATTTTGGACCATGGGCTATAGCCCATATCATACGGCATACTATAGCACGCCGTTTTCATCATTTTTGAGGATTTGAAAAAAAAAAAAAAAAAAAAAAACGATGGTTTATAGCCCATCATTTTTTGATTAAAAACTAATTATCCTCGTTTTTCATCATTTTTGACCATGGGCTATAGCCCATACCGTACGGCATACTATAGCATGCCGTTTTTCATCATTTTTGAGGATTAAAAAAAAACAAAAACAAAAAACTACGATGGGTTATAGCCCATCGTTTTTTGATTTTTTTATTATTATTTTTATCCTCGTTTTTCATCATTTTTGACAATGGGCTATAGCCCATACCGTACGGCATACTATAGTACGCTGTTTTTCATAATTTTTGAGGATTCGAAAAAAAGTGAAAAAAACAAAAAAAACATCGTTTTTAGATTTTTTATTTGAATCCTCGTTTTTTTTTTTTTTTGACCATACCACTGAGCAATAGCCGGCTATTAGACGTGCGTCTAAAAATGGGATAAAAAACGTCTAAAAATAGACGTCTAAAAATAGACGTCTATTTTTAGACGTTTTTATCCCATGACGTGCCAAAATCTGCCATTGAGCCCCATGTTAAAAGTCTCAAATTTGAAAGCACTATATTTCTAAAACTATGACACCTTTCAAAGATTCCTTTTCAGGCAAACATGTCCACCGTAAGATGAAATTAAGTAGGCTAGAATGGGGTTCGTAGGTTTAAGTATGTAGGACTAGTAGCATGCCAAAGTTTGTGCTATTGCCATAGAGAATGCATTGGGCGTTTAAGTTAAATAACTCAGAAACTATAAAACATTTCAAAGTAAAAAAGTTTCAAAAAAACATTTCAAATATTCCTTTTCAGGCAAACATGTCCACCGTAAGATGAACCTAAGTAGGCTAGAATGGGGTTGCTAGGTGTAAGTATGTAGGCTTAGCAAAACATGCTAATGTTTCTCATCCTCCGCAACACCCATTCTCATACACCGCTATACTTGTAGTATGTTGCGGTAGAGAGAACGTCATCATTTTGGACCATGGGCTATAGTCCATATCGTACGGCATACTATAGAATGCCGTTTTTCATATTTTTTGAGGATTTTGAAAAAAATAAAAAATAAAAAAACGATGTGTTATAGCCCATCGTTTTTTGATTTTTCGAATTTTTTTGAATCCTTGTTTTTCATCATTTTTGACCATCCCACTGAGCAATAGCCGGCTATTAGACGTGCGTCTAAAAAAGTGATAAAAAACGTCTAAGAATAGATGTCTAAAAAACGTCTAAAAATAGACGTCTAAAACATGTCTATTTTTAGACGTGTTTTAGACGTCTATTTTGAGACGTTTTTTATCTCATTTTTAGACGCTCGTCTAATAGCCCATACCGTACGGCATACTATAGCACGCCGTTTTTCATCATTTTTGAGGATTTGAATTTTTTTTTTTTAAACAAAAAACGATGGGTTATAGCCCATAGTTTTAAGATTTTTTGATTTTTTCTTAATCCTCGTTTTCCGTTTTCTCGATTTTCCGTTTTCCATTTTCTCGATCTTCCGTTTTCTCAATTTTTCGTTTTCCGTTTTCTCGATTTTCCGTTTTCTCGATTTTCTGTTTTCCGTTTTCTCGATTTTCGATGTGTTATAGCCCATCGTTTTTAGATTTTTAGATTTTTTTTGAATCCTCGTTTTTCATCATTTTTGACCATCCCACTGAGCAATAGCCGGCTATTAGACGTGCGTCTAAAAATGGGATAAAAAACGTCTAAAAATAGACGTCTAAAAATAGACGTCTATTTTTAGACGTTTTTATCCCATTTTTAGACGCTCGTCTAATAGCCCTGACCCGCGGGTCATAAAAAAAACTTGACCCGCGGGTCATAAAAAACCTTGACCCGCGGGTCATAAAAAAAACTTGACCCGCGGGTCATAAAAAAACCTTGACCCGCGGGTCATAAAAAAACCTTGACCCGCGGGTCATAAAAAAACCTTGACCCGCGGGTCATGAAAAAAAAACCTTGACCCGCGGGTCATAAAAAAACCTTGACCCGCGGGTCATAAAAAACCTTGACCCGCGGGTCATAAAAAACCTTGACCAGCGGGTCATAAAAAAACTTGACCCGCGGGTCAAAAAAAAACTTGACCCGCGGGTCATAAAAAACCTTGACCCGCGGGTCATAAAAAAAACTTGACCCGCGGGTCATAAAAAAAACTTGACCCGCGGGTCATAAAAAACCTTGACCCGCGGGTCATAAAAAAACCTTGACCCGCGGGTCATAAAAAAACCTTGACCCGCGGGTCATGAAAAAAAAACCTTGACCCGCGGGTCATAAAAAACCTTGACTAGCGGGTCATAAAAAAACTTGACCCGCGGGTCAAAAAAAAACTTGACCCGCGGGTCATAAAAAACCTTGACCCGCGGGTCATAAAAAACCTTGACCTTGACCCGCATAAAAAACCTTGACCCGCGGGTCATAAAAAACCTTGACCCGCGGGTCATAAAAAACCTTGACCCGCGGGTCATTAAAAAAACCTTGACCCGCGGGTCATAAAAAAAACTTGACCCGCGGGTCATAAAAAAAACTTGACCCGCGGGTCATAAAAAAACCTTGACCCGCGGGTCATTAAAAAAACCTTGACCCGCGGGTCATAAAAAAAACTTGACCCGCGGGTCATAAAAAAAACTTGACCCGCGGGTCATAAAAAACCTTGACCCGCGGGTCATTAAAAAAACCTTGACCCGCGGGTCATAAAAAAAACTTGACCCGCGGGTCATAAAAAAACTTGACCCGCGGGTCATAAAAAACCTTGACCCGCGGGTCATAAAAAAACCTTGAGCCGCGGGTCATAAAAAAACCTTGACCCGCGGGTCATAAAAAAACCTTGACCCGCGGGTCATAAAAAATCCTTGACCCGCGGGTCATAAAAAAACCTTGACCCGCGGGTCATAAAAAAAACTTGACCCGCGGGTCATAAAAAACCTTGACCCGCGGGTCATAAAAAACCTTGACCCGCGGGTCATAAAAAAAACTTGACCCGCGGGTCATAAAAAAACCTTGACCCGCGGGTCATAAAAAACCTTGACCCGCGGGTCATAAAAAACCTTGACCCGCGGGTCATAAAAAAAACTTGACCCGCGGGTCACAAAAAAAACTTGACCCGCGGGTCATAAAAAAACCTTGAGCCGCGGGTCATAAAAAAACCTTGACCCGCGGGTCATAAAAAAAACTTGACCCGCGGGTCATAAAAAAATCTTGACCCGCGGGTCATAAAAAACCTTGACCCGCGGGTCATAAAACCTTGACCCACGGGTCATTAAAAAAACCTTGACCCGCGGGTCATAAAAAAAACTTGACCCGCGGGTCATAAAAAAACCTTGACCCGCGGGTCATAAAAAAAACTTGACCCGCGGGTCATAAAAAAACCTTCACCCGCGGGTCATAAAAAACCTTCACCCGCGGGTCATAAAAAACCTTGACCCGCGGGTCATAAAAAAAACTTGACCCGCGGGTCATAAAAAAAACTTGACCCGCGGGTCATAAAAAAAACTTGACCCGCGGGTCATAAAAAAAACTTGACCCGCGGGTCATAAAAAACCTTGACCCGCGGGTCGTAAAAAACCTTGACCCGCGGGTCATAAAAGAAACTTGACCCGCAGGTCATAAAAAAAAATTGACCCGCAGGCAGTGTTGGGCAAGTTACTTTGAAAGCGTAGCTTGTAAAGCTACAAGTAGCTCACCATGGCAGTAGCTTGATCAAGCTACATAGCTACCCCTGGAGAGATGTAGCTTGTAAAGCTACAGCTACATAGAAAAAGTAGCTCAAAGTAGCTCAGCTACTTTTTATTTTTCAGCGTTGAATTGAGAATGTACATGCGGGAGACCCCTCCTCCCATCTGGGAGACCCCTCCCTTCTGGGAGACCCCTCCTCCCCTCTGGGAGACCCCTCCCACCCTGCTCCCCTCGGGGAGACTCCTCCTCCCCCTGCTCCCCTCTGGGATTCCCCTCCTCCCCCTGCTCCCCTCTGGGAGACCCCTCCTCCCCCTGCTCCCCTCTGGGAGACCCCTCCTCCCCTCTGGGAGACCCCTCCTCCCCCTGCTCCCCTCTGGGAGACCCCTCCTCCCCCTGCTCCCCTCGGGGAGACTCCTCCTCCCCCTGCTCCCCTCTGGGAGACCCCTCCTCCCCCTGCTCCCCTCTGGGAGACCCCTCCCAGCCTGCTCCCCTCTGGGAGACCCCTCCCAGCCTGCTCCCCTCTGGGAGACCCCTCCTCACCCTGCTCCCCTCTGGGAGACCCCCCCACCCTGCTCCCCTCTGGGAGACCCCTCCTCACCCTGCTCCCCTCTGGGAGACCCCCCCACCCTGCTCCCCTCTGGGAGACCCCTCCTCACCCTGCTCCCCTCTGGGAGACCCCCCCACCCTGCTCCCCTCTGGGAGACCCCTCCTCCCCCTGCTCCCCTCTGGGAGACCCCCCCACCCTGCTCCCCTCTGGGAGACCCCCCCACCCTGCTCCCCTCTGGGAGACCCCTCCTCCCCCTGCTCCCCTCTGGGAGACCCCCCCACCCTGCTCCCCTCTGGGAGACCCCTCCTACCCTCTAGGAGACCCCTGCTCCCCCCTGGGAGACCCCTCCCACCCTGTGATACCAGGGCCAATCAGAGGCCAATTAGAGGCAGCTGTCAAGTGCTGATATGCCCTCAAAGCAATCAGAAAAAGGAACAGTCCTTGATTTTTCAAAGGGGGTTCTAGTACAAGAATTAACACAGCAACCAATGGTCAAAATTAATATATTTCTTTCATGTTATTGCCCAAAATTGTAGCTTGTAACTTGAGTAGCTAAGCTACAAAAATGACCCAAAAGGTAGCTGAGCTACTTGACGAGGTACACAAATATGAATGTAGCTAAAATACCACAAGCTACAGCAAAATGTAGCTCAGCTACGTAGCTCAGCTACATGTAGCTTAATACTCCCCAACACTGCCCGCAGGTCATAAAAAACCTTGACACGCGGGTCATAAAAAAACCTTGACCCGCGGGTCATAAAAAAACCTTGACCCGCGGGTCATAAAAAAAACTTGACCCGCGGGTTTTCCGTTTTCCGTTTTCTCGATTTTCCGTTTTCTCGATTTTCCATTTTCTCGTTTTTCCGTTTTCTCAATTTTCCGTTTTTCTCGATTTTCCGTTTTCTCGATTTTCCGGTTTCTCGATTTTCCGTTTTCCGTTTTCTCGATTTTCCGTTTTCCGTTTTCCGTTTTCTCGATTTTCCGTTTTCTCGTTTTTCCGTTTTCTCAATTTTCCGTTTTTCTCGATTTTCCGTTTTCTCGATTTTCCGTTTTCTCGATTTTCCGTTTTCCGTTTTCCGTTTTCTCGATTTTCCGTTTTCCGTTTTCTCGATTTTCCGTTTTCTCGATTTTCCGTTTTCCGTTTTCTCGATTTTCCGTTTTCTCGATTTTCCGTTTTCCTTTTTCTCGATTTTCGGTTTCCGTTTTCTCGATTTTCCGTTTTCTCGATTTTCCGTTTTCTCGATTTTCCGTTTTCTCGATTTTCCGTTTTCCGTCTTCTCGATTTTCCGTTTTCTCGATTTTCCGTTTTCCGTTTTCTGTTTTCTCGATTTTCCGTTTTCCGTTTTCTCGATTTTCCGTTTTCTCGATTTTCCATTTTCTCGTTTTTCCGTTTTCTCAATTTTCCGTTTTTCTCGATTTTCCGTTTTCTCGATTTTCCGTTTTCTCGATTTTCCGTTTTTCGTTTTTCCGGTTTCTCGATTTTCCGTTTTCGAGATTTTCCGTTTTCCGTTTTCCGTTTTCTCGATTTTCGGTTTCCGTTTTCTCGATTTTCCGTTTTCTCGATTTTCCGTTTTCCGTTTTCCGTTTTCTCGATTTTCCGTCTTCCGTTTTCTCGATTTTCGGTTTCCGTTTTCTCGATTTTCCGTTTTCTCGATTTTCCGTTTTCTCGATTTTCCGTTCTCTTTTCTCGATTTTCCGTTTTCCGTCTTCTCGATTTTCCGTTTTCTCGATTTTCCGTTTTCTCGTTTTTCCGTTTTCTCAATTTTCCGTTTTTCTCGATTTTCCGTTTTCTCGATTTTCCGTTTTCTCGATTTTCCGTTTTCCGTTTTCCGTTTTCTCGATTTTCCGTTTTCCGTTTTCTCGATTTTCCGTTTTCTCGATTTTCCGTTTTCCGTTTTCTCGATTTTCCGTTTTCTCGATTTTCCGTTTTCCTTTTTCTCGATTTTCGGTTTCCGTTTTCTCGATTTTCCGTTTTCTCGATTTTCCGTTTTCTCGATTTTCCGTTCTCTTTACCCGCGGGTCATAAAAAAAACTTGACCCGCGGGTCATAAAAAAAACTTGACCCGCGGGTCATAAAAAACCTTGACCCGCGGGTCGTAAAAAACCTTGACCCGCGGGTCATAAAAGAAACTTGACCCGCAGGTCATAAAAAAAAATTGACCCGCGGGTCATAAAAAACCTTGACACGCGGGTCATAAAAAAACCTTGACCCGCGGGTCATAAAAAAAACTTGACCCGCGGGTCATAAAAAAAACTTGACCCGCGGGTTTTCCGTTTTCTCGATTTTCCGTTTTCTCGATTTTCCATTTTCTCGTTTTTCCGTTTTCTCAATTTTCCGTTTTTCTCGATTTTCCGTTTTCTCGATTTTCCGTTTTTCGTTTTTCCGGTTTCTCGATTTTCCGGTTTCTCGATTTTCCGTTTTCCGTTTTCTCGGTTTTCCGTTTTCCGTTTTCTCGATTTTCCGTTTTCTCGTTTTTCCGTTTTCTCAATTTTCCGTTTTTCTCGATTTTCCGTTTTCTCGATTTTCCGTTTTCTCGATTTTCCGTTTTCCGTTTTCCGTTTTCTCGATTTTCCGTTTTCCGTTTTCTCGATTTTCCGTTTTCTCGATTTTCCGTTTTCCGTTTTCTCGATTTTCCGTTTTCTCGATTTTCCGTTTTCCTTTTTCTCGATTTTCGGTTTCCGTTTTCTCGATTTTCCGTTTTCTCGATTTTCCGTTTTCTCGATTTTCCGTTTTCTCGATTTTCCGTTTTCCGTTTTCTCGATTTTCCGTTTTCCGTTTTCTCGATTTTCCGTTTTCCGTTTTCTCGATTTTCCGTTTTCTCGATTTTCCGTTTTCCCTTTTCTCGATTTTCCGTTCTCTCGATTTTCCGTTTTCTCTTTTTCCGTTTTCTCAATTTTCCGTTTTTCTCGATTTTCCGTTTTCTCGATTTTCCGTTTTCCGTTTTCTCGATTTTCCGTTTTCTCGATTTTCCGTTTTCCGTTTTCCGTTTTCCGTTTTTCTCGATTTTCCGTTTTCCGTTTCAATGTCTGCCAACGACTTAATTAACTGCTTTTTTTGATACTCCCGCAGAGCCAACGACGTCTTTATTGTCTTTTTAACAAGTGTATAAAAAAAAAATAATAATAAAAAAATGTATAGAAACTGGCACTCAGGTCCTTTTTTTGCGCCCCCTAGTGGCGATGGATGAGTTAATGCCCGTCTCTATCAATATACAGTATACTCTAAGGTTGCCTCCGACATACGTTGCGGTTAGGGTTTGGGATAGGGTGTCGGACTAAGGACTGAATTTATGCCTCCCTAAGTCCTCCCAAGTCTTTTCAATGGCATGATTCATGCCTTTCTGTGTGTGGATTCCATTGGTAAGCTACTCCTGTCTGCAGCACTCCACAGGCCGGGCCGTTGAGGAGTTGTGGAGTAAAGAGCAGTATAGAACATTGTGTTCTAAATTCCAATCAAATGTTGGTATAGCGTAGTCCTATTGCGCCAGATCTACTTTTTAGACATAATGACAGTACAGTACAGTACAAGTCAGCAGAGACAGGGTATTAATGTGCACGCACGCTCACACGCACGGACACACGCACGCACGCACGCACGCTCACACGCACGGACACACGCACGCACACACACTGTTTTGGATCATTATGAACAACTGCAGTCCCTGAAGGCATCGTTTGATTGGGAAACTATATAGGGAAAAGAGAGAGACAGAGGGAGGGAGAGGGGAGAGGGGGGAGATAGAAAGAGATGGAGAGGGAGAGAGAGAGAGAGAGAGAGAGAGAGAGAGGATTTTTCGTTTTATTAGAGTTTTTAGTTTTATTAGAGTTTTTAGTTTTATTAGAGTTTTATTGGAGTTTTTAGTTTTATTAGAGTTTTTAGTTTTATTCGAGTTGGACCTGTAAATTACAACAAAACAAAAACCAAGGCACTGGTGTGGTACTTCCTGGTTTTCCAGAACGGGGTTCAAGTCCCTGCGGTGCTCTGCTCAATTTGTTGTATTTCCATGGTTTATTTTCTGCTCATTGTGTTGCCTTTTCATAGATAACCCCCAGGTTCCTTACTGTGTTCCCTCCTTACAGTTATATTACAGGATTAAAAAATCCTCGTTTTTCATCATTTTTGACTATGGGCTATAGCCCATACCGTACGGCATACTATAGCACGCCATTTTTCATCATTTATGAGGATAAAAAAAAAATCAACATAATTTTGATTTGTTTTTTAACCCCTTTTTTCATCATTTTTGAACTTGGGCTATAGCCCCTACCGTACGGCATACTATAGCACGCCATTTTTCATCATTTTTGAGGATTTGAAAAAAATTTCAAAATTTCAAAAAACATGGGTTATAGCCCATCGTTTTTTGAAATTTTGAAAAAAACATTTAACCTCGTTTTTCATCATTTTTGAACATGGGCTATAGCCCCTACCGTACGGCATACTATAGCACGCAGTTTTTCATCATTTTTGAGGATTTGAAAAAAAATCAAAATTTCAAAAAACATGGGTTATAGCCCATCGTTTTTTGAAATTTTGAAAAAAAAAATAACCTCGTTTTTCATCATTTTTGAACATGGGCTATAGCCCCTACCGTACGGCATACTATAGCACGCCGTTTTTCACCATTTGTGAGGATTTAAAAAAAAAATCAAAATTTCAAAAAACATGGGTTATAGCCCATCGTTTTTTGAAATTTTGAAAAAAAAAAATTAACCTCGTTTTTCATCATTTTTGAACATGGGCTATAGCCCATGTTCAAAAATGATGAAAAACGAGGTATGCCGTACGGCATACTATAGCACGCCGTTTTTCATCATTTTTGAGGATTTGAAAAAAAAATCAAAATAAAAAAAAACATGGGTTATAGCCAATCGTTTTTTGAAATTTTGATTTTTTTTTACCTCGTTTTTCATCATTTTTGAACATGGGCTATAGCCCCTACCGTACGGCATACTATAGCACGCCGATTTTCATCATTTTTGAGGATTTGAAAAAATTTAAAAAAACATGGGTTATAGCCCATTGTTTTTTGAAATTTTGAAAAAAAAGATTAACCTTGTTTTTCATCATTTTTGAACATGGGTTATAGCCCCTACCGTACGGCATACTATAGCACGCCGTTTTTCATCATTTTTGGGGATTTGAAAAAATTTAAAAAAACATGGGTTATAGCCCATTGTTTTTTGAAATTTTGAAAAAAAAGATTAACCTTGTTTTTCATCATTTTTGAACATGGGCTATAGCCCCTACCGTACGGCATACTATAGCACGCCGATTTTCATCATTTTTGAGGATTTGAAAAAATTTAAAAAAACATGGGTTATAGCCCATTGTTTTTTGAAATTTTGAAAAAAAAGATTAACCTTGTTTTTCATCATTTTTGAACATGGGTTATAGCCCCTACCGTACGGCATACTATAGCACGCCGTTTTTCATCATTTTTGGGGATTTGAAAAAAATTCAAAATTTCAAAAACATGGGTTATAGCCCATCGTTTTTTGAAATTTTGGAAAAAAAAAAAAACCTTGTTTTTCATCATTTTTGAACATGGGCTATAGCCCCTACCGTACGGCATACTATAGCACGCCGTTTTTCATCATTTTTGAGGATTTGAAAAAAAAATCTAAATAAAAAAAAACATGGGTTATAGCCCATCGTTTTTTGAAATTTTTGAAAAAAGAAATTAACCTTGTTTTTCACCATTTTTGAACATGGGCTATAGCCCCTACCGTACGGCATACTATAGCACGCCGATTTTCATCATTTTTGATGATTTGAAAAAAATTCAAAATTTCAAAAAACATGGGTTATAGCCCATTGTTTTTTGAAATTTTGAAAAAAAAAATTAACCTTGTTTTTCATCATTTTTGAACATGGGTTATAGCCCCTACCGTACGGCAAACTATAGCACGCCGTTTTTCATCATTTTTGGGGATTTGAAAAAAATTCTAAATTTCAAAAAACATGGGTTATATAGCCCATCGTTTTTTGAAATTTTTGAAAAAAAAATTAACCTTGTTTTTCACCATTTTTGAACATGGGCTATAGCCTCTACCGTACGGCATACTATAGCACGCCGATTTTCATCATTTTTGAGGATTTGAAAAAAATTCAAAATTTCAAAAAACTTGGGTTATAGCCCATCGTTTTTTGAAATTTTGAAAAAAAAATTAACCTCGTTTTTCATCATTTTTGATCATGGGCTATAGCCCCTACCGTACGGCATACTATACAACGCCGTTTTTCATCATTTTTGGGGATTTGAAAAAAATTCTAAATTTCAAAAAACATGGGTTATAGCCCATCGTTTTTTGAAATTTTGAAAAAAAAAATTAACCTTGTTTTTCACTATTTTGGAACATGGGCTATAGCCCCTACCGTACGGCATACTATAGCACGCCGATTTTCATCATTTTTGAGGATTTGAAAAAAATTCAAAATTTAAAAAAACATGGGTTATAGCCCATTGTTTTTTGAAATTTTGAAAAAAAAAATTAACCTTGTTTTTCATCATTTTTGAACATGGGTTATAGCCCCTACCGTACGGCAAACTATAGCACGCCGTTTTTCATCATTTTTGGGGATTTGAAAAAAAATCTAAATTAAAAAAAACATGGGTTATAGCCCATCGTTTTTTGAAATTTTGAAGTTTTTTTTAACCTCGTTTTTCATAATTTTTGAACATGGGCTATAGCCCCTACCGTACGGCATACTATAGCACGCCGTTTTTCATCATTTTTGAGGATTTGAAAAAAATTCAAAAATTCAAAAAACATGGGTTATAGCCCATCGTTTTTTGAAATTTTTGAAAAAAAAATTTACCTTGTTTTTCACCATTTCTGAACATGGGCGATAGCCCCTACCGTACGGCATACTATAGCACGCCGTTTTTCATCATTTTTGACGATTTGAAAAAAATTCAAAATTTCAAAAAACATGGGTTATAGCCCATTGTTTTTTGAAATTTTGAAAAAAAAAATTAACCTTGTTTTTCATCATTTTTGAACATGGGTTATAGCCCCTACCATACGGCATACTATAGCACGCCGTTTTTCATCATTTTTGAGGATTTGAAAAAAAATCTAAATTTAAAAAAACATGGGTTATAGCCCATCGTTTTTTGAAATTTTGAAAAAAAAAATAACCTCGTTTTTCATCATTTTTGAACATGGGCTATAGCCCCTACCATACGGCATACTATAGCACGCCATTTTTCATCATTTTTGAGGATTTGAAAAAAAATCAAAATTTAAAAAAACATGGGTTATAGTCCATCGTTTTTTGAAAATTTAAAAAAATAATTAACCTCGTTTTTCATCATTTTTGAACATGGGCTATAGCCCCTACCATACGGCATACTATAGCACGCCGTTTTTCATCATTTTTGGGGATTTAAAAAAAAGATCAAAATTTCAAAAAACTTGGGTTATAGCCCATCGTTTTTTGAAATTTTGAAAAAAAAATTAACCTTGTTTTTCATCATTTTTGAACATGGGCTATAGCCCCTACCGTACGGCATACTATAGCACGCCGTTTTTCATCATTTTTGAGGATTTGAAAAAAAATCTAAATTTAAAAAAACATGGGTTATAGTCCATCGTTTTTTTTAAATTTGAAAAAAAAATTAACCTCGTTTTTCATCATTTTTGAACATGGACTATAGCCCCTACCGTACGGCATACTATAGCACGCCGTTTTTCATCATTTTTGGGGATTTGAAAAAAATTCTAAATTTCAAAAAACATGGGTTATAGCCCATCGTTTTTTGAAATTTTTAAGTTTTTTTTAACCTCGTTTTTCATCATTTTTGAACATGGGCTATAGCCCCTACCGTACGGCATACTATAGCACGCCGTTTTTCATCATTTTTGAGGATTTGAAAAAAATTCAAAATTTCAAAAAACGTGGGTTATAGCCCATCGTTTTTTGAAATTTTTGAAAAAAAAATTAACCTTGTTTTTCACCATTTTTGAACATGGGCTATAGCCCCTACCGTACGGCATACTATAGCACGCCGATTTTCATCATTTTTGAGGATTTGAAAAAAATTCAAAATTTCAAAAAACTTGGGTTATAGCCCATCGTTTTTTGAAATTTTGAAAAAAAAATTAACCTCGTTTTTCATCATTTTTGATCATGGGCTATAGCCCCTACCGTACGGCATACTATAGCACGCCGTTTTTCATCATTTTTGGGGATTTAAAAAAAATTCAAAATTTCAAAAAACTTGGGTTATAGCCCATCGTTTTTTGAAATTTTGAAAAAAAAAATTAACCTTGTGTTTCATCATTTTTGAACATGGGCTATAGCCCCTACCGTACGGCATACTATAGCACGCCGTTTTTCATCATTTTTGAGGATTTGAAAAAAAATCTAAATTAAAAAAACATGGGTTATAGTCCATCGTTTTTTGAAAATTTGAAAAAAGAATTTACCTCGTTTTTCATCATTTTTGAACATGGACTATAGCCCCTACGGTACGGCATACTATAGCACGCCGATTTTCATCATTTTTGAGGATTTGAAAAAAAATCAAAATTTCAAAAAACATGGGTTATAGCCCATTGTTTTTTGAAATTTTGAAAAAAAGATTAACCTCGTTTTTCATCATTTTTGATCATGGGCTATAGCCCCTACCGTACGGCATACTATACAACGCAGTTTTTCATCATTTTTGGGGATTTGAAAAAAATTCTAAATTTCAAAAAACATGGGTTATAGCCCATCGTTTTTTGAAATTTTGAAGTTTTTTTTAACCTCGTTTTTCATCATTTTTGAACATGGGCTATAGCCCCTACCGTACGGCATACTATAGCACGCCGTTTTTCATCATTTTTGAGGATTTGAAAAAAAATCAAAATTTCAAAAAACATGGGTTATAGCCCATCGTTTTTAGAATTTTTTGAAAAAAGAAATTAACCTTGTTTTTCACCATTTTTGAACATGGGCTATAGCCCCTACCGTACGGCATACTATAGCACGCCGATTTTCATCATTTTTGAGGATTTGAAAAAAATTCAAAATTTCAAAAAACATGGGTTATAGCCCATTGTTTTGTGAAATTTTGAAAAAAAAAATTAACCTTGTTTTTCATCATTTTTGAACATGGGTTATAGCCCCTACCGTACGGCAAACTATAGCACGCCGTTTTTCATCATTTTTGGGGATTTGAAAAAAATTCTAAATTTCAAAAAACATGGGTTATAGCCCATCGTTTTTTGAAATTTTTGAAAAAAAAATTAACCTTGTTTTTCACCATTTTTGAACATGGGCTATAGCCTCTACCGTACGGCATACTATAGCACGCCGATTTTCATCATTTTTGAGGATTTGAAAAAAATTCAAAATTTCAAAAAACTTGGGTTATAGCCCATCGTTTTTTGAAATTTTGAAAAAAAAATTAACCTCGTTTTTCATCATTTTTGATCATGGGCTATAGCCCCTACCGTACGGCATACTATACAACGCCGTTTTTCATCATTTTTGGGGATTTGAAAAAAAATCTAAATTTCAAAAAACATGGGTTATAGCCCATCGTTTTTTGAAATTTTGAAAAAAAAATTAACCTTGTTTTTCACTATTTTGGAACATGGGCTATAGCCCCTACCGTACGGCATACTATAGCACGCCGATTTTCATCATTTTTGAGGATTTGAAAAAAATTCAAAATTTCAAAAAACATGGGTTATAGCCCATTGTTTTTTGAAATTTTGAAAAAAAAAATTAACCTTGTTTTTCATCATTTTTGAACATGGGTTATAGCCCCTACCGTACGGCAAACTATAGCACGCCGTTTTTCATCATTTTTGGGGATTTGAAAAAAAATCTAAATTTAAAAAAACATGGGTTATAGCCCATCGTTTTTTGAAATTTTGAAGTTTTTTTTAACCTCGTTTTTCATCATTTTTGAACATGGGTTATAGCCCCTACCATACGGCATACTATAGCACGCCGTTTTTCATCATTTTTGAGGATTTGAAAAAAAATCTAAATTTAAAAAAACATGGGTTATAGTCCATCGTTTTTTGAAAATTTTAAAAAATAATTAACCTCGTTTTTCATCATTTTTGAACATGGGCTATAGCCCCTACCATACGGCATACTATAGCACGCCGTTTTTCATCATTTTTGGGGATTTAAAAAAAAATCAAAATTTCAAAAAACTTGGGTTATAGCCCATCGTTTTTTGAAATTTTGAAAAAAAAATTAACCTTGTTTTTCATCATTTTTGAACATGGGCTATAGCCCCTACCGTACGGCATACTATAGCACGCCGTTTTTCATCATTTTTGGGGATTTGAAAAAAATTCTAAATTTCAAAAAACATGGGTTATAGCCCATCGTTTTTTGAAATTTTTAAGTTTTTTTTAACCTCGTTTTTCATCATTTTTGAACATGGGCTATAGCCCCTACCGTACGGCATACTATAGCACGCCGATTTTCATCATTTTTGAGGATTTGAAAAAAATTCAAAATTTCAAAAAACTTGGGTTATAGCCCATCGTTTTTTGAAATTTTGAAAAAAAAATTAACCTAGTTTTTCATCATTTTTGATCATGGGCTATAGCCCCTACCGTACGGCATACTATAGCACGCCGTTTTTCATCATTTTTGAGGATTTGAAAAAAATTCAAAATTTCAAAAAACTTGGGTTATAGCCCATCGTTTTTTGAAATTTTTGAAAAAAAAATTTACCTTGTTTTTCACCATTTTTGAACATGGGCTATAGCCCCTACCGTACGGCATACTATAGCACGCCGATTTTCATCATTTTTGAGGATTTGAAAAAATTTCAAAATTTCAAAAAACTTGGGTTATAGCCCATCGTTTTTTGAAAATTTGAAAAAAAAATTAACCTAGTTTTTCATCATTTTTGATCATGGGCTATAGCCCCTACCGTACGGCATACTATACAACGCCGTTTTTCATCATTTTTGGGGATTTGAAAAAAATTCTAAATTTCAAAAAACATGGGTTATAGCCCATCGTTTTTTGAAATTTTGAAGTTTTTTTTAACCTTGTTTTTCACTATTTTTGAACATGGGCTATAGCCCCTACCGTACGGCATACTATAGCACGCCGATTTTCATCATTTTTGAGGATTTGAAAAAAATTCAAAATTTCAAAAAACATGGGTTATAGCCCATTGTTTTTTGAAATTTTGAAAAAAAAAATTAACCTTGTTTTTCATCATTTTTGAACATGGGTTATAGCCCCTACCGTACGGCAAACTATAGCACGCCGTTTTTCATCATTTTTGGGGATTTGAAAAAAAATCTAAATTTCAAAAAACTTGGGTTATAGCCCATCGTTTTTTGAAATTTTGAAGTTTTTTTTAACCTCGTTTTTCATCATTTTTGAACATGGGCTATAGCCCCTACCGTACGGCATACTATAGCACGCCGTTTTTCATCATTTTTGAGGATTTGAAAAAATTTAAAAAATTCAAAAAACATGGGTTATAGCCCATCGTTTTTTGAAATTTTTGAAAAAAAAATTAACCTTGTTTTTCACCATTTTTGAACATGGGCGATAGCCCCTACCGTACGGCATACTATAGCACGCCGATTTTCATCATTTTTGAGGATTTGAAAAAAATTCAAAATTTCAAAAAACATGGGTTATAGCCCATTGTTTTTTGAAATTTTGAAAAAAAAAATTAACCTTGTTTTTCATCATTTTTGAACATGGGTTATAGCCCCTACCGTACGGCAAACTATAGCACGCCGTTTTTCATCATTTTTGGGGATTTGAAAAAAAATCTAAATTTCAAAAAACATGGGTTATAGCCCATCGTTTTTTGAAATTTTGAAGTTTTTTTTAACCTCGTTTTTCATCATTTTTGAACATGGGCTATAGCCCCTACCGTACGGCATACTATAGCACGCCGTTTTTCATCATTTTTGAGGATTTGAAAAAAATTCAAAATTTCAAAAAACATGGGTCATAGCCCATCGTTTTTTGAAATTTTTGAAAAAAAAATTAACCTTGTTTTTCACCATTTTTGAACATGGGCGATAGCCCCTACCGTACGGCATACTATAGCACGCCGATTTTCATCATTTTTGAGGATTTGAAAAAAATTCAAAATTTCAAAAAACATGGGTTATAGCCCATTGTTTTTTGAAATTTTGAAAAAAAAATTTAACCTTGTTTTTCATCATTTTTGAACATGGGTTATAGCCCCTACCGTACGGCAAACTATAGCACGCCGTTTTTCATCATTTTTGGGGATTTGAAAAAAAATCTAAATTTCAAAAAACATGGGTTATAGCCCATCGTTTTTTGAAATTTTGAAGTTTCTTTTAACCTCGTTTTTCATCATTTTTGAACATGGGCTATAGCCCCTACCGTACGGCAAACTATAGCACGCCGTTTTTCATCATTTTTGGGGATTTGAAAAAAATTCTAAATTAAAAAAAACATGGGTTATAGCCCATCGTTTTTTGAACTTTTTAAGTTTTTTTTAACCTCGTTTTTCATCATTTTTGAACATGGGCTATAGCCCCTACCGTACGGCATACTATAGCACGCCGTTTTTCATCATTTTTGAGGATTTGAAAAAAATTGAAAATTTCAAAAAACATGGGTTATAGCCCATCGTTTTTTGAAATTTTTGAAAAAAAAATTAACCTTGTTTTTTACCATTTTTGAACATGGGCTATAGCCCCTACCGTACGGCATACTATAGCACGCCGATTTTCTACATTTTTGAGGATTTGAAAAAATTTCAAAATTTCAAAAAACTTGGGTTATAGCCCATCGTTTTTTGAAATTTTGAAAAAAAAATTAACCTCGTTTTTCATCATTTTTGATCATGGGCTATAGCCCCTACCGTACGGCATACTATACAACGCCGTTTTTCATCATTTTTGGGGATTTGAAAAAAATTCTAAATTTCAAAAAACATGGGTTATAGCCCATCGTTTTTTGAAATTTTGAAGTTTTTTTTAACCTCGTTTTTCATCATTTTTGAACATGGGCTATAGCCCCTACCGTACGGCATACTATAGCACGCCGTTTTTCATCATTTTTGAGGATTTGAAAAAAATTCAACATTTAAAAAAACATGGGTTATAGCCCATCGTTTTTTGAAATTTTTGAAAAAAAAATTAACCTTGTTTTTCACCATTTTTGAACATGGGCTATAGCCCCTACCGTACGGCATACTATAGCACGCCGATTTTCATCATTTTTGAGGATTTGAAAAAAATTCAAAATTTCAAAAAACATGGGTTATAGCCCATTGTTTTTTGAAATTTTGAAAAAAAAAATTTACCTTGTTTTTCATCATTTTTGAACATGGGTTATAGCCCCTACCGTACGGCAAACTATAGCACGCCGTTTTTCATCATTTTTGGGGATTTGAAAAAAAATCTAAATTTCAAAAAACATGGGTTATAGCCCATCGTTTTTTGAAATTTTGAAGTTTTTTTTAACCTCGTTTTTCATCATTTTTGAACATGGGCTATAGCCCCTACCGTACGGCATACTATAGCACGCCGTTTTTCATCATTTTTGAGGATTTGAAAAAATTTCAAAATTTCAAAAAACATGGGTTATAGCCCATCGTTTTTTGAAATTTTTGAAAAAAAAATTAACCTTGTTTTTCACCATTTTTGAACATGGGTTATAGCCCC
The DNA here is from genome assembly GCF_964188405.1 of Protomyctophum parallelum. Classification (NCBI taxonomy): domain Eukaryota; kingdom Metazoa; phylum Chordata; class Actinopteri; order Myctophiformes; family Myctophidae; genus Protomyctophum; species Protomyctophum parallelum. The sequence continues at coordinate 8,321,865 of NC_139698.1, read as the reverse complement.
TACCGTACGGCAAACTATAGCACGCCGTTTTTCATCATTTTTGGGGATTTAAAAAAAATTCAAAATAAAAAAAAACATGGGTTATAGCCCATCGTTTTTTGAAAATTTGAAAAAAAAATTAACCTCGTTTTTCATCATTTTTTAACATGGGCTATAGCCCCTACCATACGGCATACTATAGCACGCCATTTTTCATCATTTATGAGGATTTGAAAAAAATTCAAAATAAAAAAAAACATGGGTTATAGTCCATCGTTTTTTGAAAATTTGAAAAAAAAAATAACCTCGTTTTTCATCATTTTTGAACATGGGCTATAGCCCCTACCATACGGCATACTATAGCATGCCGTTTTTCATCATTTTTGGGGATTTGAAAAAAATTCTAAATTTCAAAAAACATGGGTTATAGGCCATCGTTTTTTGAAATTTTGAAAAAAAAAATTACCTCGTTTTTCATCATTTTTGAACATGGGCTATAGCCCCTACCATACGGCATACTATAGCACGCCGTTTTTCATCATTTTTGAGGATTTAAAAAAAAAATCAAAATTTAAAAAAACATGGGTTATAGCCCATCGTTTTTTGAAATTTTGAAAAAAAAATAACCTCGTTTTTCATCATTTTTTAACATGGGCTATAGCCCCTACCGTACGGCATACTATAGCACGCAGTTTTTCATCATTTTTGAGGATTTGAAAAAAATTCAAATTTTCAAAAAACATGGGTTATAGCCCATCGTTTTTTGAAAATTTTGAAAAAAAAATTAACCTCGTTTTTCACCATTTTTGAACATGGGCTATAGCCCCTACCGTACGGCATACTATAGCACGCCGATTTTCATCATTTTTGAGGATTTGAAAAAAAATCAAAATTTCAAAAAACATGGGTTATAGCCCATTGTTTTTTGAAATTTTGAAAAAAAAATTAACCTCGTTTTTCATCATTTTTGATCATGGGCTATAGCCCCTACCGTACGGCATACTATACAACGCCGTTTTTCATCATTTTTGGGGATTTGAAAAAAATTCTAAATTTCAAAAAACATGGGTTATAGTCCATCGTTTTTTGAAAATTTGAAAAAAAAATTAACCTCGTTTTTCATCATTTTTGAACATGGGCTATAGCCCCTACCATACGGCATACTATAGCACGCCGTTTTTCATCATTTTTGGGGATTTGAAAAAAATTCTAAATTTCAAAAAACATGGGTTATAGCCCATCATTTTTTGAAATTTTGAAAAAAAAAATTACCTCGTTTTTCATCATTTTTGAACATGGGCTATAGCCCCTACCATACGGCATACTATAGCACGCCGTTTTTCATCATTTTTGAGGATTTGAAAAAAAATCAAAATTAAAAAAAACATGGGTTATAGCCCATCGTTTTTTGAATTTTTGAAAAAAAAAATTACCTAGTTTTTCATCATTTTTGAACATGGGCTATAGCCCCTACCATACGGCATACTATAGCACGCCATTTTTCATCATTTTTGAGGATTTGAAAAAAAATATCAAAATTAAAAAAAACATGGGTTATAGTCCATCGTTTTTTGAAAATTTGAAAAAAAAATTAACCTCGTTTTTCATCATTTTTTAACATGGGCTATAGCCCCTACCGTACGGCAAACTATAGCACGCCGTTTTTCATCATTTTTGGGGATTTAAAAAAAATTCTAAATTTCAAAAAACTTGGGTTATAGCCCATCGTTTTTTTAAATTTTGAAAAAAAAAATTAACCTTGTTTTTCATCATTTTTGAACATGGGCTATAGCCCCTACCATACGGCATACTATAGCACGCCATTTTTCATCATTTTTGAGGATTTGAAAAAAATATCAAAATTAAAAAAAACATGGGTTATAGCCCATCGTTTTTTGAAAATTTTGAAAAAAAAATTAACCTCGTTTTTCACCATTTTTGAACATGGGCTATAGCCCCTACCGTACGGCATACTATAGCACGCCGATTTTCATCATTTTTGAGGATTTGAAAAAAAATCAAAATTTCAAAAACATGGGTTATAGCCCATTGTTTTTTGAAATTTTGAAAAAAAAATTAACCTCGTTTTTCATCATTTTTGATCATGGGCTATAGCCCCTACCGTACGGCATACTATACAACGCCGTTTTTCATCATTTTTGGGGATTTGAAAAAAAATCTAAATTTCAAAAAACATGGGTTATAGTCCATCGTTTTTTGAAAATTTGAAAAAAAAATTAACCTCGTTTTTCATCATTTTTGAACATGGGCTATAGCCCCTACCATACGGCATACTATAGCACGCCGTTTTTCATCATTTTTGGGGATTTGAAAAAAAATATCAAAATAAAAAAAAACATGGGTTATAGTCCATCGTTTTTTGAAAATTTGAAAAAAAAATTAACCTCGTTTTTCATCATTTTTTAACATGGGCTATAGCCCCTACCGTACGGCAAACTATAGCACGCCGTTTTTCATCATTTTTGGGGATTTAAAAAAAATTCTAAATTTCAAAAAACTTGGGTTATAGCCCATCGTTTTTTTAAATTTTGAAAAAAAAAATTAACCTTGTTTTTCATCATTTTTGAACATGGGCTATAGCCCCTACCATACGGCATACTATAGCACGCCATTTTTCATCATTTTTGAGGATTTGAAAAAAATATCAAAATTAAAAAAAACATGGGTTATAGTCCATCGTTTTTTGAAAATTTGAAAAAAAAATTAACCTCGTTTTTCATCATTTTTTAACATGGGCTATAGCCCCTACCGTACGGCATACTATAGCACGCCGTTTTTCATCATTTTTGAGGATTTGAAAAAAAATCAAAATTTAAAAAAACATGGGTTATAGCCCATCGTTTTTCAAAATTTTGAAAAAAAAAATAACCTCGTTTTTCATCATTTTTTAACATGGGCTATAGCCCCTACCGTACGGCATACTATAGCACGCAGTTTTTCATCATTTTTGAGGATTTGAAAAAAATTCAAATTTTCAAAAAACATGGGTTATAGCCCATCGTTTTTTGAAAATTTTGAAAAAAAAATTAACCTCGTTTTTCACCATTTTTGAACATGGGCTATAGCCCCTACCGTACGGCATACTATAGCACGCCGATTTTCATCATTTTTGAGGATTTGAAAAAAAATCAAAATTTCAAAAAACATGGGTTATAGCCCATTGTTTTTTGAAATTTTGAAAAAAAAATTAACCTCGTTTTTCATCATTTTTGATCATGGGCTATAGCCCCTACCGTACGGCATACTATACAACGCCGTTTTTCATCATTTTTGGGGATTTGAAAAAAATTCTAAATTTCAAAAAACATGGGTTATAGTCCATCGTTTTTTGAAAATTTGAAAAAAAAATTAACCTCGTTTTTCATCATTTTTGAACATGGGCTATAGCCCCTACCATACGGCATACTATAGCACGCCGTTTTTCATCATTTTTGGGGATTTGAAAAAAATTCTAAATTTCAAAAAACATGGGTTATAGCCCATCGTTTTTTGAAATTTTGAAAAAAAAAATTACCTCGTTTTTCATCATTTTTGAACATGGGCTATAGCCCCTACCATACGGCATACTATAGCACGCCGTTTTTCATCATTTTTGAGGATTTGAAAAAAAATCAAAATTTAAAAAAACATGGGTTATAGCCCATCGTTTTTCAAAATTTTGAAAAAAAAAATAACCTCGTTTTTCATCATTTTTTAACATGGGCTATAGCCCCTACCGTACGGCATACTATAGCACGCAGTTTTTCATCATTTTTGAGGATTTGAAAAAAATTCAAATTTTCAAAAAACATGGGTTATAGCCCATCGTTTTTTGAAAATTTTGAAAAAAAAATTAACCTCGTTTTTCACCATTTTTGAACATGGGCTATAGCCCCTACCGTACGGCATACTATAGCACGCCGATTTTCATCATTTTTGAGGATTTGAAAAAAAATCAAAATTTCAAAAAACATGGGTTATAGCCCATTGTTTTTTGAAATTTTGAAAAAAAAATTAACCTCGTTTTTCATCATTTTTGATCATGGGCTATAGCCCCTACCGTACGGCATACTATACAACGCCGTTTTTCATCATTTTTGGGGATTTGAAAAAAATTCTAAATTTCAAAAAACATGGGTTATAGTCCATCGTTTTTTGAAAATTTGAAAAAAAAATTAACCTCGTTTTTCATCATTTTTGAACATGGGCTATAGCCCCTACCATACGGCATACTATAGCACGCCGTTTTTCATCATTTTTGGGGATTTGAAAAAAATTCTAAATTTCAAAAAACATGGGTTATAGCCCATCGTTTTTTGAAATTTTGAAAAAAAAAATTACCTCGTTTTTCATCATTTTTGAACATGGGCTATAGCCCCTACCATACGGCATACTATAGCACGCCGTTTTTCATCATTTTTGAGGATTTGAAAAAAAATCAAAATTAAAAAAAACATGGGTTATAGCCCATCGTTTTTTGAATTTTTGAAAAAAAAAATTACCTAGTTTTTCATCATTTTTGAACATGGGCTATAGCCCCTACCGTACGGCATACTATAGCACGCCGTTTTTCATCATTTTTGAGGATTTGAAAAAAATTCAACATTTCAAAAAACATGGGTTATAGCCCATCGTTTTTTGAAATTTTGAAAAAAAAATTAACCTCGTTTTTCATCATTTTTTAACATGGGTTATAGCCCCTACCGTACGGCAAACTATAGCACGCCGTTTTTCATCATTTTTGGGGATTTAAAAAAAATTCAAAATAAAAAAAAACATGGGTTATAGCCCATCGTTTTTTTAAATTTTGAAAAAAAAAATTAACCTTGTTTTTCATCATTTTTGAACATGGGCTATAGCCCCTACCATACGGCATACTATAGCACGCCATTTTTCATCATTTTTGGGGATTTGAAAAAAAATCTAAATTTCAAAAAACATGGGTTATAGCCCATCGTTTTTTGAAATTTTGAAGTTTTTTTTAACCTCGTTTTTCATCATTTTTGAACATGGGCTATAGCCCCTACCGTACGGCATACTATAGCACGCCGTTTTTCATCATTTTTGAGGATTTGAAAAAAATTCTAAATTTCAAAAAACATGGGTTATAGCCCATCGTTTTTTGAAATTTTTGAAAAAAAAATTAACCTTGTTTTTCACCATTTTTGAACATGGGCTATAGCCCCTACCGTACGGCATACTATAGCACGCCGTTTTTCATCATTTTTGAGGATTTGAAAAAAATTCAACATTTCAAAAAACATGGGTTATAGCCCATCGTTTTTTGAAATTTTTGAAAAAAAAATTAACCTTGTTTTTCACCATTTTTGATCATGGGCTATAGCCCCTACCGTACGGCATACTATACAACGCCGTTTTTCATCATTTTTGGGGATTTGAAAAAAATTCTAAATTTCAAAAAACATGGGTTATAGCCCATCGTTTTTTGAAATTATGAAGTTTTTTTTAATCTCGTTTTTCATCATTTTTGAACATGGGCTATAGCCCCTACCGTACGGCATACTATAGCACGCCGTTTTTCATCATTTTTGAGGATTTGAAAAAAATTCAAAATTTCAAAAAACATGGGTTATAGCCCATCGTTTTTTGAAATTTTTGAAAAAAATAATTAACCTTGTTTTTCACCATTTTTGAACATGGGCTATAGCCCCTACCGTACGGCATACTATAGCACGCCGATTTTCATCATTTTTGAGGATTTGAAAAAAATTCAAAATTTCAAAAAACATGGGTTATAGCCCATTGTTTTTTGAAATTTTGAAAAAAAAAATTAACCTTGTTTTTCATCATTTTTTAACATGGGTTATAGCCCCTACCGTACGGCAAACTATAGCACGCCGTTTTTCATCATTTTTGGGGATTTGAAAAAAAATCTAAATTTCAAAAAACATGGGTTATAGCCCATCGTTTTTTGAAATTTTGAAGTTTTTTTTAACCTCGTTTTTCATCATTTTTGAACATGGGCTATAGCCCCTACCGTACGGCATACTATAGCACGCCGTTTTTCATCATTTTTGAGGATTTGAAAAAAATTCAACATTTCAAAAAACATGGGTTATAGCCCATCGTTTTTTGAAATTTTTGAAAAAAAAATTAACCTTGTTTTTCACCATTTTTGATCATGGGCTATAGCCCCTACCGTACGGCATACTATACAACGCCGTTTTTCATCATTTTTGGGGATTTGAAAAAAATTCTAAATTTCAAAAAACATGGGTTATAGCCCATCGTTTTTTGAAATTATGAAGTTTTTTTTAATCTCGTTTTTCATCATTTTTGAACATGGGCTATAGCCCCTACCGTACGGCATACTATAGCACGCCGTTTTTCATCATTTTTGAGGATTTGAAAAAAATTCAAAATTTCAAAAAACATGGGTTATAGCCCATCGTTTTTTGAAAAATTAACCTTGTTTTTCACCATTTTTGAACATGGGCTATAGCCCCTACCGTACGGCATACTATAGCACGCCGTTTTTCATCATTTTTGGGGATTTGAAAAAAAATCTAAATTTCAAAAAACATGGGTTATAGCCCATCGTTTTTTGAAATTTTGAAGTTTTTTTTAACCTCGTTTTTCATCATTTTTGAACATGGGCTATAGCCCCTACCGTACGGCATACTATAGCACGCCGTTTTTCATCATTTTTGAGGATTTGAAAAAAATTAAAAATTTCAAAAAACATGGGTTATAGCCCATCGTTTTTTGAAATTTTTGAAAAAAAAATTAACCTTGTTTTTCACCATTTTTGAACATGGGCTATAGCCCCTACCGTACGGCATACTATAGCACGCCGTTTTTCATCATTTTTGAGGATTTGAAAAAAATTCAACATTTCAAAAAACATGGGTTATAGCCCATCGTTTTTTGAAATTTTTGAAAAAAAAATTAACCTTGTTTTTCACCATTTTTGAACATGGGCTATAGCCCCTACCGTACGGCATACTATAGCACGCCGATTTTCATCATTTTTGAGGATTTGAAAAAAATTCAAAATTTCAAAAAACATGGGTTATAGCCCATCGTTTTTTGAAATTTTGAAGTTTTTTTTAACCTCGTTTTTCATCATTTTTGAACATGGGCTATAGCCCCTACCGTACGGCATACTATAGCACGCCGTTTTTCATCATTTTTGAGGATTTGAAAAAATTTCAAAATTTCAAAAAACATGGGTTATAGCCCATCGTTTTTTGAAATTTTGAAAAAAAAATTAACCTCGTTTTTCATCATTTTTGAACATGGGTTATAGCCCCTACCGTACGGCAAACTATAGCACGCCGTTTTTCATCATTTTTGGGGATTTAAAGAAAATTCAAAATTAAAAAAAACATGGGTTATAGCCCATCGTTTTTTGAAATTTTGAAAAAAAAAATTAACCTTGTTTTTCATCATTTTTGAACATGGGTTATAGCCCCTACCGTACGGCAAACTATAGCACGCCGTTTTTCATCATTTTTGGGGATTTGAAAAAAAATCTAAATTTAAAAAAACATGGGTTATAGCCCATCGTTTTTTGAAATTTTGAAGTTTTTTTTAACCTTGTTTTTCACCATTTTTGAACATGGGCTATAGCCCCTACCGTACGGCATACTATAGCACGCCGTTTTTCATCATTTTTGAGGATTTGAAAAAAATTCAACATTTCAAAAAACATGGGTTATAGCCCATCGTTTTTTGAAATTTTTGAAAAAAAAATTAACCTTGTTTTTCACCATTTTTGAACATGGGCTATAGCCCCTACCGTACGGCATACTATAGCACGCCGTTTTTCATCATTTTTGAGGATTTGAAAAAAATTCAACATTTCAAAAAACATGGGTTATAGCCCATCGTTTTTTGAAATTTTTGAAAAAAAAATTAACCTTGTTTTTCACCATTTTTGATCATGGGCTATAGCCCCTACCGTACGGCATACTATACAACGCCGTTTTTCATCATTTTTGGGGATTTGAAAAAAATTCTAAATTTCAAAAAACATGGGTTATAGCCCATCGTTTTTTGAAATTATGAAGTTTTTTTAATCTCATTTTTCATCATTTTTGAACATGGGCTATAGCCCCTACCGTACGGCATACTATAGCACGCAGTTTTTCATCATTTTTGAGGATTTGAAAAAAATTCAAAATTTCAAAAAACATGGGTTATAGCCCATCGTTTTTTGAAATTTTTGAAAAAAATAATTAACCTTGTTTTTCACCATTTTTGAACATGGGCTATAGCCCCTACCGTACGGCATACTATAGCACGCCGATTTTCATCATTTTTGAGGATTTGAAAAAAATTCAAAATTTCAAAAAACATGGGTTATAGCCCATTGTTTTTTGAAATTTTGAAAAAAAAAATTAACCTTGTTTTTCATCATTTTTTAACATGGGTTATAGCCCCTACCGTACGGCAAACTATAGCACGCCGTTTTTCATCATTTTTGGGGATTTGAAAAAAAATCTAAATTTCAAAAAACATGGGTTATAGCCCATCGTTTTTTGAAATTTTGAAGTTTTTTTTAACCTCGTTTTTCATCATTTTTGAACATGGGCTATAGCCCCTACCGTACGGCATACTATAGCACGCCGTTTTTCATCATTTTTGAGGATTTGAAAAAAATTAAAAATTTCAAAAAACATGGGTTATAGCCCATCGTTTTTTGAAATTTTTGAAAAAAAAATTAACCTTGTTTTTCACCATTTTTGAACATGGGCTATAGCCCCTACCGTACGGCATACTATAGCACGCCGTTTTTCATCATTTTTGAGGATTTGAAAAAAATTCAACATTTCAAAAAACATGGGTTATAGCCCATCGTTTTTTGAAATTTTTGAAAAAAAAATTAACCTTGTTTTTCACCATTTTTGAACATGTGCTATAGCCCCTACCGTACGGCATACTATAGCACGCCGATTTTCATCATTTTTGAGGATTTGAAAAAAATTCAAAATTTCAAAAAACATGGGTTATAGCCCATTGTTTTTTGAAAATTTGAAAAAAAAAATTAACCTTGTTTTTCATCATTTTTGAACATGGGTTATAGCCCCTACCGTACGGCAAACTATAGCACGCCGTTTTTCATCATTTTTGGGGATTTGAAAAAAAATCTAAATTTCAAAAAACATGGGTTATAGCCCATCGTTTTTTGAAATTTTGAAGTTTTTTTTAACCTCGTTTTTCATCATTTTTGAACATGGGCTATAGCCCCTACCGTACGGCATACTATAGCACGCCGTTTTTCATCATTTTTGAGGATTTGAAAAAAATTCAAAATTTCAAAAAACATGGGTTATAGCCCATCGTTTTTTGAAATTTTGAAAAATAAATTAACCTCGTTTTTCATCATTTTCGAACATGGGTTATAGCCCCTACCGTACGGCAAACTATAGCACGCCGTTTTTCATCATTTTTGAGGATTTGAAAAAAATTCAAAATTTCAAAAAACATGGGTTATAGCCCATTGTTTTTTGAAAATTTGAAAAAAAAAATTAACCTTGTTTTTCATCATTTTTTAACATGGGTTATAGCCCCTACCGTACGGCAAACTATAGCACGCCGTTTTTCATCATTTTTGGGGATTTGAAAAAAAATCTAAATTTCAAAAAACATGGGTTATAGCCCATCGTTTTTTGAAATTTTGAAGTTTTTTTTAACCTCGTTTTTCATCATTTTTGAACATGGGCTATAGCCCCTACCGTACGGCATACTATAGCACGCCGTTTTTCATCATTTTTGAGGATTTGAAAAAAATTCAAAATTTCAAAAAACATGGGTTATAGCCCATCGTTTTTTGAAATTTTGAAAAATAAATTAACCTCGTTTTTCATCATTTTTGAACATGGGTTATAGCCCCTACCGTACGGCAAACTATAGCACGCCGTTTTTCATCATTTTTGGGGATTTAAAAAAAATTCAAAATTAAAAAAAACATGGGTTATAGCCCATCGTTTTTTGAAATTTTGAAAAAAAAAATTAACCTTGTTTTTCATCATTTTTGAACATGGGTTATAGCCCCTACCGTACGGCAAACTATAGCACGCCGTTTTTCATCATTTTTGGGGATTTGAAAAAAAATCTAAATTTCAAAAAACATGGGTTATAGCCCATCGTTTTTTGAAATTTTGAAGTTTTTTTTAACCTCGTTTTTCATCATTTTTGAACATGGGCTATAGCCCCTACCGTACGGCATACTATAGCACGCCGTTTTTCATCATTTTTGAGGATTTGAAAAAAATTCAACATTTCAAAAAACATGGGTTATAGCCCATCGTTTTTTGAAATTTTTGAAAAAAAAATTAACCTTGTTTTTCACCATTTTTGATCATGGGCTATAGCCCCTACCGTACGGCATACTATACAACGCCGTTTTTCATCATTTTTGGGGATTTGAAAAAAATTCTAAATTTCAAAAAACATGGGTTATAGCCCATCGTTTTTTGAAATTATGAAGTTTTTTTTAATCTCATTTTTCATCATTTTTGAACATGGGCTATAGCCCCTACCGTACGGCATACTATAGCACGCAGTTTTTCATCATTTTTGAGGATTTGAAAAAAATTCAAAATTTCAAAAAACATGGGTTATAGCCCATCGTTTTTTGAATTTTTTGAAAAAAATAATTAACCTTGTTTTTCACCATTTTTGAACATGGGCTATAGCCCCTACCGTACGGCATACTATAGCACGCCGATTTTCATCATTTTTGAGGATTTGAAAAAAATTCAAAATTTCAAAAAACATGGGTTATAGCCCATTGTTTTTTGAAATTTTGAAAAAAAAAATTAACCTTGTTTTTCATCATTTTTTAACATGGGTTATAGCCCCTACCGTACGGCAAACTATAGCACGCCGTTTTTCATCATTTTTGGGGATTTGAAAAAAAATCTAAATTTCAAAAAACATGGGTTATAGCCCATCGTTTTTTGAAATTTTGAAGTTTTTTTTAACCTCGTTTTTCATCATTTTTGAACATGGGCTATAGCCCCTACCGTACGGCATACTATAGCACGCCGTTTTTCATCATTTTTGAGGATTTGAAAAAAATTAAAAATTTCAAAAAACATGGGTTATAGCCCATCGTTTTTTGAAATTTTTGAAAAAAAAATTAACCTTGTTTTTCACCATTTTTGAACATGGGCTATAGCCCCTACCGTACGGCATACTATAGCACGCCGTTTTTCATCATTTTTGAGGATTTGAAAAAAATTCAACATTTCAAAAAACATGGGTTATAGCCCATCGTTTTTTGAAATTTTTGAAAAAAAAATTAACCTTGTTTTTCACCATTTTTGAACATGGGCTATAGCCCCTACCGTACGGCATACTATAGCACGCCGATTTTCATCATTTTTGAGGATTTGAAAAAAATTCAAAATTTCAAAAAACATGGGTTATAGCCCATTGTTTTTTGAAAATTTGAAAAAAAAAATTAACCTTGTTTTTCATCATTTTTGAACATGGGTTATAGCCCCTACCGTACGGCAAACTATAGCACGCCGTTTTTCATCATTTTTGGGGATTTGAAAAAAAATCTAAATTTCAAAAAACATGGGTTATAGCCCATCGTTTTTTGAAATTTTGAAGTTTTTTTTAACCTCGTTTTTCATCATTTTTGAACATGGGCTATAGCCCCTACCGTACGGCATACTATAGCACGCCGTTTTTCATCATTTTTGAGGATTTGAAAAAAATTCAAAATTTCAAAAAACATGGGTTATAGCCCATCGTTTTTTGAAATTTTGAAAAATAAATTAACCTTGTTTTTCATCATTTTTGAACATGGGTTATAGCCCCTACCGTACGGCAAACTATAGCACGCCGTTTTTCATCATTTTTGAGGATTTGAAAAAAATTCAAAATTTCAAAAAACATGGGTTATAGCCCATTGTTTTTTGAAAATTTGAAAAAAAAAATTAACCTTGTTTTTCATCATTTTTGAACATGGGTTATAGCCCCTACCGTACGGCAAACTATAGCACGCCGTTTTTCATCATTTTTGGGGATTTGAAAAAAAATCTAAATTTCAAAAAACATGGGTTATAGCCCATCGTTTTTTGAAATTTTGAAGTTTTTTTTAACCTCGTTTTTCATCATTTTTGAACATGGGCTATAGCCCCTACCGTACGGCATACTATAGCACGCCGTTTTTCATCATTTTTGAGGATTTGAAAAAAATTCAAAATTTCAAAAAACATGGGTTATAGCCCATCGTTTTTTGAAATTTTGAAAAATAAATTAACCTCGTTTTTCATCATTTTTGAACATGGGTTATAGCCCCTACCGTACGGCAAACTATAGCACGCCGTTTTTCATCATTTTTGGGGATTTAAAAAAAATTAAAAATTAAAAAAAACATGGGTTATAGCCCATCGTTTTTTGAAATTTTGAAAAAAAAAATTAACCTTGTTTTTCATCATTTTTGAACATGGGTTATAGCCCCTACCGTACGGCAAACTATAGCACGCCGTTTTTCATCATTTTTGGGGATTTGAAAAAAAATCTAAATTTCAAAAAACATGGGTTATAGCCCATCGTTTTTTGAAATTTTGAAGTTTTTTTTAACCTCGTTTTTCATCATTTTTGAACATGGGCTATAGCCCCTACCGTACGGCATACTATAGCACGCCGTTTTTCATCATTTTTGAGGATTTGAAAAAAATTCAAAATTTCAAAAAACATGGGTTATAGCCCATCGTTTTTTGAAATTTTGAAAAAAAAATTAACCTCGTTTTTCATCATTTTTGAACATGGGTTATAGCCCCTACCGTACGGCAAACTATAGCACGCCGTTTTTCATCATTTTTGGGGATTTAAAAAAAATTCAAAATTAAAAAAAACATGGGTTATAGCCCATCGTTTTTTGAAATTTTGAAAAAAAAATTAACCTTGTTTTTCATCATTTTTGAACATGGGTTATAGCCCCTACCGTACGGCAAACTATAGCACGCCGTTTTTCATCATTTTTGGGGATTTGAAAAAAAATCTAAATTTCAAAAAACATGGGTTATAGCCCATCGTTTTTTGAAATTTTGAAGTTTTTTTTAACCTCGTTTTTCATCATTTTTGAACATGGGCTATAGCCCCTACCGTACGGCATAGGCCTACTATAGCACGCCGTTTTTCATCATTTTTGAGGATTTGAAAAAAATTCAAAATTTCAAAAAACATGGGTTATAGCCCATCGTTTTTTGAAATTTTTGAAAAAAAAATTAACCTTGTTTTTCACCATTTTTGAACATGGGCTATAGCCCCTACCGTACGGCATACTATAGCACGCCGTTTTTCATCATTTTTGAGGATTTGAAAAAAATTCAACATTTCAAAAAACATGGGTTATAGCCCATCGTTTTTTGAAATTTTTGAAAAAAAAATTAACCTTGTTTTTCACCATTTTTGAACATGGGTTATAGCCCCTACCGTACGGCAAACTATAGCACGCCGTTTTTCATCATTTTTGGGGATTTGAAAAAAAATCTAAATTTCAAAAAACATGGGTTATAGCCCATCGTTTTTTGAAATTTTGAAGTTTTTTTTAACCTCGTTTTTCATCATTTTTGAACATGGGCTATAGCCCCTACCGTACGGCATAGGCCTACTATAGCACGCCGTTTTTCATCATTTTTGGAAAAAAAAAATTTGAAAAAAAAATTAACCTCGTTTTTCATCATTTTTGATCATGGGCTATAGCCCCTACCGTACGGCATACTATACAACGCCGTTTTTCATCATTTTTGGGGATTTGAAAAAAATTCTAAATTTCAAAAAACATGGGTTATAGTCCATCGTTTTTTGAAAATTTGAAAAAAAAATTAACCTCGTTTTTCATCATTTTTGAACATGGGCTATAGCCCCTACCATACGGCATACTATAGCATGCCGTTTTTCATCATTTTTGGGGATTTGAAAAAAATTCTAAATTTAAAAAAACATGGGTTATAGGCCATCGTTTTTTGAAATTTTGAAAAAAAAATTAACCTCGTTTTTCATCATTTTTGAACATGGGCTATAGCCCCTACCATACGGCATACTATACAACGCCGTTTTTCATCATTTTTGAGGATTTAAAAAAAAAATCAAAATTTAAAAAAACATGGGTTATAGCCCATCGTTTTTTGAAAATTTGAAAAAAAAAATAACCTCGTTTTTCATCATTTTTTAACATGGGCTATAGCCCCTACCGTACGGCATACTATAGCACGCCGTTTTACATCATTTTTGAGGATTTGAAAAAAATTCAAAATTTCAAAAAACATGGGTTATAGCCCATCGTTTTTTGAAAATTTTGAAAAAAGAATTAACCTCGTTTTTCACCATTTTTTAACATGGGCTATAGCCCCTACCGCACGGCATACTATAGCACGCCGATTTTCATCATTTTTGAGGATTTGAAAAAAATTCAAAATTTCAAAAAACATGGGTTATAGTCCATCGTTTTTTGAAAATTTGAAAAAAAAATTAACCTCGTTTTTCATCATTTTTGAACATGGGCTATAGCCCCTACCATACGGCATACTATAGCACGCCGTTTTTCATCATTTTTGGGGATTTGAAAAAAATTCTAAATTTCAAAAAACATGGGTTATAGCCCATTGTTTTTTGAAATTTTGAAAAAAAAAATTAACCTTGTTTTTCATCATTTTTGAACATGGGTTATAGCCCCTACCGTACGGCAAACTATAGCACGCCGTTTTTCATCATTTTTGGGGATTTGAAAAAAAATCTAAATTTCAAAAAACATGGGTTATAGCCCATCGTTTTTTGAAATTTTGAAAAAAAAAATTACCTCGTTTTTCATCATTTTTGAACATGGGCTATAGCCCCTACCATACGGCATACTATAGCACGCCGTTTTTCATCATTTTTGAGGATTTGAAAAAAAATCAAAATAAAAAAAAACATGGGTTATAGCCCATCGTTTTTTGAAATTTTGAAAAAGAAAATTACCTAGTTTTTCATCATTTTTGAACATGGGCTATAGCCCCTACCATACGGCATACTATAGCACGCCATTTTTCATCATTTTTGAGGATTTGAAAAAAATATCAAAATTAAAAAAAACATGGGTTATAGTCCATCGTTTTTTGAAAATTTGAAAAAAAAATTAACCTCATTTTTCATCATTTTTGATCATGGGCTATAGCCCCTACCGTACGGCATACTATACAACGCCGTTTTTCATCATTTTTGGGGATTTGAAAAAAATTCTAAATTTCAAAAAACATGGGTTATAGTCCATCGTTTTTTGAAAATTTGAAAAAAAAATTAACCTCGTTTTTCATCATTTTTGAACATGGGCTATAGCCCCTACCATACGGCATACTATAGCACGCCGTTTTTCATCATTTTTGGGGATTTGAAAAAAAATCTAAATTTCAAAAAACATGGGTTATAGCCCATCGTTTTTTGAAATTTTGAAAAAAAAATTAACCTCGTTTTTCATCATTTTTGAACATGGGCTATAGCCCCTACCATACGGCATACTATAGCACGCCGTTTTTCATCATTTTTGAGGATTTGAAAAAAAATCTAAATTAAAAAAAACATGGGTTATAGCCCATCGTTTTTTGAAATTTTGAAAAAAAAAATTACCTAGTTTTTCATCATTTTTGAACATGGGCTATAGCCCCTACCATACGGCATACTATAGCACGCCATTTTTCATCATTTTTGAGGATTTGAAAAAAAATCTAAATTTCAAAAAACATGGGTTATAGCCCATCGTTTTTTGAAATTTTGAAGTTTTCTTTAACCTCGTTTTTCATCATTTTTGAACATGGGCTATAGCCCCTACCGTACGCCATTTTTCATCATTTTTGAGGATTTGAAAAAAATATCAAAATTAAAAAAAACATGGGTTATAATAGTCCATCGTTTTTTGAAAATTTGAAAAAAAAATTAACCTAGTTTTTCATCATTTTTTAACATGGGCTATAGCCCCTACCGTACGGCAAACTATAGCACGCCGTTTTTCATCATTTTTGGGGATTTAAAAAAAATTCAAAATTTCAAAAAACTTGGGTTATAGCCCATCGTTTTTTGAAATTTAAAAAAAAAAAAAATTACCTTGTTTTTCATCATTTTTGAACATGGGCTATAGCCCCTACCGTACGGCATACTATAGCACGCCGTTTTTCATCATTTTTGAGGATTTGAAAAAAAATCTAAATTTAAAAAAACATGGGTTATAGCCCATCGTTCTTTGAAAATTTTGAAAAAAAATTTTACCTCGTTTTTCACTATTTTTGAACATGGGCTATAGCCCCTACCGTACGGCATACTATAGCACGCCGATTTTCATCATTTTTGAGGATTTGAAAAAAAATCAAAATTAAAAAAAACATGGGTTATAGTCCATCGTTTTTTGAAAATTTGAAAAAAAAATTAACCTCGTTTTTCATCATTTTTTAACATGGGCTATAGCCCCTACCGTACGGCAAACTATAGCACGCCGTTTTTCATCATTTTTGGGGATTTAAAATTTTTTCAAAATTTCAAAAAACTTGGGTTATAGCCCATCGTTTTTTGAAATTTTGAAAAAAAAGATTAACCTTGTTTTTCATCATTTTTGAACATGGGCTATAGCCCCTACCATACGGCATACTATAGCACGCCATTTTTCATCATTTTTGAGGATTTGAAAAAAATATCAAAATTAAAAAAAACATGGGTTATAATAGTCCATCGTTTTTTGAAAAATTTGAAAAAAAAATTTACCTTGTTTTTCATCATTTTTGAACATGGGCTATAGCCCCTACCGTACGGCATACTATAGCACGCCGTTTTTCATCATTTTTGAGGATTTGAAAAAAAATCTAAATTTAAAAAAACATGGGTTATAGCCCATCGTTTTTTGAAAATTTTGAAAAAAAAATTAACCTCGTTTTTCACTATTTTTGAACATGGGCTATAGCCCCTACCGTACGGCATACTATAGCACGCCGATTTTCATCATTTTTGAGGATTTGAAAAAAAATCTAAATTTAAAAAAACATGGGTTATAGCCCATCGTTTTTTGAAATTTTGAAGTTTTTTTTAACCTCGTTTTTCATCATTTTTGAACATGGGCTATAGCCCCTACCGTACGGCATACTATAGCACGCCGTTTTTCATCATTTTTGAGGATTTGAAAAAAATTCAAAATTTCAAAAAACATGGGTTATAGCCCATCGTTTTTTAAAATTTTTGAAAAAAAAAATGAACCTTGTTTTTCACCATTTTTGAACATGGGCTATAGCCCCTACCGTACGGCATACTATAGCACGCCGATTTTCATCATTTTTGAGGATTTGAAAAAAATTCAAAATTTCAAAAAACATGGGTTATAGCCCATTGTTTTTTGAAATTTTGAAAAAGAAAATTAACCTTGTTTTTCATCATTTTTGAACATGGGCTATAGCCCCTACCGTACGGCATACTATAGTACGCCGTTTTTCATCATTTTTGAGGATTTGAAAAAAATTCAAAATTTCAAAAAACATGGGTTATAGCCCATCGTTTTTTGAAATTTTTGAAAAAAAAATTAACCTTGTTTTTCACCATTTTTGAACATGGGCTATAGCCCCTACCGTACGGCATACTATAGCACGCCGATTTTCATCATTTTTGAGGATTTGAAAAAAATTCAAAATTTCAAAAAACTTGGGTTGTAGCCCATCGTTTTTTGAAATATTGAAAAAAAAAATTACCTCGTTTTTCATCATTTTTGATCATGGGCTATAGCCCCTACCATACGGCATACTATAGCACGCCATTTTTCATCATTTTTGAGGATTTGAAAAAAATATCAAAATTAAAAAAAACATGGGTTATAGTCCATCGTTTTTTGAAACTTTGAAAAAAAAATTTACCTCGTTTTTCATCATTTTTTAACATGGGCTATAGCCCCTACCGTACGGCAAACTATAGCACGCCGTTTTTCATCATTTTTGGGGATTAAAAAAAAATTCAAAATTTCAAAAAACTTGGGTTATAGCCCATCGTTTTTTGAAATTTTGAAAAAAAAAATTACCTTGTTTTTCATCATTTTTGAACATGGGCTATAGCCCCTACCGTACGGCATACTATAGCACGCCGTTTTTCATCATTTTTGAGGATTTGAAAAAAAATCTAAATTTAAAAAAACATGGGTTATAGCCCATCGTTTTTTGAAAATTTTGAAAAAAAAATTAACCTCGTTTTTCACTATTTTTGAACATGGGCTATAGCCCCTACCGTACGGCATACTATAGCACGCCGATTTTCATCATTTTTGAGGATTTGAAAAAAAAATCTAAATTTCAAAAAACATGGGTTATAGCCCATCGTTTTTTGAAATTTTGAAGTTTTTTTTAACCTCGTTTTTCATCATTTTTGAACATGGGCTATAGCCCCTACCGTACGGCATACTATAGCACGCCGTTTTTCATCATTTTTGAGGATTTGAAAAAAATTCAAAATTTCAAAAAACATGGGTTATAGCCCATCGTTTTTTAAAATTTTTGAAAAAAAAAATGAACCTTGTTTTTCACCATTTTTGAACATGGGCTATAGCCCCTACCGTACGGCATACTATAGCACGCCGATTTTCATCATTTTTGAGGATTTGAAAAAAATTCAAAATTTAAAAAAACATGGGTTATAGCCCATTGTTTTTTGAAATTTTGAAAAAGAAAATTAACCTTGTTTTTCATCATTTTTGAACATGGGCTATAGCCCCTACCGTACGGCATACTATAGCACGCCGATTTTCATCATTTTTGAGGATTTGAAAAAAATTCAAAATTTCAAAAAACTTGGGTTGTAGCCCATCGTTTTTTGAAATATTGAAAAAAAAATTAACCTCGTTTTTCATCATTTTTGATCATGGGCTATAGCCCCTACCATACGGCATACTATAGCACGCCATTTTTCATCATTTTTGAGGATTTGAAAAAAATATCAAAATTAAAAAAAACATGGGTTATAGTCCATCGTTTTTTGAAACTTTGAAAAAAAAATTTACCTCGTTTTTCATCATTTTTTAACATGGGCTATAGCCCCTACCGTACGGCAAACTATAGCACGCCGTTTTTCATCATTTTTGGGGATTAAATTTTTTTTCAAAATTTCAAAAAACTTGGGTTATAGCCCATCGTTTTTTGAAATTTTGAAAAAAAAAATTTACCTTGTTTTTCATCATTTTTGAACATGGGCTATAGCCCCTACCGTACGGCATACTATAGCACGCCGTTTTTCATCATTTTTGAGGATTTGAAAAAAAATCTAAATTTAAAAAAACATGGGTTATAGCCCATCGTTTTTTGAAAATTTTGAAAAAAAAATTAACCTCGTTTTTCACTATTTTTGAACATGGGCTATAGCCCCTACCGTACGGCATACTATAGCACGCCGATTTTCATCATTTTTGAGGATTTGAAAAAAAATCTAAATTTCAAAAAACATGGGTTATAGCCCATCGTTTTTTGAAATTTTGAAGTTTTTTTTAACCTCGTTTTTCATCATTTTTGAACATGGGCTATAGCCCCTACCGTACGGCATACTATAGCACGCCGTTTTTCATCATTTTTGAGGATTTGAAAAAAATTCAAAATTTCAAAAAACATGGGTTATAGCCCATCGTTTTTTAAACATTTTGAAAAAAAAAATGAACCTTGTTTTTCACCATTTTTGAACATGGGCTATAGCCCCTACCGTACGGCATACTATAGCACGCCGATTTTCATCATTTTTGAGGATTTGAAAAAAATTCAAAATTTAAAAAAACATGGGTTATAGCCCATTGTTTTTTGAAATTTTGAAAAAGAAAATTAACCTTGTTTTTCATCATTTTTGAACATGGGTTATAGCCCCTACCGTACGGCAAACTATAGCACGCCGTTTTTCATCATTTTTGGGGATTTGAAAAAAATTCTAAATTTCAAAAAACATGGGTTATAGCCCATCGTTTTTTGAAATTTTTAAGTTTTTTTTAACCTCGTTTTTCATCATTTTTGAACATGGGCTATAGCCCCTACCGTACGGCATACTATAGTACGCCGTTTTTCATCATTTTTGAGGATTTGAAAAAAATTCAAAATTTCAAAAAACATGGGTTATAGCCCATCGTTTTTTGAAATTTTTGAAAAAAAAATTAACCTTGTTTTTCACCATTTTTGAACATGGGCTATAGCCCCTACCGTACGGCATACTATAGCACGCCGATTTTCATCATTTTTGAGGATTTGAAAAAAATTCAAAATTTCAAAAAACTTGGGTTGTAGCCCATCGTTTTTTGAAATTTTGAAAAAAAAAATAACCTCGTTTTTCATCATTTTTGATCATGGGCTATAGCCCCTACCGTACGGCATACTATACAACGCCGTTTTTCATCATTTTTGGGGATTTGAAAAAAATTCTAAATTTCAAAAAACATGGGTTATAGCCCATCGTTTTTTGAAATTTTGAAGTTTTTTTTAATCTCGTTTTTCATCATTTTTGAACATGGGCTATAGCCCCTACCGTACGGCATACTATAGCACGCCGTTTTTCATCATTTTTGAGGATTTGAAAAAAATTCAAAATTTCAAAAAACATGGGTTATAGCCCATCGTTTTTTGAAATTTTTGAAAAAAAAATTAACCTTGTTTTTCACCATTTTTGAACATGGGCTATAGCCCCTACCGTACGGCATACTATAGCACGCCGATTTTCATCATTTTTGAGGATTTGAAAAAAATTCAAAATTTCAAAAAACTTGGGTTATAGCCCATTGTTTTTTGAAATTTTGAAAAAAATAATTAACCTTGTTTTTTTAAGGACTTTTAAGACTTTTATAATACCTCAAAGACTCTAAAAGAAAAAATACCATTACTGCATCAAAAGTAATCAGCAGCAAACCATGCTATAAAAACTGGTCAAACTGGTGAAAATAGCCGATCTACAAGTTCACAACGAGCTTGTAGATTGGCTATTTTCACAATATTTATCTGTGGAACCATTCTGTTGCTTGTCTGGGTGGGGGGGTCCCCAGTTCAAATATGATTACTTTGGGGGGGCACAGCCTGAAAAGGTTGAGAACCACTGATAACTGAATATTTCTAAAAATGCTAGCCTACCACCTTGATATAAAATAAAAATGTTGTAACTTGCGTAACCTTATGTAACTATTCATTGATTCACTCGTATACCAAAATCCATTTGGGGAAAAGAAAAAAAATCACACATGTGTGAAGTGAGGGGCGCTCACTTTGCATTATGTAACGTTTGGATAGTTGGTGTCAAGGTGACGTATGTTTGCTCAGCAGTTGCTGATGTCTGCTCAGGAGGTTTGAGTGTTTGCTCAGACCGAAAAAAAATTAGAGGGAACATTGGTTATAGCCCATCGTTTTTTTAAATTTAGAAGTTTTTTTTAACCTCGTTTTTCACCATTTTTGAACATGGGCTATAGCCCCTACCGTACGGCAAACTATAGCACGCTGTTTTTCATAATTTTTGGGGATTTAAAAAAAATTAAAAATTAAAAAAAACATGGGTTATAGCCCATCGTTTTTTGAAAATTTGAAAAAAAAATTAACCTCGTTTTTCATCATTTTTGAACATGGGCTATAGCCCCTAACATACGGCATACTATAGCACGCCGTTTTTCATCATTTTTGAGGATTCGAAAAAAAATCAAAATTTCAAAAAACATGGGTTATAGCCCATCGTTTTTTGAATTTTTGAAAAAAAATTAACCTTGTTTTTCATCATTTTTGAACATGGGCTATAGCCCCTACCGTACGGCATACTATAGCACGCCACTTTTCATCATTTTTGAGGATTTGAAAAAAAAAATAAACATGGGTTATAGCCCATCGTTTTTTTTAATTTTTGATATTTTGTTTCCCTCGTTTTTCATCATTTTTGAACATGGGCTATAGCCCCTACCGTACGGCATACTATATAGCACGCCGCTTTTCATCATTTTTGAGGATTTGAAAATAAAACGTCTAAAACACGTCTATTTTTAGACATGTTTATTTTATCCCATTTTTAGACGCTCGTCTAAATATCATATCATACGGCATACTATAGAACGCCGTTTTTAATCATTTTTGAGGATTTGAAAAAAAATCAAAAATGACTAAAACTGTTGGTACAGTACCTGGTGAGTTGATGAACACTTAACCTATAGTGAGGCAACAAATTACTTTCCTTGCCATTTCCCCTGAAATCAGCAAATTATCTTGCAAGATTTAGGAAAGACCTTAAATCATGGCTCCATCTGCACACTAACTGGTCATTGTTGACTTCCGACACTGGATAGCCCAGTCTCCCATGCTCTGGACACTTCTCTTAGGGTAACTTTTGTCCTACGTGTATAGCTACCAGCCTTATTATATATATACAAGGATTATTTTATTATGTTGTTGTTTTGTTTGTACAGTCATGTATGTGTAGTTTCATGTTACAACGTGGACCATGGAAACAAGCGAAGGGTTTTTTGTGTCTAATTCTATTTGGCATTTTTTTTTAATCTAATTACAGTATTACTTATTGTGATGGCATTAGTGGTATACCGTTTTGAAAAAGTGGTAGGCTATACCACTTTTAAAATTCTGTTTTAAAAGTGGTATAATCCTAGAACACTAAACATATATCAAAAAATCAGAAGCATTCAAGCAACCCTTGTAACAATGTACCATAAATAGTATTGCTATAGTATAGTAACGACTCATCTCCTTTTGACAATATAACAATTTAATAATAAAAAAGAAAACATACATTTGTCTGCTTCTGCTTGAACAATTCTTTTCATGTCATATACAGAATATTCATATATTTGTGTTTCTATGTGATATAAACTGCAGTTCAAAACCCGGATGCAAGAAAGAAAAAAAGAAAACCCACATCTCTCTCTCTCTCACACACACACACACACACACACACACACACACACACACACACACACACACACACACACACACACACACACACACACACACACACACACAATCATCATAGGCGTATATTTCCTTGAAATTGTCAGGAAGTTACAGGGGGAAAAAAACAGAGTTGCAGCCCAAAAACATTGTGAGATTATAGATCTGCTATTTTCCAGATCGACTTTTTTCTTTTTGTTGAAAAAATAATTGGGCTTTTAAGTGGTTAAGCAATTTACAAACGCCATTTGGAAAAAAAGTTCAAGACTCCAAAACCTTTGCGTGCATAATTAATGTCTTCATAACGTTTCTAATGTGATTGTCCGACACGGAAAGCTCTTTCTGATTGGATGTGATGAACAAAACACTTCAGTTCAAACAGTCCAAAATGTTTGCGTCGCTGAGACAACAAACATGATGTTCATTCATAAACATTCAGGGGTCGACACCAACGCTTGTCCGACTGCCAAGTCAATAAAAAGTTCAGGCAAGTGGAGTTTTCTTTCAGGTTGTCATTTGAAGAACAATGGCACCTTTTTAGTTGCAATCATTCAGTTTTTTTTTTCAAAGTGACTGTCATCTGCCCGGCAGTTATCGATCGGATTTAACATGCATATAAGTGTAAATTTTACCTATTATTTTACAATGGGACAATTTACTTTTCCGGTGGGCACGACCTGTACTTGTACCTGTACTCGGCGGGCAAGTTGCCTCTGAGGCCTTAGTGTCGACCCCAGCACACCATGTTTCATATGCAACAAAACCCTGATTACACCGTTATCAAAAACACCTATATCAAAAACAGCCCTTATTTTAAAAAAAGGAGACCCACAGAGACATCAACATTTAAAAGAAAAACTCAAATTACAAACAAATGCCACTTACAATTGTACATCGCTACCAACAAACGGTTCCATTTTCAAATAATAAAATAACTTTAGAAACCCCAAACAATGGCTTTTAAGAAGAAATTCCTCCCCAAACAATGGCTTTTAAGAAGAAATTCCTGATTGTTAATTATTGCCATAAAAATCTAATCTTAGTTTTTTTTTTCTCCTCCTGTCTCAAGAGAGCCCAGGGCAACAGATGGCGATTGGAGGAAATAAGCGGTGAATAAGGAGTGAATAAGTGTGTGACGTGCTCCTCTAACTAGCAGATCATAATTAGGATTAAAAGAAGTTCACCACAGAACCCACTCTCCCACTCATGTTGTTTTTCTCACCCATCATGAACTAGTGGACATCAAAAGCTAACAGCGAAGTTAAGTGACACTCGTTTTGTTTTAACTGCTCTCCGGGGGGGAAAACATTGGGTTATTGTTTTGGTTTTCTTTAAAAACGTGTTCAGATCATACACGTCATGATTCAATCCAAACACTCCGACATGATGTGTTGTTGTTGTTGTCTCCCTGAAGGTAAATGTACAATACAAACAAATATTACCCTGAATAGCATAGACAGGTGTGTCTGTGTGCGTGTGTTTAGGACATGCAATGACCATGGTGTGGGAATCAGACAGATGGATTGGACGGACGGAGGGACGTAGAGACAGACAGACATAAGGACAGACAGACAGACAGACAGAAGGAGGTGGGTTTACGTCTCCCCTCCGTTTCCTGAGAGTTTCAAACCAACGAACCAATCAGATCGAGAAGCTATCGGAGGGGGATCAATAACAGGTCCAATAACATGATAGAGCTTCCTTATCAAAGCCTGAGAGAATGTAGTACAATTATACCATTGAAAGGCCTTTTGTGCGTGTGTGTGTGTGTGTGTGTGTGTGTGTGTGTGTGTGTTGTGTTTCTCTCGTTACTGCGTGATTGTGCGTTCATCGTGTCACCTACTACCGGTCTGTACAACATGTTTGACCGTAATAATTAATACAACATGACCACTGCAACGACCTGATCAATAATACATCTGTCAGGAACACCCTGGTTTTACGCAACGGACAGATATAATATTTGGTTTGTGGTCGGCCATGATGCAGATTGCGCTCTTTTTTTGTTTTCATCCAGGCAACATGTCTTGGATTCAATCATAGTTGATGCTGAGCCAGACTTTAGTCCGGGGTTGGGTTGGGTGGTGAATGACACGGTATACCCCTGGGGACTTGAAAATAGCAACCGAGTACGTTTCACAATGCAAACGGAGATCTAACAGAGTACGTTTCATTACCGTGTCACAATGCAAACGGAGATCTAACAGAGCACGTTTCATTACCGTGTCACAATGCAAACGGAGATCTAACAGAGCACGTTTCATTACCGTGTCACAATGCAAACGGAGATCTAACAGAGCACGTTTCATTACCGTGTCACAATGCAAACGGGGATCTAACAGAGCACGTTTCATTACCGTCACACAATGCAAACGGAGATCTAACAGAGTACGTTTCATTACCGTGTCACAATGCAAACGGAGATCTAACAGAGCACGTTTCATTACCGTGTCACAATGCAAACGGAGATCTAACAGAGCACGTTTCATTACCGTGTCACAATGCAAACGGAGATCTAACAGAGCACGTTTCATTACCGTCACACAATGCAAACGGAGATCTAACAGAGTACGTTTCATTACCGTGTCACAATGCAAACGGAGATCTAACAGAGCACGTTTCATTACCGTCACACAATGCAAACGGAGATCTAACAGAGTACGTTTCATTACCGTGTCACAATGCAAACGGAGATCTAACAGAGTACGTTTCATTACCGTGTCACAATGCAAACGGAGATCTAACAGAGCACGTTTCATTACCGTGTCACAATGCAAACGGAGATCTAACAGAGTACGTTTCATTACCGTGTCACAATGCAAACGGAGATCTAACAGAGCACGTTTCATTACCGTGTCACAATGCAAACGGAGATCTAACAGAGTACGTTTCATTACCGTGTCACAATGCAAACGGAGATCTAACAGAGCACGTTTCATTACCGTGTCACAATGCAAACGGAGATCTAACAGAGTACGTTTCATTACCGTGTCACAATGCAAACGGAGATCTAACAGAGCACGTTTCATTACCGTCACGCAATGCAAACGGAGATCTAACAGAGCACGTTTCATTACCGTCACGCAATGCAAACGGAGTTCTAACAGAGCACGTTTCATTACCGTGTCACAATGCAAACGGAGATCTAACAGAGCACGTTTCATTACCGTGTCACAATGCAAACGGAGATCTAACAGAGCACGTTTCATTACCGTCACGCAATGCAAACGGAGGCTAGCTCCAAGACTCGCCCATCTTACATTTGTGGCATTTCCCCCTTATTAGGAGCCCATTAACTGCATGGATTTAACATTCTCTATGAGAATACTGTGAATCCCTTAAATGCTGCACTCAGGAAATATCTAAACGATGACAATACTGTACAATACAATAATGTGGTTATAATATTCAAATATGTCTTTTTGCTTCGATGCCCCAACCACATGGAACACTTTACAGCAAACATTGAAAATTAATACCCCAATATCCTATGGTCAATTTAACAAGCTGCTTCTGAACCTCCCTACCTCAATATGTAACTGTTTTTAATTTATGTTTGTCTCATTGTCTATATAATAATTATGTCTTTGCCTTACATGAAGATTTGTTTGTGTTTATAACCTGCATGTCTTTACATTGTTTTATATAATGTATGTAATCTCGTCAGCATTAAAAATGAGGGAGAACCTCAATTTCTCTTTCGAGAATAAATAAAGGTTTCAATCAGTATGCAGCAATGGGAAGCATATATCTTATTCATTACTGTATGCAGCAATGGGAAGCAGATATCTTATTGTTCATTACTGTATGCAGCAATGGGAAGCAGATATCTTGTTCATTACTGTATGCAGCAATGGGAAGCAGATATCTTATTGTTCATTACTGTATGCAGCAATGGGAAGCAGATATCTTGTTCATTACTGTATGCAGCAATGGGAAGCAGATATCTTGTTCTTTACTGTATGCAGCAATGGGAAGCAGACATCTTGTTCATTACTGTATGCAGCAATGGGAAGCAGATATCTTGTTGTTCATTACTGTATGCAGCAATGGGAAGCAGATATCTTGTTCTTTACTGTATGCAGCAATGGGAAGCAGACATCTTGTTCATTACTGTATGCAGCAATGGGAAGCAGATATCTTGTTCTTTACTGTATGCAGCAATGGGAAGCAGATATCTTGTTCTTTACTGTATGCAGCAATGGGAAGCAGATATCTTGTTCATTACTGTATGCAGCAATGGGAAGCAGATATCTTATTCTTGTTCATTACTGTATGCAGCAATGGGAAGCAGATATCTTGTTCTTTACTGTATGCAGCAATGGGAAGCAGACATCTTGTTCATTACTGTATGCAGCAATGGGAAGCAGACATCTTGTTCATTACTGTATGCAGCAATGGGAAGCAGATATCTTGTTCTTTACTGTATGCAGCAATGGGAAGCAGATATCTTGTTCTTTACTGTATGCAGCAATGGGAAGCAGATATCTTGTTCATTACTGTATGCAGCAATGGGAAGCAGATATCTTGTTCTTGTTCATTACTGTATGCAGCAATGGGAAGCAGATATCTTATTGTTCATTACTGTATGCAGCAATGGGAAGCAGATATCTTATTGTTCATTACTGTATGCAGCAATGGGAAGCAGATATCTTATTGTTCATTACTGTATGCAGCAATGGGAAGCAGATATCTTATTGTTCTTTACTGTATGCAGCAATGGGAAGCAGATATCTTATTGTTCATTACTGTATGCAGCAATGGGAAGCAGATATCTTGTTCTTTACTGTATGCAGCAATGGGAAGCAGATATCTTGTTCTTTACTGTATGCAGCAATGGGAAGCAGATATCTTGTTCTTTACTGTATGCAGCAATGGGAAGCAGATATCTTGGTCTTGTTCATTACTGTATGCAGCAATGGGAAGCAGATATCTTGTTCTTTACTGTATGCAGCAATGGGAAGCAGATATCTTGTTCTTTACTGTATGCAGCAATGGGAAGCAGATATCTTGTTCTTTACTGTATGCAGCAATGGGAAGCAGATATCTTGTTCATTACTGTATGCAGCAATGGGAAGCAGATATCTTATTGTTCATTACTGTATGCAGCAATGGGAAGCAGATATCTTATTGTTCATTACTGTATGCAGCAATGGGAAGCAGATATCTTGTTCTTGTTCTTTACTGTATGCAGCAATGGGAAGCAGATATCTTGTTCTTTACTGTATGCAGCAATGGGAAGCAGATATCTTGTTCTTGTTCTTTACTGTATGCAGCAATGGGAAGCAGATATCTTGTTCTTTACTGTATGCAGCAATGGGAAGCAGATATCTTGTTCTTGTTCATTACTGTATGCAGCAATGGGAAGCAGATATCTTATTGTTCATTACTGTATGCAGCAATGGGAAGCAGATATCTTGTTCTTGTTCATTACTGTATGCAGCAATGGGAAGCAGATATCTTATTGTTCATTACTGTATGCAGCAATGGGAAGCAGATATCTTGTTCTTGTTCATTACTGTATGCAGCAATGGGAAGCAGATATCTTATTGTTCATTACTGTATGCAGCAATGGGAAGCAGATATCTTGTTCATTACTGTATGCAGCAATGGGAAGCAGATATCTTGTTCATTACTGTATGCAGCAATGGGAAGCAGATATCTTATTGTTCATTACTGTATGCAGCAATGGGAAGCAGATATCTTATTGTTCATTACTGTATGCAGCAATGGGAAGCAGATATCTTATTGTTCATTACTGTATGCAGCAATGGGAAGCAGATATCTTATTGTTCATTACTGTATGCAGCAATGGGAAGCAGATATCTTGTTCTTGTTCATTACTGTATGCAGCAATGGGAAGCAGATATCTTGTTCTTTACTGTATGCAGCAATGGGAAGCAGATATCTTATTGTTCATTACTGTATGCAGCAATGGGAAGCAGATATCTTGTTCTTTACTGTATGCAGCAATGGGAAGCAGATATCTTATTGTTCATTGCACTGATGACACTTTGGTTTGCCAAAGGTAAAAGCTTTTCGTTTTGTTTCATTACTATATTATTATTATTGTATATATTCATTACTATATTGTATATATTATTATATTCATTACTATATTGTAGGTCTGTTCATTTATTACTATATTATTATTATTATAACTATTCATTACTATGTTGTAGGTCTCTGTAGCAGAGCCATGAAGCCCCAGAAACAAAGATTTGAGTTAAAAACGTTCGCTCTGAAAGAATATATATCAAAGATTTGAGTTAAAAACGTTCGCTCTGAAAGAATATATATCAAAGATTTGAGTTAAAAACGTTCGCTCTGAAAGAATATATATCAAAGATTTGCAGATCTACAAGCTCGTAGCGCGGCACTCTGTGCCCGTCCAGAATGGGTTAAATATATGTATTTGAAATTGCATTTGACGCTAAATGTGCTTCAAATAATTAGATTTAAAATGTATGTGACTGCAAAGAATATGTAAACATCCCTTATTGCAGTTTGCATCTACTGCACTTGCACTAATCTCCATTCTCTAAACAGATATACCACTTATTAGTAGAGGTGGTCTGCCCACTCTTCCATTGAGGCATTTAGACCATGGGGTTGAGGACGCCGTCGCACAGCTACTGGCTGAAGAGCAGCACTGCCTGAAGCTCATAAGCCCGGGTCAAAAGTGGGGACATTTCTGGCACCCGCTTCGAATGTCATCACCCCCCATAAACAAGAGAACGTTTGTGATCAGCAGCTTAGCTTCTTTAGCTACATAGAAGTGGCTATTTGTATGTCTCTAAATGTTTTGATGAATTGAACAATGTGGACCCTGTTGTAAACAAGTGTAATGCTTAATTGGGTCGTCCACTCACAGTTAACAGTCTTTGTATTGAGTTTGTGCTTAAAATGTACTGTAAATTCTACAAACTGTTAATACATATTTCAATCAATCAATCAATCAATTAGAATACACCCCTGTCAGGTTGTAAAGGAGCAAATTGGACACTCAGGCATGAAGGAAGCATGAGTTCAAGTCTGTTGTTCTCCCCTTGTTCCCCATATATGGGGACTAGGTTGGCGGAGCTTGTGTAGAGCCCAGGATCACATTAGATCATTGACACAGGGGTGACAAATGGGTTACAAAATCGTGGGATTAAAAAAGAAAATACAGCCAGAATGTGATAATCACACATAACTGTGAAACGCGGAAGTAAAAACCATGGGAGCGTTTGCTTTTTGTGACCATGACGGAGGTGGTGTGGAAGTGGCTGCGCTGCGCCGTGCTAACGGGTATGTTTAGGTTAGGGTCGTCGTTCTCACTAGGCTCCCAGCATGTGCCGTAGTATTAATTAGTCCTCCCCTACTTTCCATGCCCAGACCATAGAGTTGGAAACGTTTTCAAACGTTTCCAACGTGTCGTCGTTGACCAGGCTATGTCTGCACCACCGTTACAGTCCAGTAGGGGGAGTCGTTGACCACCGTTACAGCACCATTACGTGCGGTCCAGGTGAACACAGCCAAACACCACAACGTCTAGAATGCCAGTATGGCCATATTATTGGCCATATTCCAACTGTCCTGATAACGGTTGATTTTAGTGTATTTAGCCCATTCTGACCTGAGATCAGATTCTAAAAATGTCTGATAACATATTAATCCGTTGATCCGGTCTTTTAACAGCGTTTGGTCTCCCCCGGTTCGAAAATGAAACGTACCGATTGCACCTTTAATCACCCAGTGATACCGTATCATTTTTGGGGACCGTTTGACGGGATAGAAGAGAAAAAAATAATAATAATAATAAAACAAAAAGCATACCGCCCAACCCTATTATACATATACAGTACAGTAGCTACAACATGTGAGACATGTTGCATGGATAAAAAAAATATATACATTTACACAGGAGAACCCGGGCCTCCACGCAAAACACAACACACTGTATGGCTTTACCCACCAGACAGACAGACAGACAGACAGACAGACAGACAAGTTTTAGTCTCGTTATGGGAGACAAACCCATCATCCTCTGATGTGAATTAACATATTTAACCAAACTGACATGTAACAACAGGATTGTTAGTTTGGCTCTAAATACCTTTGCAGCGCGCCTGTTATTTAACATGGAAGAGAAACCATCAGATCATTCAATTATACAACAGTGGAGAGAGAGAGAGAGAGAGAGAGAGAGAGAGAGAGAGAGAGAGAGAGAGAGAGAGAGAGAGAGAGAGAGAGAGAGAGACATAGAGTTGTGCTGACGTGGTCATTCGTTGAAGGAAGGGTAGATTGGAATCTCAAAGTCATCGTTGTTGAAGTTCGGAGGCTGATCGAGAATAGACAACACATCCTGCAGAGAGAGAGAGAGAGAGAGAGAGAGAGAGAGAGAGAGAGAGAGAGAGAGAGAGAGAGAGAGAGAATGCATTAGTACAGGAGAGAGTAACAAAAGCACCTCTACTTTACACTAGAGCTGGGACTCGATTAAAAAAATTAATCTAATTAATCAGAGGCTTTGCGATTAATTAATCTAGATTAATCGCATTTTAATCGCATATCAATATTCAACCCGAGAACAGCGAGAAACCTTTTTTGGTATCCCAGTGAATCAATGAATAGTGACTACAGGATACCACTCATTTTCAACGTTTTACTGTCATTAATATACCTGTTGTGTAAATAATAATAAAAAGTCACCCCATTCTGTGTTGCCTAGAACTGGAGGTCTGAAAAAAAAATTGTAACAGTAACAAGTACATCTCAGTGACATCACAAAGCTATACTTACTTCATATTGTTACTGTTTTTTGTCAGACCTCCAGTTCTAGGCAACACAAAATGGGGTGACTTTTTATTATTTCCAGTTTTCAGTACTATAGAAAAGCGCCCAGTGAGAAACGTTCCGCGGTGAAAAAAAAGGTGCGATTAATTTATCTGTAGTTAATCGCGATTAATTTTTCTGTAGTTAATTAATCTAAATTAATCGCAATTAGTCCCGGCCCTACTTTACACATCTGAAATTAAATGAGGTATTCTTACGAGACAGACAGACAGACAGACAGACAGACAGACAGACAGACAGACAGACAGACAGACAGACAGACAGACAGACAGACAGACAGACAGACAGGTGGAGACAGACAGACAGGTGGACACAGACAGACAGACAGGTGGAGACAGACAGACAGACAGACAGACAGACAGACAGACAGACAGACAGACAGACAGACAGGTATCGTACAGGGAATATGTCCTGTGTGTTGTTGTGTGGAAGTTGTTGTTGTGCGTTGTTGTTCTGCTGGTTCCACTGGGGCCACACTGCCTCTGGTGGTCTGGAGGAGAACTGCACCTCAGACTGGGAACCAGCTGAGAGAGAAAACACACACACACACACACACACACACACATTATGTACATTATATTTTTATATAGGATATTCTCCATAATCATAAACCCCCCCCCCCCTTGCGCGCACACAGGTCACACGCACACGCACGGGAATACTGCGGAAATGCCATTTTACTTTTGTTTACTATACTACTAACATTTGCAGTAAGAGAATATGAACATGAAGCTTACAGCATGGGAAATCACCTATAGCTACACATACAATAATAACATCTTTATATCAGCACTCTTTACTCTCTGGAAATGACACACAGCGAGCATGCACACGCACACACACCACACACACACACACGCACACGCGCGCGCGCGGCATACCGTATCCGTTGGCGTTGAGGCTGGGCCGTGTGATGGGGGGGTAACCGGGAGCCCCGGGAGGGGGCGGGGCCACGCCACCAGCGGTCACCTGACCAAACGAACCCGACGAACCTCCGAACCCCCCGCCGCCCATCGACACGAACGGAGGAGACAAGGACTTCACTGAGTGGGCCCCCACCTGCTGGAAGGACGCGCACGCACACACACACGCACGCACATGCACGCGCACACACAGTCACACACTTTAGATTAGAGGTTTGTTTCTCGTTCAAATCCCCGCAACCGTTGGCTTTGAGTTTGGGTCAAGTTTGGGTCAGTTTTTGTGTCCAATGTATTCGTATTTCGTTCATAAAGATAACATAACTCTAATTAAAGGCATTTGAAATAAATTAATAAAAAATACTTTTCAGGATTCAAATTCAAAAATAGCAAAAAATTATTCAGGATTTCAATACAAATAATAGCAGAAATAGCTGATCTACAAGCTCAAATTTGAGCTTGTAGATCGGCAATTTTTGCACATTACCAACAGTAATATGCAACGTGGCCCTCTGGAGTTAGTGTGGAAATATAGTGGCCCTCTCCATCGTCAAAGTTGCCCACCCATGATCCATCTATCCATCATACCTGGTTGTTAAAGCCTGGTGTAGCGAGGTTACCCTCCATCCATCTATCCATCATACCTGGTTGTTAAAGCCTGGTGTAGCGAGGTTACCCTCCATCCATCTATCCATCATACCTGGTTGTTAAAGTTGGCCGTGGTTCCCGTCCATGCCGTGACTCCGCCTCCCTGCAGGGGCCCGGCGCCGGGCAGGGGGCCGGCGGACGAGGGAGGGGGCGGACCTCCGTTCTGCCTGGACGACATGTGGGCCAACATCTGCCCCGCTGACCTGAGGAGAGGACATGGAAACACAATGACATGTAAGCCAACATCTGCCCCGCTGACCTGAGGAGAGGACATGTAAACAATGACATGTGGGCCAACATCTGCCCCGCTGACCTGAGGAGAGGACATGTAAACAATGACATGTAAGCCAACATCTGCCCCGCTGACCTGAGGAGAGGACATGTAAACAATGACATGAGGGCCAACATCTGCCCCGCTGACCTGAGGAGAGGACATGGAAACACAATGACATGTGGGCCAACATCTGCCCCGCTGACCTGAGGAGAGGACACGGAAACAATGACATGTGGGCCAACATCTGCCCCGCTGACCTGAGGAGAGGACATGTAAACACAATGACATGTGGGCCAACATCTGCCCCGCTGACCTGAGGAGAGGACATGTAAACACAATGACATGTGGGCCAACATCTGCCCCGCTGACCTGAGGAGAGGACATGGAAACACAATGACATGTGGGCCAACATCTGCCCCACTGACCTGAGGAGAGGACATGGAAACACAATGACATGTGGGCCAACATCTGCCCCGCTGACCTGAGGAGAGGACATGTAAACAATGACATGTGAGCCAACATCTGCCCCGCTGACCTGAGGAGAGGACATGTAAACAATGACATGTGGGCCAACATCTGCCCCGCTGACCTGAGGAGAGGACATGGAAACACACGGCGTGTCAGGTTGAACCACTGCAGGCTAGATGGTAGGTACACATATGCTGCCGTTATCCCATTCTGACCTGAGATCAGATTCTAAAAATGTCTATTACATCCTGACAGTTTCAATATTAACCCATTCTGACCTGAGATCAGATTCTAAAAGTGTCTTCGATTTTTCAAAAATAGCAGACCTACAAGCTCGTATCGCGCCACTCGGTGGCGCGATATGAGCTTGTAGATCTGCTATTTTTCAATAGCTAAAGCATAACATGATGCCAACACCAAAATGGGTGCCCGGTCAGAATGGGTTAAACCCATTATTTTGACCCATATTTGAGTAAGAAATGTTCGCTCTAGGATACTTTTACAGTGGAAGGCCAAGTCCCCTCCCTCGGCTAAATCATGGTTGATTGATGTTATGTCCTTTCTGCAACTTGAAAAGATCAAATTCACAATTCGAGGGTCCTCTGACAAATTTTACAACCATTGGCAACCTTTAATATCGTATGTAAGCAGTTTAGAATCACTTTCACCTGACTGAAGACACGTGGTGTGGGTGTGCGGATCTCTACTTGGTGCAGTGTATATATATAGCATAATATATCGGAAATCATTACACATGAGAGTCGAGAAATGAGCCAATTAAGCGTTTATATATGAGTGTATATATATAGGTTTTTCTTATTTTATTTTATTTTTCCTCTTGGTTTTCTTTTCTGTTTTTTTTGTTGTTGTTTTTTCTTTTTATTTAATATTACTTTGTTTTATTTGATTTACCTATTTGTGTTATTGCTAATGTTATTTTTACCCCCCATTGAAATTGTTCATCAATCATAACCATTTCTTTATATCTTAGTGTCTTGTCTACCTATTGGTTTTATACCTGTGTATATACTGTTTGTTATGTGTGTTGTTTTGTACTCAACCTATTGGTTTTATACCTGTGTTTATATGTTGTTTGTATGTCTGGCCTCGTGGGGAGGGATGGTGGGTGGGGATGACTGGGAGGGGAGTTGTGGGAGAAAATGTAAAAAAACCCAAAGAGTCATATTCTCTGTCTGTAAAATTTGCATATCTTACTCTTTGAATAAAATTTACTTAAAAAAAAAAAAGAAATGTTCGCTCTGAAAGAATATATATTCCAAATTTGCGACACAATTTCAAAAAATAAAATAAAAAATAGCAGACCTACAAGCACGTATGAGCTTGTAGATCTGCTATTTTTCAATAGCTAAAGTATGAAAAAAGGTGAGCACCACTGACATGGAAAGTAGAAACATCAGAAAACTGTTAGCATTTAGAAGGCAATTGTTTTTAGAATCGGCCTCAGGTTTAAATGGGTTAATAGTGCATCAACACACACACACACACACACACACACACACACACACAGAGTGTGTACTGTACCTGTATGCGTCGTTGGGGGTGCGTGTGGGCGTGTAGTTGTTGTTCTGGGGGTACATCTGGCTGGGGGGGGAGGAGGTGGAGGGCAGAGCCTTGGTCTGGTCAGGAAGACCCGGACCACCTGAAACAGGGAGCGCACCGGAGACCGGACCGGACCCCACCGGAACGGGACCGCCGCCACCACCACCACCAGGATACATGGAGGAATACAGGTCTGCTTTCTCCAGACTTTTACTGTGGTCCGGACCGGACCCCACCGGAACGGGACCACCACCACCACCACCACCAGGGTACATGGAGGAATACAGGTCTGCTTTCTCCAGACTTTTACTGTGGTCTGGACCGGACCCCACCGGAACGGGACCGCCACCACCACCACCACCAGGGTACATGGAGGAGTACAGGTCTGCTTTCTCCAGACTTTTACTGTGGTCCGGACCGGACCCCACCGGAACGGACTGCTGGACAGACATCTGAGAGAGAGAGAGAGAGAGAGAGAGGGGGTTAGAAATGTTGTGAGGTTCTAACACACATGCGCGCGCACGCACGCACGCACATACACACACACACACACACACACACACACACACACAACACCAGAGGGAGTTCCAAGTGCAACACAGATTCGGCTCAAACAAGGAGTTATTGTCTCCACCAGGCCGAAGGCATGTGGGGAGAGTATGTTTTGCACTCCGTCCGTCCGTGTGTCCGTCCGTCCGTCCGTGTGTGTGTCCGTCCGTGTGTCCGTGTGTCCGTGAGCAGCTAATCTCGGCCACCGTTAACCCGGTCGATGCCAAATTTTGCACACACACTCCCTGGATGCCAACGATGAACCTCTGCCCCAAACTTTCCAGAACGGCCTGTTATAGCGCCACCAGGAGGCCGCTTTGTGCAAAACAAGTTTTTGCACAGTACACCTACAGATTTTGTTCAAACATCATGCAAATTGGTACACAGTCTCTCTAGAGCCATTCAACGAAACCGGTCTTTCAGATTTCTCACACTCCATCCTGATTGGTTAAGATTGGCTTCCAAAGTTCACAGGAGTGCTCAGTTTCAAACAAAATGCTGCAAATCATGAACACATCGCGTGATTTCCGTGAAATTGTGCACCCACATTCCCACTAGGCCGAGGACGAAATGCCACATGAACAATTTCAACTCAGACTCAAGGTGGCGCTATAACTGGCCGAAAAGTGTTTTTACCTCTAACTGCACGGATCTGTGGATAACTTTGTATGCCAACTCCCTAGAGGCCAAGGAAAAACCTTTGCCTGGCATTTTTAACATCTGCTCTTTATAGCGCCACCAGGAGGCCGACATATGTAAAACACATTTTCTATTATTACTCCTTCAGATTTTATCCAAATTTCACGCATAGTCATGTGATCAACACGGAGCGGCACCATTTCCCATCTTCCATCCTGATTGGCTAAGATTGGCTTCCAAAACTCACACGATTCGTCCATTTCGAAAAAAGGCCACAAATCACAAACACAGTGCGCAATTTCCGTTAAATTATACACGCACATTTTCACTAGGCCGAGGACGACATGCCACAATGTTTTTCTCAAAATCAGCCTCACGGTGGCGCTATAACAGGCCAATTCCTGTTTTTAGCTATAACTGCATCGATCTGTATACAACTTATGTATGCACACATGGAAAAACATTGTACCTGCATCCCTCCAACACGAACCTCCGGCCCAAATCTTCCTCAACAGCCTGTTATAGCGCCACCATGATGCCACAACCTGACCTGCCCTGGTGGAGACCTGTGCCGATTGGCACTTTGTCTAGTTCATCTTGCTCCTACTCCACTAAAATGTGGAACGCTCTACTATTAAGAAACGTGAATCCCTAGACTCCTTCAAAACCGTTCTTATTGCGGCTGCAATTCGAAAACTGGCCCTTTGAAAATTCCGCCCCTCCCTCTTTTTGAGGGGCGCTAGCCCCTCCTATATATATATATACGTTTGTGTTTAGTTAGTTTTAAAAACTCCATTGAGAATGAAGGGAAACTTTACGTCATCTTGTCCATTAACGCGAACATTAAACGTCATTAACAATAAAGATAATGTAATGTTTGTTTCACATCACCATCACATCACCTAATCAACACGAGTTAGACATTGATATATTAGCGCCCCTCACTTCACACAGGTGTGATTTCTTTCCATAATAAACACGTTTTTTACACCTTCTTTCTTACTTTCTTTAACTGCAAAGTGATCTCAGCGGCTTCCCCCAGTCTGGTGAACTGTCTGCAGTGTCTGGTGGTGTTATTGACTGAAGAGGACACGGACACTTGGTGCGCAGGTCCGTCTGAAAACTGTCCAGTGACAACGTTCCGCGGTGAAAAAAATAGTGCGATTAAAATGCGTTAATTCTTTTAATGCATTAATTTTTCTGTAGTTAATTAATCGTAATTAATCGCAATTAGTCCCGGCCCTAATATATATATATATATATATATATATATATATATATCTGTACGTCTTTAACCCATTCTGACCTGAGATCAGATTCATACGAGGTTTCCACTGGACACACACTGGTCTGATTAACCCATTCTGACCTGGGATCAGATTCTAAAAATGTCAGTCGTAGCGCGCCACTCGGTGGCGCGCTATGAGCTTGTAGAGCTGCTATTTTTAAATAGCTAAAGCATAACATGATGCACCAAAATGGGTTCCCGTTCAGAATGGGTTAAATGTTCTGATGAATTGAAAATGGAGGACCCTGATGTAAACAAGTCTTGGTGCTTTTTCTGGTTTGATCCTCATGTTTGTATTGGCCTGTACTTTCATTTGAACTGTACCCATTCTACACAAAACGTGAATAACATTTTCAATCAATCAATCAATCAATCAATCAATCAATCAATCAATCTCTCACACAGAGCCGTGCACTGACCTGTGGCATGGTGATGGCTCCTGGCTCGTAGACATTCTCTCTGCCTCCGCCGCCGTCTATCTCTGCCTGTTGCTGCTGTAGCTGCCTGCAGACAGACAGACAGACAGACAGACAGACAGACAGACAGACAGACAGACTAAAGTTAATGTATCATAAACGGTTTAATTTCCAGTTGTCCGTGTTTCCTCCACCAGACGATGACGGCTGAACAAACACCACCCGGTCGGACACCATCACCATCACCGCCACCGCGGCGGCCGCCAGGGGACGGCTGCGCTAACATGCTAACCCCGCTAACATGCTAACCCCGCTAACATGCTAACACCGCTAAACAAGCTACACCGTCTCTGACCTCCACGTTGAAGGGATACGTCATCACCAATCAATGCAGCCAATACCCATTCAGTCTGTACTTAGAATATCACAATCATCACGCATATTAATAACAAATTTGGGACAAATATTGTTGACAAATATGTCCAAATTAGGGATGCTTAAAGATGCACAACGATTATAATCGGTAGCGTATCGAAATCGGCCATAACAATACCATATCGGTATCGAAACGGTCTCCAAATAATACCACTTATTTCCGGATATCGGTTATAATTTCAATATCGTGCATCTCTACTTTTGAATATTATATAAATATCCCCACACTGGGCTTAAAAATGGGAGATGCCATGGATGTAACCCACGCAGTCAGGAGACAGCAGTGAAACATCTGTCCTGGAATCAGTTTTACTTGAAGTCTGAGACGCAATTCGGTACAGATGCATTATGGGTGAAATATCCCTTTAACTACACCCTTCACACCCTTCACATCATCAGACATGACATGACATGACATGACATGACACACACACACACACACACACACACACACACACACACACACACACACACACACACACACACACACACACACACACACACACACACACACACACACACACACACACACACACACACACACACACACACACACACACACACACACACGTGTCTTTGGAGGTCAGGTGTTCCCAGTAAAGCAGCCCCTGCTTGGTCCACACGGCGGTGAGGAGGAGGAGGGGGTTAATTAGTGGTCAGCTGGTCTCACCTGCTGGAGGCTACCTGTCCGCCGATGGAGGGAGGAGGGGCAGAGGGGCTGCTCTGCCCCCCCAGAGAGGAGGGGGGGGAGGAGAGAGGGGTGAGGGAGTCCTGGGAGGACGATCTACACTCGCCCAGCCCAGGACCGAGAGAGAGAGAGAGAGACAGAGAGAGACAGAGAGAGACAGAGACAGAGAGAGAGAGAGAGACAGAGAGAGACAGAGAGAGAGACAGAGAGAGACAGAGACAGAGAGAGAGAGAGAGAGAGAGAGGGAGAGAGAGAGAGAGAGACAGAGACAGAGAGAGACAGAGACAGAGACAGAGACAGAGACAGAGACAGAGACAGAGAGAGAGAGAGAGAGAGAGAGAGAGAGAGAGAGAGAGAGAGAGAGAGAGAGAGAGAGAGACAGAGAGACAGAGAGACAGAGAGAGAGAGAGAGAGACAGAGAGAGAGAGAGACAGAGACAGAGAGAGAGAGACAGAGAGAGAGAGAGAGAGACAGAGAGACAGAGAGAGAGAGAGAGAGAGAGAGAGAGATGAGGAATAGAGGGGTGGAGGTGTAGAGATGGATGGAGGGATGAGAGATGGGGAAGAAGGGAGGGGTGGAGGTGTAGAGATGGATGGAGGGATGAGAGATGGGGAAGAAGGGAGGGGTGGAGGTATAGAGATGGATGGAGGGATGAGAGATGGGGAAGAAGGGAGGGGTGGAGGTATAGAGATGGATGGAGGGATGAGAGAGGGGGAAGAAGGGAGGGGTGGAGGTATAGAGATGGATGGAGGGATGAGAGATGGGGAAGAAGGGAGGGGTGGAGGTATAGAGATGGATGGAGGGATGAGAGATGGGGAAGAAGGGAGGGGTGGAGGTATAGAGATGGATGGAGGGATGAGAGATGGGGAAGAAGGGAGGGGTGGAGGTATAGAGATGGATGGAGGGATGAGAGATGGGGAAGAAGGGAGGGGTGGAGGTGTAGAGATGGATGGAGGGATGAGAGATGGGGGAAGAAGGGAGGGGTGGAGGTGTAGAGATGGATGGAGGGATGAGAGATGGGGGAAGAAGGGAGGGGTGGAGGTGTAGAGATGGATGGAGGGATGGGGTTCATCGTGGGGGGGGGGGGGGGGTAGAAGGAGAGATGATCAACACTGGTGTATTATGGGAAGGATTTACAGACAATACTAACAGACGATCATAGCTGTCTTTTATAAACACACACACACACACACACACACACACACACAAGTGTGCACAAAAACACACAGTGCAACGCGTGCAACAGTTTCATTTGTTTGAAATGTACAGCTCTGGGGTGTGTGTGTGTGTGTGTGTGTGTGTGTGTGTGTCTAACCCCACACAAGTATAGAATAATTTGAGAACGTTGTGAGGATTCGATTTTCCCGGTCCTCGCATGAAAAAGCAGTTTGATTCATGGTTAAAAATGATTCGGGGGAGTTAGGTCTACGGTTAGGAAACGTTCCGGGTTGGGGTCAGGGTTAGGAAACGTTCCGGGTTGGGGTCAGGGTTATAGGAAACGTTCCGGGTTGGGGTCAGGGTTAGGAAACGTTCCGGGTTGGGGTCTACGGTTAGGAAACGTTCCGGGTTGGGGTCAGGGTTAGGAAACGTTCCGGGTTGGGGTCAGGGTTAGGAAACGTTCCGGGTTGGGGTCAGGGTTAGGAAACGTTCCGGGTTGGGGTCAGGGTTAGGAAACGTTCCGGGTTGGGGTTAGGGTTAGGAAACATTCCAGGTTGGGGTCAGGGTTAGGAAACGTTCCGGGTTGGGGTCAGGGTTAGGAAACATTCCAGGTTGGGGTCAGGGTTATAGGAAACGTTCCGGGTTGGGGTCAGGGTTAGGAAACGTTCCGGGTTGGGGTCAGGGTTAGGAAACGTTCCGGGTTGGGGTCAGGGTTAGGAAACGTTCCGGGTTGGGGTCAGGGTTAGGAAACATTCCAGGTTGGGGTCAGGGTTAGGAAACGTTCCGGGTTGGGGTCAGGGTTAGGAAACGTTCCGGGTTGGGGTCAGGGTTATAGGAAACGTTCCGGGTTGGGGTCAGGGTTAGGAAACGTTCCGGGTTGGGGTCAGGGTTAGGAAACGTTCCGGGTTGGGGTCAGGGTTAGGAAACGTTCCGGGTTGGGGTCAGGGTTATAGGAAACGTTCCGGGTTGGGGTCAGGGTTAGGAAACGTTCCGGGTTGGGGTCAGGGTTAGGAAACGTTCCGGGTTGGGGTCAGGGTTAGGAAACGTTCCGGGTTGGGGTCAGGGTTAGGAAACGTTCCGGGTTGGGTCAGGAAACGTTCCGGGTTGGGGTCAGGGTTAGGAAACGTTCCGGGTTGGGGTCAGGGTTAGGAAACGTTCCGGGTTGGGGTCAGGGTTAGGAAACGTTCCGGGTTGGGGTCAGGGTTAGGAAACGTTCCGGGTTGGGGTCAGGGTTAGGAAACGTTCCGGGTTGGAGTCAGGGTTAGGAAACGTTCCGGGTTGGGGTCAGGGTTAGGAAACGTTCCGGGTTGGGGTCAGGGTTAGGAAACGTTCCGGGTTGGGGTCAGGGTTAGGAAACGTTCCGGGTTGGGGTCAGGGTTAGGAAACGTTCCGGGTTGGGGTCAGGGTTAGGAAACGTTCCGGGTTGGGGTCAGGGTTAGGAAACGTTCCGGGTTGGGGTCAGGGTTAGGAAACGTTCCGGGTTGGGTTCAGGGTTATAGGAAACGTTCCGGGTTGGGGTCAGGGTTAGGAAACGTTCCGGGTTGGGGTCAGGGTTAGGAAACGTTCCGGGTTGGAGTCAGGGTTAGGAAACGT